>NC_092716.1:26779002-27079002 GCF_047496885.1 Scyliorhinus torazame | reverse complement strand
GAGTTTGGAGAGAGATCCCATAAAGCAGTGGGGGTTTGGAGAGAGACCCCATAAAACAGGGGGTGCTTGGAGAGAGATCCCGTAAAGCAGTGGGAGTTTGGAGAGAGATCCCAAAAAACAGTGGGAGCTTGGAAAGAGAGCCCATAAAGCAGTGGGAGTTTAGAGAGACCACATAAAACAATGGGAGTTTGGAGAGAGAGCCCAGAATGCAGTGGGAGTTTGGAGAGACAGCCCTTAAAGCAGTGGGGGTTTGGAGAGAGATCCCATAAAATAGTGGGAGTTTGGAGTGAGAGAGCCCTTAAAACAGTTGGAGCTTGGAGAGAGAGCCCATAAAGCAGTGGGCGTTTGGAGACAGAGCCCATAAACAGTGGCAGTTTGGAGAGAGAGAGTCCATAAAGCAGTGGGACTTTGGAGAGCGAGAGCCCATAAAGAAGTGGGAGCTTGGAGAGAGAGGCCATAAAACAGCGGGAATCTGGAGAGAGAGAGTCCATAGAGCAGAGGGAGTTTAGAGAGAGAGAGCCCATAAAGCAGTGGTAGCTTGGAGAGAGAGCCCGTGAAGCAGTGGGAGTTTGGAGAGAGAGAGAGACCATAAAACAGTGGGAGTTTGGAGCGAGAGAGCCAATAAAAGAGTGGGCGTTGGAGAGAGAGCCCATAAAACAGCGGGAATCTGGAGAGAGAGAGCCCATAAAGCAGAGGGAGTTTAGAGAGAGAGAGCCAAAAAGCAATGGGAGCTTGGAGACAGAGACCATGGGCGAAATTCTCCGTTATCGGCGGAAACTCCGCCGATCGGCGCAAAAAACGGCGCAAATCCCACTTGCGTCACGTCATAAAAATGGGCCGATAGTCTGCGGCCCGAAATGGGCTAGCAGCGACGTAACGGGATCGGCGCTTGCGCAGTGGTTCACGCCGTGCAGCGTCATACGCGCTGCACGGCGTGACGGCTCATAAGGCCGCGCAGCTCCCCCCCACCCGACCGGAACAGCCGACCGCAACACCCGACTTGATGGCTGGCCGTCGCTCAGCCCCGAGGTTCGAGTCACGCGATGTGGAGGCGCTCCTGGACGCGGTGGAGCAGAGGAGGGACGCCCTGTATCCCGGGCACGGCCGCAGAGTTGCCCCACGCCACAGCCGGCGTCTGTGGAGGGAGGTGGCAGAGGCCGTCACCGCTGTGGCCCTAACACCACGGACAGGCACCCAGTGCCACAAGAAGGTGAACGACCTCGTCAGAGCAGGCAGGGTGAGCGTCCCCCATATCCCCCATATCCCCTCTCCCCCAAATCCCCCCCTCCCCCATATCCCCCCTCCCCCATATCCCCCCCTCCCCCATATCCCCCCTCCCCCATATCCCCCATATTCCCCATATCCCCCCTCCCCCATATCCCCCCTCCACCATATCCCCCATATTCCCCCCTCCCCCATATCCCCCCTCCCCCATATCCCCCATATCCCCCCTCCCCCATATCCCCCCTCCCACATATCCTCCCTCCCCCATATCCCCCATATCCCCCCTCCCCCATATCCCCCATATCCCCCCTCCCCCATATCCCCCCTCCACCATATCCCCCATATTCCCCCCTCCCCCATATCCCCCCTCCCCCATAACCCCATATCCCCCCTCCCCCATATCCCCCCTCCCCCATATCCCCCCTCCCCCATATCCCCCATATCCCCAAGTGAATCCAGCCCTAACCTTAACCTCTGCAATGCACGCGCAACCGATGGCGTGCATTCATATACCTGCCTAACACTGTTGCCTTTTACCCCTGCCACCACCCCCCCCCCCCCAGGAGAAGCGCGCACACAACAATAGGGAGCATGTGAGGACTGGAGGAGGGCCCGCTGATGAGAGGCCACTGACCGTACACGAGGAAAGGGCCCTGGAACTGGCTGGCGGACCTGAGGACCGGGAGGTTGCTGATGCAGAGGTCGGGGCCCCACGAGCAAGTGAGCCACCAACAGCCCGTCCCCATATCCCCCCTCCCCTATATCCCCCTCTCCCGTATCACCTGATCACTGCCTGATGTCTAACCATGCATGCTTCATTGTGTATCGCAGGACCAAACGTCCAGGCACCCATCCCCGCAGATGCAGACCGCCCGCAGGATGCCCCTCGGAGACCACAGGAGACGGAGAGACCCGCACCCTCCAGCATGCGACGCCCGCAGGATGCCCCTCCGAGACCACGGGAGACGGAGAGACCCGCACCCTCCAGCATGCGACGCCCGCAGGATGCCCCTCGGAGACCACGGGAGACGGAGAGACCCGCACCCTCCAGCATGCGACGCCCGCAGGATGCCCCTTGGAGACCACGGGAGACGGAGAGACCCGAACCCTCCAGCATGCGACGCCCGCAGGATGCCCCTCGGAGACCACGGGAGACGGAGAGACCTGGAGCAACAGGGAGACGACACCCCCGTCACGTGCGGGAGCGACCACCCAGCGATGAGGGGGGCAGCCACAGGCCCCCGTCACATCCGAGCCAGGACACCACTACCCAGGACACCACTATCCAGGACACCCCTACCCGGGACACCACTACCCAGGACACCCCTACCCGGGACACCACTACCCAGGACAGCACTACCCGGGACACCCCTACCCGGGACAGCACTACCCGGGACAGCACTACCCAGGACACCCCTACCCGGGAAGACGAAATACCGGACAGTGACTCAGAGTGGATGGGTGGAGACGAACCCCCACCCCAAAGTGCCATGGACTCAGAG
This sequence comes from Scyliorhinus torazame, assembly GCF_047496885.1. NCBI lineage: Eukaryota > Metazoa > Chordata > Chondrichthyes > Carcharhiniformes > Scyliorhinidae > Scyliorhinus > Scyliorhinus torazame. The sequence continues at coordinate 27,076,276 of NC_092716.1, read as the reverse complement.
TGGGACGAAGAGCACGACACAACGCCACTGCTGTCACCAACACCCTCCACCATCGCAGAAACACTCACCACGGTTGGGCACTTTAGTGATGAGGCGTCTGGTACACTCACTGGTGCGCACAACACAGCCGTCCCGGTACAGCAGGTGGAGGTAGGAGCAGCAGAGGGACCGGGCGGTCGGAGGGCAGCCCAGGCCAAGCGAACATCTGCCGCCCAGATGGATCCCGGGTTCCTGCAGTTACCACACCCACACATAGATCCGATGCAACCACCGACACGGAGACGAGCGAATAGGGTGACGGGTGGCTTGCGGCGGCTGCGGTCGCAGGTGGAGGAGTCCACCCGCGTCCAGGAGCTGGGAGTGGTCCCGGTCATGCGTGCCACCCAGGCTGACACCGCACGGGTGGCGTCCGCGGTGGAGGCAATGGGTGCGACGGTGTCAGACATGGGGAACGGTTTGCGAGGCCTGGGGCCTTCCGTGCAGGCGGCGTCTGTGGCCCAGGAAATGGCTGCCCTCTCACAGGAGGCCATGAGCCAGTGCCAGCGCCAGATGGCAGAGGCGCTCAACGCCATAGCCCAGTCTCAGCAGGCCATGGCCCAGTCTCAGCAGGCCATAGCCCAGTCTCTGCAGGCCATGGCCCAGTCTCTGCAGGCCATGGCCCAGTCTCAGCAGGCCATCGCTGAGGGCATCGGCGCCAGTGGCCATGTGCGAGCTGGCGTCGCACTGTCGCAGACAGGGTTCGACAACCCCCTGGGCTCCATGGCTGCAAACCTGCAGACCCCTGTCGATACCAGCACGGGCCTCCAGGACTGGCAGCGCCAGATGTCGGGGGCGCGTCGGATGGCCAGTCCGTTCGCATCCCCCACCCATGTAGAGGCCTGGGGGCCATCGGGCACCCCGAGGGAGGAGGAGGTGGTGTGGTCCATCCCGGCTCCCTCTGTAGGGGAGGTCCCGGTACACCGCGACACCTCGGACTCCCCCCCTTCCGTCCCAGGTGCATCGGGTGGGCAACGGGCAGGACAGGCTGGCAGCTCGCCATCCCAGTCGCCCGGGCCGCAGCCTGGCCCATCTAGGCCAGGACGCCCCAGGAAACGGCCGCCAAAGGGATCCAGTGTCAGAGGGCAGGAATCACAGGAGTCCACCTCCAGTTCTGCTGTACCGTCTGGGGAACCACGTAGACGTAGTCAAAGGGCCCGTAAGGCCAAACAATTAGACACTGAGTAAGTTGGCACGGGTGCAGGGCACAGATGAGTTTTAGGCGCTAGGGCACGTGCATGAACTCCTTTGGTTATTAAAGTCAATGTTACACCTACCGAAGCTGCCTTTGTGCTCTGTCCAAAGTGTGCGGGGGTGTCATGTACGTTGAGCGCAAGTGTGTGTGTGAGGGGTGGTCTTACCTCAGCCCCAGGTGAGTCTGCCCCCTTCCCCCTGGGCCGCCATCAACATCCCCCGGGCAGAGGACGGGACCGTGCGCTGCAGTGTCACAGCCGCATGCAGGGATGGTCCGGGTGGATGGTGGTACTGTGGCCATGGGTCAGACATAGTCCAACGATGTAGAGCCAGGAGCTCATCGGAGGCGGGTTGTCATCATTCTCCATGGCCTGCGATAGACACGCGTCCACCCGCAACTGGGTGAGCCCGGCCCGTTGTGCCGCCGGTGGATCGGCAATTGGGAGTGGGGGGGTGGTGTGCATGCGGGTGGGGTGTGTGGGGTTGGGGAGGGGGGTGAGGGTGCTGGGTGGGTGGATGGGTGGGGGGTGTGGGTGGTCGGCTGTTGTCATGGTGTGCGGTCTGTGGCCATACTACCCGATTCCCACGCCCATCTAGTCAGTGAAGCGGGCGTCTATCAGTCTGTCCCGTGCCCGCTGGGCCAGCCGGTAACGGTGGACAGCCACCCGTCTGTGTCTACCCCGTCTGCCCTGACCATTGCCCCCATCCCCCTCATCTGGGGAGGACTGCGCCTCTTCCTGCTGCTCCTCCACTCCGCCCTCCTCTGCCTGCGGCACATCGCCCCTCTGCTGGGCTATGTTGTGCAGGACGCAGCACACCACAATGATGCGGCCGACCCTATCTGACCGATACTGGAGGGCGCCCCCAGAGAGGTCCAGGCACCTGAAACGCATCTTCAGCACGCCAAAGCACCTCTCGATCACTCCCCTTGTCGCTACATGGGCATCATTGTAGCGGTTCTCCGCCTCATTGCGTGGCCTCCGTATAGGCGTCATCAGCCACGATCGCAATGGGTAGCCCCTGTCGCCCAGCAACCAGCCCCTCAGCCGGGGATGGCGTCCCTCGTACATGCCGGGGATGGATGACCGCGACAACACGAATGAGTCGTGTACACTGCCTGGGTAACGGGCGCAGACGTGCAGGATCATCATGCGGTGGTCGCAGACCACCTGTACGTTCATCGAATAGGTCCCCTTCCTATTAGTGAACACGGCCCTGTTATCTGCAGGTGGCCGCACGGCGACGTGCATCCCATCGATCGCGCCCTGGACCATGGGGAACCCGGCAATGGCAGAGAAGCCCACGGCCCGGGCATCTTGGCTGGCCCGGTCCACGGGGAAGCGGATGTAGCGGTGCGCCATGGCATAAAGGGCATCTGTCACTGCCCGGATGCACCGATGCACCGATGTCTGCGATATGCCGGACAGGTCCCCACTCGGTGCCTGGAATGACCCCGTTGCATAAAAGTTCAGGGCCACCGTAACCTTGACGGACACGGGGAGAGGGTGTCCCCCGCCAGTGCCACGCGGTGACAGGTGTGCCAGCAGGTGGCAGATGTGTGCCACGGTTTCCCGGCTCATCCGGAGTCTCCTCCTGCATTCCCGGTCCGTGAGGTCCTGGTATGACTGCCGGGGCCGGTACACACGGGGCGCCCTCGGGTGCCTCCGTTGCCGTGGGGCCGCGACGTCCTCCTCCCCCTCCTCGTCCTGTCGGTCAGGTGTCCCTCCAGCCTGGGCGGCTGCCGCCTGCCCCTCTGCGGCAGCCTGCGCCGCCTCTCTGGCACGCTCCTCCTCCTCCTCCTCCTCCTCATCCAGGGCAACATAGACATGAGCGGCTGCCACCACGGCGGCCAACATCGCTGGATGATCTGAAAACATGACGACCTGGTGGGGGGGAGGGGAACGACGACATGTCATCATTGCCCATATCCCCTCCTCCCCCCAGCCAGGTGGCATGGACCGCATGGGTCCAACTGTTGGAGGCTGGCACCTGGCCAGGTGGACCAACTCATTTGCCCTCCCATCACCCACCCCGGCACGGACCCCCCCCCCCCCCCCCCCCAACCTCCACCCCGGCACGGACCCCCTTCCCAACCTCCACCCCGGCACGGAACCCCTCCCCAACCCCCAACCTCCACCCCAGCACGGACCCCCCCCCAACCTCCACCCCGGCACGGAACCCCTCCCCAACCCCCAACCTCCACCCCGGCACGGACCCCCTCCCCAACCTCCACCCCGGCACGGACCCCCTCCACAACCCCCAACCTCCACCCCGGCACGGACCCCCTCCAAAACCTCCACCCCGGCACGGACCCCCTCCCCAACCTCCACCCCGGCACGGACCCCCCCCCAACCTCCACCCCGGCACGGACCCCCCCCCAACCTCCACCCCGGCACGGACCCCCTCCCCAACCCCCAACCTCCACCCCGGCACGGACCCCCTCCCCAACCCCCAACCTCCACCCCAGCACGGACCCCCCCCCAACCTCCACCCCGGCACGGAACCCCTCCCCAACCCCCAACCTCCACCCCAGCACGGACCCCCCCCCCCCCCAATCTCCACTCCGGCACGGACCCCCTCCACAACCCCCAACCTCCACCCCGGCACGGACCCCCTCCCGGCACTCCCCCGGAGCCCAGCCTACTCTAACCACCCCCGCCCCCCCCCCGCCGCACACACACACAAGCCGAGACACACCTCTCCTCAGGCAATCAGTCTGCGGCCACGCCATTTCCTGCCCAGAGCCAACCCCCCAGGCCGTCACTCACCTCCTCGCTGGTCGGCGTGAGCCTGGAGCACCGGGTCACGCCGATGAAAAGGAGGTTTGATTGACGTCGACGTGAACGGTCATCACGTCGACGGGACTTCGGCCCATCCGGAAGGGAGAATATCGGCAGGCCGAAAATCGGCTGCCTTGCGCAGACCCGTGACATTCTCCGCGGCAGCGGCGCCATTAACGCCCCGCCGACTTTTCTCCCTTCGGAGACTTCGGCGGGGGCGGGGGCGGGATTCACGGCGGCCAACGGCCATTCTCCGACCCGGCGGGGGGTCGGAGAATGACGCCCCATAAAACAGCAGGAGTCTGGAGAGAGAGAGCCCATAAAGCAGAGGGAGTTTAGAGAGAGAGAGCCCATAAAGCAGTGGGAGTTTGGAGACAGAGCCCATAAAACAGCGGGAGTCTGGAGAGAGAGAGACCATAAAGCAGTGGGGGTTTAGAGTGAGAGAGCTCATAAAGAAGTGGGAGCTTGGAGAGAGAGAGTCCATAAAAGAGTGAGAGTTTGGAGAGAGATCAAATAAAAGAGCAGGAGTTTACAGAGAGATGCCATAAAACATTGGGACCTTGGAGAGAGAAACTCCATAAAGCAGTGAGAGTTTGAGAGAGATCCCATAAAGCAGTGGGAGTTTGGAGAGAGAGCCCATAAAACAGTGAGTGGTTGGAGAGTGAGCCCATAAAGCAGTGGGAGTTTGGAGAGAGAGCCCATAAAACAGTGGAAGTTTGGAGAGAGAGACGATAAAGCGGTGAGAGTTTTGAGAGAGATCCCATAAAGCATTGGGAGTTTAGAGAGAGATCCCATAAAGCAGTGGGCATTTCGAGAGAGAGCCCATAAAACAGTGAGGTTTGGAGAGAGAGCCAATAAAGCAGTGGGAGTTTCGAGATAGAGCCTATAAAACAGTGAGTGTTTGGAGAGGGAGCCCATAAAGCAATGGGAGTTTGGTGAGAGAGCCCATAAAGCAGTGGGAGTTTGGAGAGCGAGCCCATAAAGCACTGGGAGTTTGGAGAGAGAAACTCCATAAAGCAGTGAGAGTTTTGAGAGAGATCCCATAAAGCAGTGGGAGTTTGGAGAGAGAGCCCATAAAGCAGTGGGAGTTTGGAGAGAGAAACTCCATAAAGCAGTGAGAGTTTGGAGAGAGATCCCATAAGGCAGTGGGAGTTTCGAGAGAAGGCCCATAAAACAGTGGGTGTTTGGAGAGAGAGAGCCCATAAAATAGTGGGAGGTTGGAGACAGAGCCCATAAAACAGTGGGAGTTTGGAGAGAGATGGCCCTTCAAAAGAGTGGGAGCTTGGAGTGAGAGCCCATAAAACAGAAGGAGTTTGGAGAGAGAGCCCATAAAGCAGTGGGAGTTTGGAGAGAGAGCCCATGAAGAAGTGGGAGTTTGGAGAGAAAGAGAGCCCATAAAACAGTGGGTGTTTGGAGAGAGATCCCATTAAAGAGCGGGAGTTTAGAGAGAGATCCCATAAAACATTGGGACCTTGGAGAGAGAAACTCCATAAAGCAGTGGGAGTTTCGAGAGAGAGCCCATAAAACAGTGAGTGTTTGGAGAGAGAGCACATAAAGCAGTGGGAGTTTGGAGAGAGAGCCCATAAAACAGTGGAAGTTTGGAGAGAGAGCCGATAAAGCGGTGAGAGTTTTGAGAGAGATCCCATAAAGCAGTGGGTGTTTGGAGAGAGAGAGCCCATAAAGCAGTGGGAGTTTGGAGAGAGAGAACCCATAAAGCAGTGGGAGTTTGGAGAGAGAGCCCATAAAACAGTGGGAAATTGGAGAGAGATCCCATAAAACAGTGGGAGATTAGAGAGAGAGCCCATAAAACAGTGGGAGATTGGAGAGAGATCCCATAAAGCAGTGGGAGGTTGGAGAGGGAGCCCATAAAACAGTGGGACAGTGGGGGTTTGGAGAGAGAAAGTCCATAAAGCAGTGGGAGTTTGGAGAGAGAAAGCCCATAAAGCAGTGGGAGTTTCGAGAGAGAGCCCATAAAACAGTGAGTGTCTGGAGAGAGAGCCTATAAAGCAGTGGGAGTTTGGAAAGAGTGCCCATAAAACAGTGGAAGTTTGGAGAGAGAGCCGATAAAGCGGTGAGAGTTTTGAGAGAGATCCCATAAAGCAGTGGGTGTTTGGAGGGAGAGAGCCCATAAAGCAGTGGGAGTTTGGAGAGAGAGAACCCATAAAACAGTGGGAGTTTGGAGAGAGTGCCCATAAAGCAGTGGGAGTTTGGAGAGTGATCCCATAAAACAGCGGGAGCTTAGAGAGAGAGCCCATAAAACAGTGGGAGATTGGAGAGAGATCCCATAAAACAGTGGGAGATTGGAGAGAGAGCCCATAAAACAGTGGGAGATTGGAGAGAGATCCCATAAAGCAGTGCATGGTTGGAGAGGGAGCCCATGAAACAGTGGGGGTTTGGAGAGAGAAAGCCTATAAAGCAGTGGGAGTTTGGTGAGAGAGCCCATAAAGCAGTGGGAGTTTTGAGAGTGAGCCCATAAAGCAGTGGGAGTTTGGAGAGCGAGCCCAGAAACCACTGGGAGTTTGGAGAGAGAGCCCATAAAGCACTGGGAGTTTGGAGAGAGAGCCCATAAAATAGTGGGAGTTTGGAGAGAGAGCCCATAAAGCACTGGGAGTTTGGAGAGAGAAACTCCATAAAGCAGTGAGAGTTTTGAGAGAGATCCCATAAAGCAGTGGGAGTTTGGAGAGAGAGATCCCATAAAGCCGTGGGAGTTTGGAGAGAGAGCCCATAAAGCAGTGGGAGTTTGGAGAGAGAGCCCATAAAGCAGTGGGAGTTTGGAGAGAGAAACTCCATAAAGCAGTGAGAGTTTGGAGAGAGATCCCATCAGGCAGTGGGAGTTTCGAGAGAAGGCCCATAAAACAGTGGGTGTTTGGAGAGAGAGAGCCCATAAAACAGTGGGAGTTTGGAGAGAACAGCCATAAAACAGTGGGAGTTTGGAGAGAGAGAGCCCATAAAATAGTGGGAGGTTGGAGACAGAGCCCATAAAACAGTGGGAGTTTGGAGAGAGAGGGCCCTTCAAAAGAGTGGGAGCTTGGAGTGAGAGCCCATAAAACAGTAGGAGTTTGGAGAGAGAGCCCATAAAGCAGTGGGAGTTTGGAGAGAAAGAGAGCCCATAAAACAGTGGGAGTTTGGAGAGAGATCCCATAAAAGAGCGGGAGTTTAGAGAGAGATCCCATTTAACATTGGGACCTTGGAGTGAGAAACTCCATAAAGCAGTGGGTGTTTCGAGAGAGAGCCCATAAAAAAGTGAGTGTTGGAGAGAGAGCCCATAAAACAGTGGAAGTTTGGAGAGAGAGCCGATAAAGCGGTGAGAGTTTTGAGAGAGATCCCATAAAGCAGTGGGTGTTTGGAGACAGAGAGCCCATAAAGCAGTGGGAGTTTGGAGAGAGAGAACCCATAAAGCAGTGGGAGTTTGGAGAGAGAGCCCATAAAGCAGTGGGAGTTTGGAGAGAGATCCCATAAAACAGCGGGAGTTTAGAGAGAGAGCCCATAAAACAGTGGGAGATTGGAGAGAGATCCCATAAAACAGTGGGAGATTAGAGAGAGAGCCCATAAAACAGTGGGAGATTGGAGAGAGATCGCATAAAGCAGTGGGAGGTTGGAGAGGGAGCTCATAAAACAGTGGGACAGTGGGGGTTTGGAGAGAGAAAGTCCATAAAGCAGTGAGTGTTTGGAGAGAGAGCCCAAAAAGCAGTGGGAGTTTGGAGAGAGTGCCCATAAAACAGTGGATATTTGGAGAGAGAGCCGATAAAGCGGTGAGAGTTTTGAGAGAGATCCCATAAAGCAGTGGGTGTTTGGAGGGAGAGAGCCCATAAAGCAGTGGGAGTTTGGAGAGAGCGAACCCATAAAACAGTGGGAGTTTGGAGAGCGTGCCCATAAAGCAGTGGGAGTTTGGAGAGTGATCCCATAAAACAGCGGGACGTTAGAGAGAGAGCCCATAAAACAATGGGAGATTGGAGAGAGAGCCCATAAAACAGTGGGAGATTGGAGAGAGATCCCATAAAACAGTGGGAGATTGGAGAGAGAGCCCATAAAACAGTGGGAGATTGGAGAGAGATCCCATAAAGCACTGGGAGTTTGGAGAGAGATCGCATAAAGCAGTGGGAGGTTGGAGAGGGAGCTCATAAAACAGTGGGACAGTGGGAGTTTGGAGAGAGAAAGCCCATAAAGCAGTGGGAGTTTCGAGAGAGAGCCCATAAAACAGTGAGTGTTTGGAGAGAGAGCCCAAAAAGCAGTGGGAGTTTGGAGAGAGTGCCCATAAAACAGTGGGAGTTTGGAGAGAGAGCCGATAAAGCAGTGAGAGTTTTGAGAGAGATCCCGTAAAGCAGTGGGTGTTTGGAGGGAGAGAGCCCATAAAGCAGTGGGAGTTTGGAGAGAGAGAACCCATAAAACAGTGGGAGTTTGGAGAGAGAGCCCATAAAACGGCGGGAGCTTAGAGAGAGAGCCCATAAAACAATGGGAGATTGGAGAGAGGGCCCATAAAACAGTGGGAGATTGGAGAGAGATCCCATAAAACAGTGGGAGATTGGAGAGAGAGCCCATAAAACAGTGGGAGATTGGAGAGAGATCCCATAAAGCACTGGGAGTTTGGAGAGAGAGCCCATAAAGCAGTGGGAGTTTGTAGAGAGAGCCCATAAAGCAGTGTGAGTTTTGAGAGTGAGCCCATAAAGCAGTGGGAGTTTGGTGAGCGAGCCCAGAAAGCACTGGGAGTTTGGAGAGAGAGCCCATAAAGCACTGGGAGTTTGGAGAGAGAGCCCATAAAGCACTGGGAGTTTGGAGAGAGAGCCCATAAAGCAGTGGGACTTTGGAGAGAGACCCCATAAAACAGTGGGAGTTTGGAGAGAGAGAGCCCATAAAACAGTGGGAGTTTGGAGAGAGGCCCCATAAAGCAGTGGAAGTTTGGAGAGAGAGAGCCAATAAAATAGTGGGAGTTTGGAGACAGAGCCCATAAAACAGTGGCAGTTTGGCGAGAGAGAGCCCATATAGCATTGGGACTTTGGAGAGCGAGAGCCCATAAAGCAGTGGGAGCTTGGAGAGAGAGAGCCCATAAAGCAGAGGGCGTTGAGAGAGAGAGAGCCCATAAATCAGTGGGAGCTTGGAGAGGGAGCCCATGAAGTAGTGGGAGTTTGGAGAGAGAGAGCCCATAAAATAGTGGGAGGCTGGAGACAGAGGCCATAAAACAGTGGGAGTTTGGAGAGAGAGGGCCCTTCAAAAGAGTGGGAGCTTGGAGTGAGAGCCCATAAAACAGTAGGAGTTTGGAGAGAGAGCCCATAAATCAGTGGGAGTTTGGAGAGAGGCCCCATAAAGCAGTGGAAGTTTGGAGAGAGAGAGCCAATAAAATAGTGGGAGTTTGGAGACAGAGCCCCTAAAACAGTGGCAGTTTGGCGAGAGAGAGCCCATATAGCATTGGGACTTTGGAGAGCGAGAGCCCATAAAGCAGTGGGAGCTTGGAGAGAGAGAGCCCATAAAGCAGAGGGCGTTGAGAGAGAGAGAGAGCCCATAAATCAGTGGTAGCTTGGAGAGGGAGCCCATGAAGCAGTGGGAGTTTGGAGAGAGAGAGCCCATAAAACAGTGGGATTTTGGAGCGAGATCCCATAAAAGAGTGGGAGTTTAGAGAGAGATCCCATAAAACATTGGGACCTTGGAGAGAGGAACTCCATAAAGCAGTGAGAGTTTGGAGAGAGAGCCCATAAAACAGTGAGTGTTTGGAGAGAGAGCCCATAAAACAGTGGGAATTTGGAGAGAGAGAGCCCAATGTGGTGGTATGTATTAGGGGTAATACGGAACACCATGAATGCCGAGGAGCTATTGGAGGACAGATGCTGGGTCCCGATTGGATCTGCCGCCTACTGGGCCCCACTCAGATAGACGGGGTATAAGAACCCGTTTTACTCCCCGCAGCTGCATTCTGTGACTGAGCTGCTGGGTAACAAGTTTGAACAAGTCTGCTCAATAAAGCCTCGATTGAAGTTCTTTACGTCTCGCCTCGTGTGTGATCGATGGTGCTACAATTTATTGAGCAGACTTAAAAAGGAATATGGAGCTCCGGATTGCCCCGGAGTGCCTGCGAATCGGCCCCCAAGCAGCTAACGCAACATCGGCGTTTAAGCACTGGCTGGCGTGCTTTGAGGGATGTCTGTATGTATGTCCCTGTCAGGCAGGGAAGAGATGGTCGAGTGAGGGAACCATGGTTGACAAGAGAGGTTGAATGTCTTGTTAAGAGGAAAAAGGAGACTTATGTAAGGCTGAGGAAACAAGGTTCAGACAGGGCATTGGAGGGATACAAGATAGCCAGGAGGGAACTGAAGAAAGCGATTAGGAGAGCTAAGAGATGGAATGAACAAACTTTGGCGGGTAGGATCAGGGAAAACCCCAAGGCCTTTTACACATATGTGAGAAATATGAGAATGACTAGAGCGAGGGTAGGTCCGATCAAGGACAGTAGCGGGAGATTGTGTATTGAGCCTGAAGAGATAGGAGAGGTCTTGAACGAGTACTTTTCTTTTGTATTTACAAATGAGAGGGGCGATATTGTTGGAGAGGACAGTGTGAAACAGATTGGTAAGCTCAAGGAAATACTTGTTAGGAAGGAAGATGTGTTGGGCATTTTGAAAAACTTGACGTTAGACAAGTCCCCCGGGCCTGACGGGATATATCCAAGGATTCTATGGGAAGCAAGAGATGAAATTGCAGAGCCGTTGGCAATGATCTTTTCGTCCTCACTGTCAACAGGGGTGGTACCAGGGGATTGGAGAGTGGCGAATGTCGTGCCCCTGTTCAAAAAAGGGACTAGGGATAACCCTGGGAATTACAGACCAGTTAGTCTTACTTCGGTGGTAGGCAAAGAAATGGAAAGGGTACTGAAGGATAGGATTTCTGAGCATCTGGAAAGACACTGCTTGATTAGGGATAGTCAGCACGGATTTGTGAGGGGTAGGTCTTGCCTTACAAATCTTATTGAATTCTTTGAGGAGGTGACCAAGCATGTGGATGAAGGTAAAGCAGTGGATGTAGTGTACATGGATTTTAGTAAGGCATTTGATAAGGTTCCCCATGGTAGGCTTCTGCAGAAAGTAAGGAGGCATGGGATAGTGGGAAATTTGGCCAGTTGGATAACGAACTGGCTAACCGATAGAAGTCAGAGAGTGGTGGTGGATGGCAAATATTCAGCCTGGATCCCAGTTACCAGTGACGTACTGCAGGGATCAGTTCTGGGCCCTCTGCTGTTTGTGATTTTCATTAATGACTTGGATGAGAGAGTTGAAGGGTGGGTCAGTACATTTGCAGACGATACGAAGATTGGTGGAGTTGTGGATAGTAAGGAGGGCTGTTGTCGGCTGCAAAGAGACATAGATAGGATGCAGAGCTGGGCTGAGAAGTGGCAGATGGAGTTTAACCCTGAAAAGTGTGAGGTTGTCCATTTTGGAAGGACAAATATGAATGCGGAATACAGGGTTAACGGTAGAGTTCTTGGCAATGTGGAGGAGCAGAGAGATCTTGGGGTCTATGTTCATACATCTTTGAAAGTTGCCACTCAAGTGGATAGAGCTGTGAAGAAGGCCTATGGTGTGCACGCGTTCATTAACAGAGGGATTGAATTTAAGAGCCGTGAGGTGATGATGCAGCTGTACAAAACTTTGGTCAGGCCACATTTGGAGTACTGTGTACAGTTCTGGTCACCTCATTTTAGGAAGGATGTGGAAGCTTTGGAAAAGGTGCAAAGAAGATTTACCAGGATGTTACCTGGAATGGAGAGTAGGTCTTACGAGGAAAGGTTGAGGGTGCTAGGCCTTTTCTCATTAGAACGGAGAAGGATGAGGGGCGACTTGATAGAGGTTTATAAGATGATCAGGGGAATAGATAGAGTAGACAGTCAGAGACTTTTTCCCCGGGTGGAACAAACCATTACAAGGGGACATAAATTTAAGGTGAAAGGTGGAAGATATAGGAGGGATATCAGAGGTAGGTTCTTTACCCAGAGAGTAGTGGGGGCATGGAATGCACTGCCTGTGGAAGTAGTTGAGTCGGAAACATTAGGGACCTTCAAGCAGCTATTGGATAGGTACATGGATTACGGTAAAATGTTATAGTGTAGATTTATTTCTTCTTAAGGGCAGCACGGTAGCATTGTGGATAGCACAATTGCTTCACAGCTCCAGGGTCCCAGGTTCGATTCCGGCTTGGGTCACTGTCTGTGCGGAGTCTGCACATCCTCCCCGTGTCTGTGTGGGTTTCCTCCGGGTGCTCCGGTTTCCTCCCACAGTCCAAAGATGTGCAGGGTAGGTGGATTGGCCATGATAAATTGCCCTTAGTGTCCAAAATTGCCCTTGGTGTTGGGTGGAGGTGTTGAGTTTGGGTAGGGTGCTCTTTCCAAGAGCCGGTGCAGACTCAGGGGGCCGAATGGCCTCCTTCTGCACTGTAAATTCAATGATAATCTATGATTAATCTAGGACAAAGGTTCGGCACAACATCGTGGGCCGAAGGGCCTGTTCTGTGCTGTATTTTCTATGTTCTATGTTATATGTTCTATGATACCTCCGAACGGCCCCTGGCAGTCCAACATAAGACCAGAAGATGCAGGTCCTGCATTCCAGGGTGAGTCCCGAAATCTACTCACTCATCGAGGGCGCGGAAGAATTCCCAGCGGCGATCAACTTGCTGAAGGAGATCTACATTAGGCCCGTCAACCAGGTCTACGCAAGCTACCAGCTCGACGTATTCTTCAATGCTCTAACGATCCTGGGACGAAACTGCAACTGCCCAGCGGTTACGGCGAACGAACATACGGACCTCCTGATCAGAGACGCTTACGTAGCAGGTTTGGCATCATCGCAAATTCACCAGAGACTTTCAGAGAAAGACTCTCTCGGACTCACAGAAGTACGGGCCCTTGCACCCTCCCTCGACGTGGCCTCCCAAAACGCCCGCGCCTATGCCCCCGACCGCGCTGCAGCCCCTTGGGCTCAGTGGACCCCCGCCATGACCGACCCCCCGGCACCCCCCACCCCTCCGCAAGCGTGTGCAGCCAGAATCCCAGACCACCAGGGGGGGCCACGCTGCTATATTTGCGGGCAGCCAAAACACCCCCGCCAGTGCTGCCCGGCCCGCTCAGCCACCTGCAAAAGCTGCGGTAAAAAGGGGCACTACGCAGCGGTGTGCCAGTCCCGTGGGATCGCCGCTATCTCCGGGGAACAAACGGGACCACGGACTCAACCCCCCCAGCGGCCAACGGGCGCCGCCATTTTGGGCCCCGGACACCACGAGGGGGGGACGGGCGCCACCATCTTACTACCCACGGGCCGCATGCGGTCCATGGGAGCGCCCATTATGTCCACCCCCGGCCACGTGCGACCCATGGGAGCGGCCATGTTGTCCACCCCCGACCGCGTGCGATCCATGGACGCCGCCATCTTGGCTGACAGGCAAGGACCCCAGCGTGGACGGCTCCACACTGCCTGAAGACAACGATCTGATGCACCAACCACGTTTGGCATCGGTGACCCTCGACCAGTCGCGGCCCCGGACGCTCCAGACGACAACGACAAAGGTGCTGGTGAACGGGCACGAGACGCCGTGTGTGATCGACTCGGGGAGCACGGAGAGTTTTATTCACCCGGACACGGTAACACGCTGTTCCCTTGTAATTCGGCCAAGCACCCAAAAAATATTCCTGGCGGCGGGGTCCCACTCCGTTGCAATCAAAGTGTTCTGCATCGCAAACCTAACGGTGCAGGGGAGAGAGTTCAAAAATTACCGGCTGTATGTCCTTCCCCACCTCTGCGCTCCCACCCTCCTGGGGTTGGACTTCCAATGCAACCTCCAGAGTTTAACATTTAAATTTGGCGGCCCTACACCCCCACTGACTATCTGCGGCCTCGCGATAGTCAAGGTCGAACCGCCCTCCTTGTTTGCGAACCTCACCCCGGATTGCAAACCGGTCGCCACTAGGAGCAGACGGTACAGCACCCAGGACCGGACGTTTATCAGGTCCAAAGTCCAGCGGCTGCTGAAGGAAGAGATAATCCAGGCCAGCAATAGTCCCTGGAGAGCCCAGGTGGTAGTAGTGAAGACAGGGGAGAAGCAAAGGATGGTTGTAGACTACAGTCAGACCATCAACAGGTACACGCAGCTAGATGCATACCCTCTTCCCCGCATATCCGACATGGTCAATCGGATTGCACAGTACAAGGTCTTCTCCACCTTGGACCTTAAGTCCGCCTACCACCAGCTCCCCATTCGCCCCGGTGACCACAAGTACACTGCCTTCGAAGCAGACGGGCGGCTATACCACTTCTTAAGGGTTCCATTCGGCGTCACGGAGTCTCGGTCTTCCAACGGGAGATAGACCGAATGGTCGACCAGCACGGTTTACGGGCCACATTCCCGTACCTCGACAACGTCACCATCTGCGGCCACGGCCAGCAGGACCACGACGCCAACCTCCGCAAATTCCTCCAGACTGCTAACGCCCTCAACCTCACCTCCAACGAGGAAAAATGCGTGTTTAGCACCGACCGTCTAGCCATCCTTGGCTACGTAGTGCGTAATGGAGTGATAGGCCCCGACCCCGAACGCATGGAGTTCCCTCTCCCCCACTGTGCCAAAGCCCTGAAACGCTGCCTGGGCTTCTTTTCTTATTACGTCCAGTGGGTTCCTCAATACGCAGACAAGGCCCGCCCACTAATCCAGTCCACTACTTTTCCCCTGTCGACAGAGGCCCGCCAGGCCTTCAGCCGCATCAAAGCGGATATCGCAAAGGCCACGATGCACACCATCGACGAGTCCCTCCCCTTCCAAGTCGAGAGTGACGCGTCCGACGTAGCTCTGGCGGCCACGCTCAACCAAGCGGGCAGACCCGTGGCTTTTTTCTCCCGGACCCTCCACGCTTCAGAAATTCGCCACTCCTCAGAAGAAAAGTAGGCCCAAGCCAGAGTGGAAGCTGTGCGACATTGGAGGCATTACCTGGCCGGTAGGAGATTCACTCTCCTCACTGACCAACGGTCAGTAGCCTTCATGTTCGATAATTCACAGCGGGGCAAGATAAAAAACGACAAGATCCTGCGGTGGCGGATCGAACTCTCCACCTACAATTATGAGATCTTGTATCGTCCCGGAAAGCTGAACGAGCCGTCCGATGCCCTATCTCGCGGCACTTGTGCCAACGCACAAGTGGACTGCCTCCAAGCCCTCCACGAGGACCTCTGCCACCCGGGGGTCACTCGTTTCTACCACTTCATAAAAGCCCGCAACCTCCCGTACTCCGTCGAGGAGGTCCGTACAGTCACCAGGAACTGCCAAATCTGCGCAGAATGCAAATCGCATTTTTTCAGTCCAGATAGAGCGCACCTGAAAAAGGCTTCCCGTCCCTTTGAAGGCCTCAGTTTGGACTTCAAAGGCCCCCTCCCCTCCACCGATCGCAACACGTACTTTCTTAACGTCGTTGACGAATACTCCCGTTTCCCCTTCGCCATCCCCTGCCCCGACATGACCGCGGCCACGGTCATTAAAGCCCTATGCACCATCTTTACACTGTTTGGTTTCCCTGCCTACATCCATAGTGATAGGGGGTCCTCCTTCATGAGTGACGAGCTGCGTCAATTCCTGCTCAGTCAGGGCATAGCCTCGAGCAGGACGACCAGCTACAACCCCCGGGGGAACGGGCAGGTAGAGAGGGAGGATGGAACGGTCTGGAAGACCGTCCTACTGGCCCTATGGTCTAGGAGTCTCCCAACTTCCCGCTGGCAGGAAGTACTCCAGGATGCCCTTCATTCTTTCCGGTCCCTGCTGTCCACCACCACGAACCAAACGCCGCACGAGCGCCTCCTTGTCTTCCCTAGGAGGTCCGCTTCTGGAACGTCACTTCCGACCTGGCTGGCAACACCGGGACCCATTCTGCTCCGGAAACATGTGCGGGCGCACAAATCAGACCCACTGGTGGAGAAGGTACATCTACTCCACGCAAACCCGCAGTACGCCTACGTGGCGTACCCAGTCGTACGACAGGACACTGTCTCTCTGCGGGACCTGGCGCCCGCCGGAGCTTCCCACACCCCCCCAACGCCAATCACCTCCCCCTCACTCCCGCCGGTGCACCCCACAGCCACCCCCTTCCCGGGGGGATCGGTTCTCCCAGGCCCGTCCAGGAGTAAGGAAACAGAAGGGGACAGCGCGATGCTCCCAGAGTCGACCGGACCCGAGCCAGCACCACCACCACCACCCGGGCTGCGACGATCGGAGAGGGCGTCCAGAGCACCATCTCGACTCATCGAATCGACTTAAGATGTGTATAATTCAGTGGCCCCGTAAAGCGGCATTGTTGTCAATAGTTAACATTGCTAATCGGGTAAAATGTGAATAATTCAGTGGCCCAGTAAAAGCGGCATGATTGTATATAGTTCAATGGTTAAGGCACCGACCCTGTAAACCCCGACCACCATACCACCCACCATCCCGCCGGGTTCTTTTTTAACAAGGGGAGAATGTGGTGGTATGTATTAGGGGTAATACGGAACACCATGAATGCCGAGGAGCTATTGGAGGACAGATGCTGGGTCCCGATTGGATCTGCCACCTACTGGGCTCCACACAGATAGGCGGGGTATAAGAACCCGTTTTACTCCCCGCAGCTGCATTCTGTGACTGAGCTGCTGGGGAACAAGTCTGAACACGTCATCTCAATAAAGCCTCGATTGAAGTTCTTTACATCTCGCCTCGTATGTGATTGATGGTGCTACACCCTTAAAGCAGTGGGAGTTTGGAGAGAGAGCCCATAAAACAGTGGGAGTTTGGAGAGAGAGAGCCAATAAAATAGTGGGAGTTTGGAGACAGAACCCATAAAACAGTGGCAGTTTGGAGAGAGAGAGCCCATAAAGCAGTGGGACTTTGGAGAGCGAGAGCCCATAAAGCAGTGGGAGATTGGAGAAAGCCCTTAAAACAGTGGGAGCTTGGAGAGAGAACCCATAAAACAGCGGGAGTCTGGAGAGAGAGAGCCATTAAAGCAGTGGGTGCTTGGAGAGAGAGCCCATAAAACAGTGGGAGTTTGGAGAGAGAGCCCATAAAGCAGTGGGAGTTTGGAGAGAGATCCCATAAAAGAGCGGGAGTTTAGAGAGAGATCCCGTAAAACATTGGGACATTGGAGAGAGAAACTCCATAAAGCAGTGAGAGTTTTGAGAGAGAACACATAAAGCCGTCGGAGTTTGGAGAGAGAGCCCATAAAACAGTAAATGTTTGGAGAGAGAGCCCATAAAGCTGTGGGAGTTTGGAGAGAGAGCCCATAAAGCAGTGGGGGTTTGGAGAGAGAGCCCATAAAGCAGTGAGAGTTTGGAGAGAGTTCCCATAAAGCAGTGGGAGTTTTGAGAGAAGGCCCATAAAACAGTGGGAGTTTGGAGAGAGAGCTCATAAAATAGTGGCAGTTTGGAGAGAGTGAGCCCGTAAAGCAGTGGGAGTTTGGAGAGAGAGGGCCCTTAAAACAGTGGGAGCTTGGAGAGAGAGCCCATAAAACAGCGGGAGTCTGGAGAGAGGGAGCCCATAATGCAGAGGGAATTTACCGAGAGAGAGCCCAGAAAGCAGTGGGAGCTTGGAGAGAGAGTCCATAAAACAGTGGGAGTTTGGAGAGAGAGCCCTTAAAGCAGTGGGAGTTTGGAGAGAGAGCCCATGAAGCAGTGGGAGTTTGGAGAGAGATCCCATAAAACATTGGGACCTTGGAGAGAGAAACTCCATAAAGCAGTGGGAGTTTCAAGAGAGAGCCCATAAAACATAGAGTGTTTGGAGAGAGAGCCCATAAAGCAGTGGGAGTTTGGAAAGAGAGCTCATAAAGCAGTGGGAGTTTGGAGAGAGAGCCGATAAAGTGGTGAGAGTTTTGAGAGAGATCCCATAAAGCAGTGGGAGTTTGGAGAGAGAGAGCCCATAAAGCAGCAGGGGTTTGGAGAGAGAGAACCCATAAAACAGTGGGAGTTTGGAGAGAGAGCGCCCATAATACAGAGGGAGTTTGGAGGAGAGCCCATAAAGCAGTGGGAGTTTGGAGAGAGATCCCATAAAACAGCGGGTGTTTAGAGAGAGAGCCCATAAAACAGCGCGAGTTTAGAGAGAGAGCCCAGAAAACAGTGGGAGATTGGAGAGAGAGCCCATAAGACAGTGGGAGATTGGAGAGAGATCCCATAAAGCAGTGGGAGTTTGGAGAGAGAGCCCATAAAACAGTGGGGGTTTGGAGAGAGAAAGCCCATAAAGCAGTGGGAGTTTGGAGAGAGAGAGAGCCCATAAAGCAGTGGGAGTTTGGAGAGAGATCCCATAAAGCAGTGGGAGTTCAGAGAGAGATCCCTTAAAATAGTGGGAGCTTGGAGAGAGAAACTCCAGAAAGCAGTGAGAGTTTGCCGAGAGGTCCCATAAAGCATGGGAGTTTGGAGAGAGAGCCCATAATACAGTGAGCGTTGGGAGAGAGATCCCATAAAGCAGTGGGAGTTTGGAGAGAGAGCCCATAAAACAGTAAGCGTTGGGAGAGAGATCCCATAAAGCAGTGGGAGTTTGGAGAGAGAGCCCAGAAGACAGTGGGAGTTTGGAGAGAGAGCCCATAAAACAGTGAGAGTTGGGAGAGAGATCCCATAAAGCAGTGGGAGTTTGGAGAGAGAGCCCAGCAGACAGTGGGAATATGGAGAGAGAGCCCATAAAACTGTGGGAGTTTGGAGAGAGACCCCATAAAGCATTGGGAGTTTTGAGAGAGAGCCCATAAAGCAGTGAGAGTTTGGAAAGAGAGCTCATAAAGCAATGGGAGTTTGGAGAGAGAGCCCATAAAGCAGTGGGAGTTTGGAGAGAGAGCCCATAAAGCAGTGGGAGTTTGGAGAGATATCCCATAAAGCAGTGGGGGTTTGGAGAGAGAGCCCATAAAGCAGTGGGAGTTTGGAGAGAGATCCCATAAAGCAGTGGGAGTTTGGAGAGAGATCCCATAAAGCAGTGGGAGTTTGGAGAGAGAGCCCATAAAGCAGTGGGAGTTTGGAGAGAGATCCCAGAAAGCAGTCGGAGTTTGGAGAGAGAGCCCAGAAGACAGTGGGAGTTTGGAGAGAGAGCCCATAAAGCAGTAGGAGTTTGGAGGGAGAGCCCATAAGTCAGCAGGAGTTCAGAGAGATGGTGAGCCCGTGAAGCACTGGAGAGAGAGAAAGACAGCTGGGAGTTCATAGCTATCATCTTAAACGTGATGCCACAGAAGTCCCATAAGTTGATTGGTTGCTATGTATAAGCCTTTCCTGACTCGGCACTGAGAAGACGATTGGTCGGTGACAGGTGCGTTTTTATTCTAGGGATCTCAGTCTGAAGATATGGACCAACCCATCTCGGACTGTGATGAGGAGAAATCTCTTTACCTAGACAGTAGTGAACCTGTGGAAGTCACCACCCCAGAAAGCAGTTGAGTCCAAAACATTGTATGCTTTCAAGAAGGAGTTTGATATAGCACTTGTGGCTAAAGAGATCAAAACACATGGGGGGAAAGCGGGAACAGGTTACTGAGTTGGATCATCATCCATGATCATAATGAATGGCAGAGCTCGAAGGCCAGAATGGCCTCTCCCGCTCCTATTTTTTATGTTTCTATGTCACAGTGCAGCAGCAGGACATTCTTTTGGAGGAAGGTGAAAAGACAGAGGCGTTGTCCACATAGGTGACATAGGTAGAAAAATGGTGAGGTCCTGAAAGCAGATTTTAGAGAGTTAGCACGTGTATTAAAAGTAAGGTTTCAAGAACAGTAATTTTGGGATTAATCCCTGAGCCACATGCTAGTGAGCATAAGAATAGGACGATTGAGCAGTTCAACATGTGGCTGGAGAAATGGAGTAGGTGGGAGGCCTTTAGATTTCTGAGGCATTGGGACTGGTTCTGGGGCAGCTGGGGCCTGCACAAGTTGGACAGGTTATATCTGAACAGGATTGCAACTAAACCAAGGTGAGCGAGGAGGTAACTGATACACTAGAAGAATTTGCAATTGAGAAGGGAGAGATGTTAGAAAGGTTATCTTAAAATTGATAAGCTGCCAGGAACAGATGAGATGCAGCCAAGGGTGCTGAAGGAAGTGAATGGAAATTGCAGAGGTGCTGGTGATAATCTTCCAGTCTTCCTTAGACACAGGCGCGGCGTCAGAGAACTGGAGAATTGTTAATCTCATCTCATAGAATTTACAGTGCAGAAGGAGGCCATTCGGCCCATCGAGTCTGAACCGGCTCTTGGAAAGAGCACCCCACCCAAGGTCAAAGCAAATGCATGGTTGGCATAGTGGCACAGTGATTAGCACTGCTGCCTCACAGCGCCAAGGACCCGGGTTCAATCCCGACCTCGGGTGACTGTCTGTGAGGGGTTTGCACGTTGTCTGCATGGGTTTCCTCTGGGTGCTCCGTTTACCTCCCACAGTCTAAAGATGTGCAGGCTAGGTGCATTGGCCACGCTAAATTGTCCCTGAGTGTCCAAAAGGCTAGGTAGGGGTAGGGTCGGTGCATACTCGATGTCCTGAATGGCCTTGTTCTGCACTGTAAGGATTCTATCAAAATGCACGCTGAGCCCTCACAACGTTTCTGAATGGAACACATAATAAACAACTTGCATGAAATTCTTTTCAAATTCAGCTGCTGAGACCCATCGCACTAGGTGAGGGGAGGAAGGAGGGGAGAGTGCAGATTTGAGAGACTCCGGGCTGGATTCTCCGATCGGCGACTCCAAAATCGCATTCGGTGACTGGCCGGGGAATCAAAGTTCCCGACCAAACCGGGGGCGGCGCCGCTTTCGCGATGCTCTGCCCCCTCCAAAGCAGCGTACTCTGCATATCGACGGCCTCAGGACATTGCCTGAGGCCCGCCACCCGATGCTCCGCCCTCGATCGGCCAATTTCCTGACGGCGTGGGTCTCTCATGGTCTCATTCATCGGGAGCTCGGTGATTTCGACTGTGGATGTCCCAAGAGAGTCCGAACACATGAGTGGTGCCAGAACTGAACTGGAGTACAGATTAGATTCCCTTCATGCAATTCATGAGTTCATCCAGGGAGTTTCAAAAGCAAGAGAAATATCGCAGAAGAATGCCCCAGCCTGTGCTGTGTTAGTTGATCTCGGCAGAGTGCGAAAGGTCTGGGTCAAAGTGGAGGAACTGGGCCGAGCTGTGAAGCCTCGAAGATAAAACTCAAATGGTCAATTGAGTAATGCAGTGCAGTGTGTCAAGCACCTATTCCACTGTGTGCCAGACTGCAGGGAAGGAGAAGGAGGAAGAAAATGAAGAAATACTGCACCTGGTCACAATATTGCCAAAAACTACCAACTCAATTTTGAGGAAATAACATTTTGCAAAAGGAAATTGCAATTTAGTTGCAATATTTTAAAAATAAATTTAGGGTTGCCATTTATTTTTCTTTTCCAATTAAAGGCAATTTAGCGTGGCCAATCCACCTAACCAGCACACCTTTGGGTTGTGGGGGTGAAACCCACGCAGACATGGGGAGAATGTGCAATCTCCACACGGACAGTGACCCAGGGCTGGATTGGAACCCGGGTCCTCAGTGCTGCAGTCCCAGTGCTAACCACTGCGCCACATGCCGCCCTGGGATGGCCCTTTTCTGCACTGTAGGTATTCTGTGGATTTAACATTCAGAGAATTATTCCATTACACTTTACCTACAATTTCCAGCACTAAATTAACTCATGTGGCCGGATTGGCCTACCGGGATTCGTCCACATGACCTAATGTACCATTTTTTGACATTGAAGAAATGACTTCCTGAATGAAACTGAAGTCAAATCAAATCTGAAACCTTTTTGCCAAATTTTTAAACAATACTTAATTCTTCAGAGAAATGGTCATGAATATGATTCAATATTTCACGAAGTTAAATGTTCCCAGCGACTCCATGTGGATAGCTTCTTTATCACACGGGCTTTACAGCATCTAGCATTTAATGACCTTGAAAACTGCAATTTACAAGATTATAATGATTTAGAAAATTAAAAGCAGTTATTTAATTTCTGATTCGGTTTAATGGTTTATGCAAATTAGGCAATTGTGTAACTCACAAGTGATAAATGTCACATGTGTGTTATAATTTGTCTGATGAGAGCTGATAGGAACAACAATGAACAGATACGGAGAAATGTTATCAAAATAAGACTGATTGAAACAAATCTGTCAGAACGTGTAAATACAGATTCTGACGAGGAAGTGGAACATGTTTAGTTTCTGAAGTATTTGGTTCATATTGGATTATTTCTGGCTTGTTCCAAGGAATATCCCTTAGGGTCCTGACAAAAGTAGTAAACATTTGACAGTGCCAATTACATTTGTTAACTAATCAGATTAAGTTTACTTTTCACTAATGCCGTTAAGATGGTTATTCTGCTTTACAATCCAACATAAAAATGTTAACCTCTCAGCTGTTCTAACAAGAGCCCACCCCATCTCATGACTTTTTAGACATCAAGGAAAGAAGGACATGAGAACCATTAAAGAGTTCAGTATGATATTTCAGACCAGACGTGCTTTGCATGGCAGAGTAGATATATTGTTATTGAAATGAAATAGAGTCATGGAGTCATAGAAGGGAAGCGGATTGTACAAGTGTGGAAAATCAGAAAAATGGGGGGTGGTCATGGAGAGGTGATCGTAGGGTTGTGTCAGATTACACATTGTTGTGATGTAATGTGCACACACCTCTAAGGGACCATGTCTTAAACTACTGTTGCAATATCACATTGGCACTATGTCTTCAATTCCCGTTCCAGTCTCCCCGAACAAGCGCCGGAATGTGGCGACTAGAGTCTTTTCACAGTAACTTCATTTGAAGCCTACTTGTGACAATAAACGATTTTCATTCATTAGTCCCAAGACTTGCTGGAAGCCTGCAAACAGAGGGGCTGGAAGTAAGACCTGCATATAATAGTCTCCCAGTTAACTTTGTCTGTTATAGTCATATCTTCAAACAACCCACACTATTGCTTCACAATTCTGTATGATTGCAACTGGGCTTAATGGCTTCTCCCTGTGCTGTAACATTTAAAAAAATTCAATTTTTTCCAATTAAGGGGAAATTTAGCGTGGTCAATCCAGGTGTTTCAGTCTTACTTACCTGATGAAGTAAAGTGGTTTAAGCATATTACACTACAGCCATGATCCACCCAGTTCCATAGCCCAGGTAGGACTACAGCGAATGTCAGAGACCAACAGTTGGCAAAATTAAAATGCGAGAATAGAGAAATCACTGAATCTCTGTGTGCCACACAGAATTAAGAATCATTGTTATTAAGCCAGAAGGCATGCTTACAATTGAAGCTGATCAATAAAGTTGATGAAGCTACTGTTGAGCAGTAAAGTAACACACTCCAGGAATGAATTTTGAAGATTACAGGCCTGGAAAAACTGAAGACCGACTGTCATAGTACAAAGAACAAAGAAAGGTACAACACAGGAACAGGCCCTTCAGCCCTCCAAGCCCGTGCCGTCCATGCTGCCCGTCTAAACTAAACTCTTCTACACTTCCTGGGTCCGTATCCCTCTATTCCCATCCTATTCATGTATTTGTCAAGTTGCCCCTTAAATGTCACTATCGTCCCTGCTTCCACCACCTCCTCCGGCAGCGAGTTCCAGGCACCCACTACCCTCTGTGTAAAAGTCTTGCCTCATACATCTCCTCTAAACCTTGCCCCTCGCAGTTTAAACCTATGCCCCCTAGTAATTGACCCCTCTACCCTGGGAAAAAGCCTCTGACTATCCACTCTGTCGAGGCCGCTCAGAATTTTGCAGACCTCTATCAGGTCGCCTCTCAACCTCCGTCGTTCCAGTGAGAACAAACCGAGTTTATTCAACCGGTCCTCATAGCTAATGCGCTCCATACCAGGTAACATTCTGGTAAATCTCTTCTGCACCCTCTCTAAAGCCTCCACATCTTTCTGGTAGTGTGGCGACCAGAATTGAACACTATACTCCAAGTGTGGCCTAACTAAGGTTCTATACAGCTGTAACATGACTTGCCAATTCTTATACTCAATGCCCCGGCCAATGAAGGCAAGCATGCCATATGCCTTCTTGACTACCTTCTCCACCTGTGCTGCCCCTTTCAGTGACCTGTGGACCTGTACACCTAAATCTCTCTGACTTTCAAATCTCTTGAGGGTTCTACCATTCACTGTATATTCCCTCCCTGTATTAGACCTTCCAAAATGCATTACCTCACATTTGTCCGGATTAAACTCCATCTGCCATCTCTCCACCCAAGTCTCCAAGCAATCTAAATCCTGCTGTATCCTCTGACAGTCCTCATCGCTATCCGCAATTCCACCAACCTTTGTGTCATCAGCAAACTTACTAATCAGACCAGTTACATTTTCGTCCAAATCATTTATATATACTACGAACAGCAAAGGTCCCAGCACTGATCCCTGCAGAACACCACTAGTCACAGCCCTCCAATTAGAAAAGCACTCTTCCATTGCTACTCTCTGCCCTCTATGACCTAGCCAGTTCTGAATCCACCTTGCCAGCTCACCCCTGATCCCATGTGACTTCACCTTTTGTACCAGTCTACCATGTGGGACCTTGTCAAAGGCCTTACTGAAGTCCATATAGATAACATCCACTGCCCTACCTGCATCAATCATCTTTGTGACCTCTTTGAAAAACTCTATCAAAGTTAGTGAGACATGACCTCCCCTTCACAAAACCATGCTGCCTCTCACTAATAAGTCCATTTGCTTCCAAATGGGAGTAGATCCTGTCTCGAAGAATTCTCTCCAGTAATTTCCCTACCACTGATGTAAGGCTCACCGGCCTGTAGTTCCCTGGATTATCCTTGCTACCCTTCTTAAACAAAGGAACAACATTGGCTATTCTCCAGTCCTCCGGGACATCACCTGAAGACAGTGGGGATCCAAAGATTTCTGTCAAGGCCTCAGCAATTTCCTCTCTAGCCTCCTTCAGTATTCTGGGGTAGATCCCATCCGGCCCTGGGAACTTATCTACCTTAATATTTTTCAAGACGCCCAACACCTCGTCTTTTTGGATCTCAATGTGACCCAGGCTACCTACACACCCTTCTCCAGACTCAACATCCACCAATTCCTTCTCTTTGGTGAATACTGATGCAAAGTATTCATTTAGTACCTCGCCCATTTCCTCTGGCTCCACACATAGATTCCCTTGCCTATCCTTCAGTGGGCCAACCCTTTCCCTGGCTACGCTCTTGCTTTTTATGTATGTGTAAAAAGCCTTGGGATTTTCCTTAACCCTATTTGCCAATGACTTTTCGTGACCTCTTCTAGCCCTCCTGACTCCTTGCTTACCATGTTACCCTAAGAGATGATGCTAAGTGAATTTGCCTCTTGAAATGCATTGGTGGGGTTGAGAGATAGGACCAGATATTATCAGCATAGATATAGAAGCTGACTGCTTGTCAATTGTTGTCAATTGTCAAAGCTACTTGTTTGGCATTCCAAAAGTAGCATATAAGGCTCTATTGTGATATATATGCACTTCCTAATACTCTTTTTGTGAGTGTCTGGGGTTCAACAAAATAATTATACCATTCTCCAGTCAATATGATAACACTCAATTAAAAAGTGTTGTTGCAAGATGACAAACAGGAAAAACATGGCAGACACATTCCTCAAATCAAGTGCACAAACTCCCATGAAACCATTCAGTGTTTCTCGGAAGCACAATGTGTTCAATAGATTAGCTCCCGATTTGTAAATTAACATTGAAGTTGGTTGATTCTGAAAAATTCAGTTATGTGGCTGAACTAATAGATCTTGTTTCAATCTCATTGACGGAGGGAGGAGAAAGAGGTTAATCGTATATTCACATTGTAAAAACGTGTAATTGGAAAGATTTCCATCTTTGTTGTACCCAGGGAATATTGCAACAGTGAAGAAGGAAAGTTGTATCTGCTCCACACAAAGGTGCCCATCAATTTCCACAGGCTCCCAAAATGGGCAGGATGGGACTAGTTTCTGCAGTAGGTCCCAGGGCATACAAAGCTATTGACCAAATGCTGGTAAAATGGGTTTAGAATGGTTAGGTGGTTGTTTTTGACCAGCGCAGACGCGATTGGCTCAAGGGCCTTTTCTGTGCGGTATGATTCTATGACACTAAATCCAAGGCCAGCATAAGCACGCCTACAAAGCAACAGATGGTATTCCCAGGCCTCTGGGTCACCTTCCTCAGTGTACACCCAAGAAGCCCCAGGTGGAGGGGTGCCCAAACATTTGGCAGTCAGTGCCTGTGCCGGCAGCCTCCATGAGGGGTGGTCTGACAGCAATAATGAGACAGAATCTAGCGTTGCCAGTTCATGCTGTGAATTCTGAGAAAATGTTACTGATTGAAAGTGTGCTTATGTGCCTGGTTAGAAAGGTTCTGAGACTTCCTCAAAGCAGCTTGCTCAGTGAGGTAAGGACTCTTCTTTTCTGAGGTATGAGGGTTACCTTGATCATGTCATGTTTTTATAATGAAATAAGTTCTTGAGCTTATTTGTTGTATAAGACACAGGACTCCAATCACTTGTAGGGATTGTGTAAATATTTCTTGGGTTCATTCATTAAGATTGGGCACAAGAGGAGTAGAATGTGTTTTCCCCAGGGTAGAGGAGTCAATTACTAGGGGGCATAGGTTTAAGGTGAGAGGGGCAAGGTTTAGAGTAGATGTACGAGGCAAGTTTTTTACGCAGAGGGTAGTGGGTGCCTGGAACTCGCTACCGGAGGAGGTAGTGGAAGCAGGGACGATAGGGACATTTAAGGGGCATCTTGACAAATATATGAATAGGATGGGAATAGAAGGATACGGACCCAGGAAGTGTAGAAGATTGTAGTTTAGTCGGGCAGCATGGTCGGCACGGGCTTGGAGGGCCGAAGGGCCTGTTCCTGTGCTGTACATTTCTTTGTTCTTTGTTGAGTGCCTGAGCGGGCAGGAGGTGGCGATGCTGAGTCGGACGGCTGGGATAACGATCTCCAGATCCAGGTGCTGGTGATCAAGCTGGTGATAACGGATAGATGAGAAGGCGAAGACAAGGTGGAGGATGTGAAGGACAACTGAGATGATGAAGAAGAGGAAAAGAAACCACCAGAGAGTGGAAGTCAAACCTTCAGAATAGAAGAAATTAAGGGACTGGATTAAAGAGAAGGAGGAAAAAGAAAAGCAACTAAAGAAGCGAAAACAAGAGGCATTAATGAACTTAGAGAGAGCAGCAGAACCAGTCGAGCTTTCGCCAGAGGAACAGCCAGCAGAAAAACTCTAACAAGAACAAGTGGACCTGGAAGTTGCGAAAGACACATTTGGCATGAACAGTGAAATGCAGCTTGGAATTGACTCCATCAAAGTTGTGCAGGGTAGGTGGATGGACCACGTTAAATTGCCCCTTAATAGGTCAGCACGGTGGCGCAGTGGTAGCACTGCAGTCTCACGGCGCCGAGGTCCCAGGTTCGATCCCGGCTCTGGGTCACTGTCCGTGTGGAGTTTGCACAATCTCCGTGGGTTTCGCCCCACAACCCAAAGATGTGCAAGGTAGGTGGATTGAATATGCTAAAATTGCCCCTTAATTGGAAAAAAAAGGAATTGAGTACTTTAAATTTATTTGAAAAAAGGAATAGACACCATTTGTAGGCCCTTGAAGGAAAAAAAACTACGCAGTTTGAAAAGACTGTATCTTACGTGGGCTTCTTAGAGACATTACTCCGAAATATTAGCATTTTGTTGGAAGTTGATGATTTGAAAAAGCTGAACAGGCCTTTGACGTCGCCGTGCAGTGAAAAACTGGAACAAGAGAAGCAAAGCAAAGGCAAAAAGAAGATAAAGGCCCCAGTGCTTACAAGTGGATTTAAGGTGAATCTTAAGGATGGCCTTGATGATGATGGTTACACTCAGGATTACGATGATTCCATGTGATTATGTCCAGTGAGCCAGGCTTCTTCCAGCATGTTTTTGTCGACAACTTCATGTTGCTGGTTCCATGATGCTTCAGCATCATCATTGTGACCTGAGCTGATGTAATTTCACATTTATTGTGATACTGTAGAATCGCACAGTAAGATTACTATTTTTAAAATTTCTTGAATTTTGCCTGCTTTTTCCTTTCTTTGTAAACCAAAATGGACTAATTAGAGATCCTGGGCGGGATGTTCCATTCTGCTGCGTCACATTTCCGTTTTACCCCGCCGACGAGATGCTCCGTTACGCCAGCTGGTTAAGGCGTTTGCCATGGTGGGGAAGCCCCACGCTGTCGGGGAAACCCCTGGGCAGCTGGCAAAATGGCGCATCCCGCCGGCGGAGAATCCCGCGCCCTGTTTTTGTGCTGAAGTTGTGCTTTGGGTTGTCGGGTCCGTCTGCCATAAAGAGAATACGATGTGGAGATGCCGGCGTTGGACTGGGGTGGGCACAGTAAGAAGTCTTACAACACCAGGTTAAAGCCCAACAGGTTTGTTTGGTGTCACTAACCTTCGGAGTGCAGCTCCTTCCTCAGGTGATGAAGGAGCTGCGCTCCGAAAGCTAGTGACTCCAAACAAACCTGTTGGACGTTAACCTGGTAAAGAGAACATGGCCTCAATACTGACAGGTTCCATGAGTTGGAGCAATGGGGCAACGGCCGTGTGGCCTCCCTGTGACGTTGCTCATATTTCTGTAACCACGCCTTTGGAAGCCTGAGAGCCCTTTCCATTTATTCTTTTGAATTCCCTCTTGCTTTAACAACCATCTCCAAGCACAGGTGACCAATTTAAATATAGTACATTGAAAGTGCCATGGTTTAATCTTGATGAGGGAAGGAGAGACAGAACCCAGCAGAGTGATAATTTAGTGTAAGAGGACCCTGCACCTCAGTGGTTGTTTGAATGGCGATTTGAAGTTTGAGCATAGGGGAAGCTGCTATAGAAAAGTTATATTTGCAGGAGTTTAAGAATATGTCTCAGTTGCTGGGGGGGATGGTGCAGGAGTTGGCTAATCCCTTCGATGGGATGTTAAACCACGGCCCATTTGTTATTCAAACAGCAGGGGTAGTCACCTGGTCAATATTCAGCCCTGAACCAACATTACTTCATAAGCAAATTATCTTATTTGGGATCATGCTGTGCACAATTTGGCTGCTGCATTTCCGTATTACAACAGTTATCAGGTCAAAAATACTTCATAGGCTGTGAAGCACTTTGGTATGTCTTGAGTCTGTGACAAAGGCACATGACATTTTTTTTTAGGGGAACTAACTGGTTGAAATAGGGCTCTAGGGGGATACTGCAATTGACATCCGTACCCACAGCAATGTCCATGCACATGTGTGGTTTGTGTGTGTAGACTCCAATTGAGTTGGCTGACATTCACCTCCCGTGGCCTCAGTGGGGAAGGATGACTGCCTAAACAATGGCTTTTGCTGCTTATGAACAGAATTGCACAGTCACTGGTATCAGGCCAGGAAGAAAAAAATGCACAGAAAAATGCTTGAATGTTTCATAATGGATTAATACAGGCCATTTAACATTGTCATAGCAGTGATTTGGAATCTGTTTGTTGTTGAAAGGGTTAGGTTGGAAAGATTAGGTAGATTCCTTTCCTCAAAGTGTTTTTGAATCAAAGTTACTAATGGAAGGGGGTTGAAGAATTACTTTCTCCCTCCTGAAGGCAATGACTAGTACTGATGGAACAAAATGCAAAATCTATTCAAGAAAAATCTATTAGAGTGGAAAAAAATCTCTTGAGCATGATGTGCTTTTTTAACTTCAAAACAGTCCTTTGTAAATGGTTTAGAAGTACATCCTGTGGAATAATAAAATAAAGTTAAATGGTGCTTAAATTAACCTTCTCCCTTTTTTTCACTATGTGGCCTCTTATTAAGATTAGCCTGTCATATCTCCAGCTATTAGTGTTAGAGGCCACTTAGATTGTCACATCTCCACACAATATGATGAATGTAGAAGTCCTTGTGGATACACTATTGGAGGGACTCTTCATTCCTCTGCCAGTTCTGCCATAAACATGCAATCCTTTTGGTTTCAACTCAAAAGATGAAGAAACACTTCTGCATTTAGGCTGTAACTGATGAACTGTCACAAATCTAGCCAATTTTCATAACATTTGGCGAGCCTGTTTGTGTAAAGGTTCCGCGAATGAGTTTATTTATCACAGAGATGGAAATACACTTGGCTAAGGTTTCCTGGTTTTTGTTTGGCTTTTAGACATGCTGGTGTTGTTACTTTGTGTCGCTTGTGACTGAGTAGGTAGAACTCCTGCCTCTGAGTCAGAAGATTGTGGAGTCAGAGAATTGCGCACAAGGCCCATCGGACATTCCAGCACATTGTTGCAAAGTTAGAAATGAGGGCGGGATTCTCCGACCCCCCCGACGAGTCGGAGAATCGGCGGGGGGGCGGGGGGGGGGGGGTTGGCGTGAATCCCGCTCCCGCCGGCTGCCGAATTCTCCGGCGGTGGAGATTTGGCTGGGGGCGGGAATCGCGCCGCGCCGGTCGACGCCCCCCCCCCCCAACCCCGGAGATTCTCCGGCCCGCGATGGCGTAAATTGGAGTTGGTCCCTTACCGGCGGGACCTGGCGGCGCGGGCAGGCTCCGGGGTCTCGGGGGGGGGGCGGCGCGGGGCGATCTGGCCCCAGGGGGGTGCCCCCACGGTGGCCCGGCCCGCGATCGGGGCCCACCGATCCGCGGTCGGGCCTGTGCCGTGGGGGCACTCTATTCCTACACGCCGGCCGTGTAAGCCTCCGCGATGGCTGGTGCGAAGGTGAATCCCCCCCTGCGCATGCGCGGGGATGACGTCAGCAGCCGCTGACGCTCCCGCGTGGACCCGCGTCGGCCGGCGGAGTCCCTTCGGCCCCCGCTGGTGCGGCGCCAAAGGCCTTCCACGTCGGCCGGCGGGCCGTCAGCCACTCGGCCGCCGGCCTAGCCCCTGAAGGTGTGGAGGTTTCCGCACCTTTGGGGTGGCCCGACGCCGCAGTGGTTCCCGCCACTCTACTGCGCCACTTCCGCCCACCCCGCCGATTCCCGGAGATGTTAAACTGTCTACACTCTCAGGTAGACACTATAGGCCCCGTGAAACAGTTTGAAGAAGTGGAGCAGTATTCTCTCCATTCTCATCGCCTGTATTTGACCCTCACCCAGCACCCCCAAAAAATAGATTACTTGGTCAAAACCGCATTGCTGTTTGTCAGAACTTGCTGTGCGTTAATTGGCTGCTTGTGTTATTTACATTACAACAGTGACTACACTTCAAAAGCTCTGGTGCACATAACTGAAATATTAACTCTGCTTCCCTCCCCACAGATTCTGCCAGATCTGCTGAACACTTCCAGTGTTTTCTGTTTTTATTTCAAAATTTCAGCATCCACAGTATTTTGCTTCAGTGTCGAAAGTTCCTCCCTGGCTGTGAGGAATGTATGGAGTAGATCTGTGCTGAAGTAATGAGAGGTTCCAAAAGCAAATGCCTGTCTTTTCTTTACAATCTTTACACAGCCTGCATTTAGATTTATTCATTTAGTTTACTTTCAGCCACTTTACATTTTGAGAACTGTCTTGTGTTGCTGTTGCCGGCATATTCAAACATTGAGACATAAAGAGACAGACCGTTCCGGTGGAAGAATGAAAGAGATAGGGTGGAGGTGGGTATTGTTGCAGAAGCCAAAATATATCTAATAGCAAAACAGAAGAAGCTGAGTTAAGGTTTGATCCGGATGCCAAGGTTCTGCAATTCCTGACTCAGCTTGGGACAGGAGCCAGCAAGGTTACTGGACTCAAGACCAGAAAATTGGTCATGTTGATGGAAACCTGATAAAATGGGGTCAGTCTTGTATCAAAAACACAATCCGCGAGTGTGTGATGTCAACCTTTGTGTCAACAGAATAGTCACCAAAGCAATCACCACGTACTTGGAAGCTGATCTGACGTTTCAGATAACGTTACCAAGAGTGACCTATGGATAATGAAGAGGGGACCTAAAGATTAACCCCTGAAATATGCCAGATGTGGGCATGCAAGCAGAGCAGGATAATCTGGTGGCGGCAATGTAGTGCTTAAGTTGAGTCAGCAGAGAGAGAATTGGGGAAAGGCATTGACCTGGAAGGGAAGACGCTGGTGAACAGTGAAGTGATTGCACAGAATTACATACACAACACAGAAACAAGCTTTGGGCCAAATGTTCCATGCCAATCTTTACGATCCACATGAGCCTCTTCATCCAATACGATCAGAATATCCTCTCTCCCCTTTCTCCCACATGTGTTCACCTAGCTCCCCCTTAAATACACCAATGCTACTCACCTCAACTACTCCTTGTGATGGTGGCTTCCACATTGTACCCACTCTCTGAGTAAAGATATTTCTCATTGAATTCCCTATTGGATATCTTCGTAACGATTTTATATTTATGACCTGTATTATTGGAAGCATCTCCTCTATCCACAAATGCAACGCAAAAGTTAAGGAGGTTGAGAAGATGTAGGGAGCCATGTCCACAATCGCACAGAGCCTTGAGGTGACAATAGATATAAGTTAAATGGCACGGTAGCACAATGGTTCGCACTGTTACTTCACAGCGCCAGGGATCCGGGTTCGATTCCTGCTTGGGTCACTGTCTGTGCGGAGTCTGCACGTTCTCCCCGTGTCTGCGTGGGTTTCATCCGAGTGCTCCGGTTTCCTCCCACAAGTCCCAAAAGACATGCCGTTAGGTGAATTGGACATTCTGAATTCTCCCTCTGTACACCCGAACAGGCGCCGGAGTGTGGCTACTAGGGGATTTTCACAGTAACTTCATTGCTAATGTAAGCCTACTTGTGACACTAATAAAAATTATTATTATAAACAGGTCAAATTAGATCAGGAAAAATTAGTTCATGAGAAATAATTTACACTGCAAAGTAATTATATGTGGTATCTATCGGGGTGATAAGTCTGGACAGTCTGGTGAGAAGGTGTGAATGTAAAATAGGTAGCATCAAGTCAGTTATCATATTACCTGCCCAAATTTTCTCTCCATTGAGGTCAATGTTTTTTCACCATGCCACAGCTGAATTCTATCCCCTCTCCACACTCCAGACTGTTTTATGTACAGCGCTAGAATATGAATCAGACTTTCTTCGTGTAAATATTACTGAGCGAAATAAGTGAGACAATTGCGGAGAGGTATTGTCATTGGACTAGTAATCCAGAGACCCAAACTAATGCTCCGGGGTCCTGGGTTCGAATCCAACCATGGCAAATGTTGAAATTTGAATTCAATAAGAAGTCTGGAATTAAAAATCTAATAATGACCATGAACTGTTGTGGATTGTCATAAAACCCATCTGGTTCACTAATGCCCTTTAGGGAAGGAAATCTGCCGTCCTTACTTGGTCTGGCCTACATGTGACTCCAGATCCACAACAATGTGGTTGACTCTTACATGCCCTCTGTAACGGCCTAGTGAGCCACTCAGCTCAGGGCGATTAGGGGTGAGAAATAAATGCTGGTCCAGCCAGCAGTGCTCATGAACGAAGAAAAAAAAAGAAAAAATTTGATCAGCGAGTTAAAGATTTTAAACAAGCAAATCCCAGGAAAGATCAGCACATCTGAACTGAGCAACAGTAAGGCTAACAGTTTTGCTGGGATTGTTATCATGAAGGGAAGTGGCAGAAACAAAACATCAACAGTTCAAGATATCTTCCTAAAATGTAGCAGATGTAATACATAAACCAGCCAGGATTCATTTGCTGTCTTTGTGCCAATCTCTTAGAATATGCTGAACCCTTTTAACGATTCCAGCTAACTTTATTCCTTGTGAAAAATATTAATCGATACGATAAAAGTGACAACAGATGAGAAATATTTTAAGAGACTTTGTAAATGAAATATTGAAACTTTCATATGGGTTCTCTTTATATAATAGACAGCCTTTATATCTGGTGTGGAACAATGGACAATGTAAACACACTTTTGATATATGTAACTTACTTTGAACTATCATGGCTGTATTCTCCGCTCGGAAATCCACAGGACGTTTGCGCTGCTGTTGGGAATGCCAGCGTGCAGCGATTCACAGGTCGTAAATGTGCCAGAACAGTGGCCACGTGCATCCCGCTCAAATCTCGAGTCCCCAGGCATCTGATTTGCTGGGTTCGGGATTAGGGTCGAGAGGCTGACAAGCTGGAGCAGCTTTTATGTGCCCCTCGCAGCCCACACTCCCATTGCAGCCAGCCAATGGCTGGGAAAAGACCAACTCCCAGCTTTCTGAATGCTGACATCAACAGGATGCTGGATGCCATCGAGTAGAGGAGAGACGCTCACTTCCCCAGGGTGGGGTAGAGACAATAGCCATCAATAATGACCAAAGCCTGGGGGGGAGGTGGCAGAGACAATGAGTGCTGCCAGCTTCACCAAGGGGACCGGCATGCAATGCTGCAAAATCATGAACAACCTCCTTCAAGCAGCCCGGGTGAGTAACCACCGATGCCCCTGTCATCGCTCTTGTCCTTGACCCCCTCATATTTGACCCCAATCCCCTAGATGCCAGTAACACCTCATATGCCTACATGTCCCTCAGAACCCACTCTCCAGGAACACCCAACACATGTCCTGTCCCGTCTGGCCAGGAACCTTGCACACACATGCCACCAGCTAGAAACCCCCCGCCAAACTGGCGTGCCAATGTCTCACCACGTCCTTTACGTGCCCTGAAGGGTAAAGCTGGCCATAGTAGACGGGAACATCAGAAGGCAGATGGGGCAACCCAGATAATCATGCCTCACACTCCCATTTGAGGAAAAGGCCATGGAACTCAGGGGGTAGACTGAGGAGAGCAGTGGCTGACATGGAGTTGGGCATGGGGTGAGGAAGTGAGAGTTCAAAACAACTCAGATCTCCCTACCTCAATTGAGTCTGTCCTCCCCAAGATCGGATTTGTCTTCCGGGATCCCCATCGGATGAGGCTGGGTTGTCTGGGGTCGCAGCCCTTCCTCCAGACCCTCAGAACAACTCCCAGGGAAGACACCAACATCTTGGCACTGCTTTCACGCGCATCATCCACCATCACAGAGAACTGTTAGCGATCGGGGTCCTGGGTCACTCTCTGGTGGTAACCACACACACATCAGCAGGAGGCAGGGATTCCCAAGGGAACGGACAGCCAGTGGGCTTCCTGATCCCAGTGAACAGCTGCCGCCAAGATAAATGTCGCATTTCTGGGAAAGATGATCCCATCCCTGGTGCAGATGCAGATTTAGAGCCAGAATCTTTGGGAGGCGGGGTGTCAGCAACATTCCAGCGCCTGCAAGTTCAGTTGCAGGAATCTAACCACCTTCAGGCTCAGGAGATGGTGCCAAGAATGTGTGGCATCCAGGCCAACACTGAAAGGTTGGCGTCTGCGGTGGAAGGGCTGGGGCAAGGCATCAGAAACATGTGTCAGAATGTCCAAGGCTTGGGGCACATTGTGCTGTCCATGACTGAGGCACATGACAGGAGGGCCCAGTCACAGGCGGACATGTTCTGGGCGCAGATGGACATTGCTACGATGCTCCAGAGCTTGGCCCATTCAGATAGTGTCATGGATGAGGGTATCAAGAGCATTGGCCAGGCACTGAATGACCTTAGCCAGTCACAGAAGGACATGCCACAGTCACAGATGGACATGACTGAGGCATCGAGGGACATGGTTCGCTCGCTGATGGACATGACTCAGTCACAGAGCTCCATGGCTGAGGGCATCAACACCATGGTTCAGATGAGGACGAACCTCCTGGACTGGCAGGGACCGATGCCGGTTATGCGTCCGAAGCTCACACTGACTTCCCCTCCATCCAATGGAGTAGACCGGAGCAAGCGAACATCCCGAGGGAGGACGAAGGGATGGGGTCCATACCGGCACCTCCCACAGTGGAGGTACTGGAATACTTCACCCTTTCTGAATTCCCCCAACTGACACTGGCACACCTGCTGCGTAGCAGGCAGAACAGGGTGATACTTCAGCACCTGTGACACCTGAAATCGGCTAGGCCCAACCAAGCCAAAGCCCGCCACAGGACGACCACCAAGGGCATCACAGGGCAAAGGGCAGGACAAGCAGCAGTTCACCTACAGCCCTGATGTCCAGTCTAGGGCAACACCTAGCAGGAGCACCACAGCGTGAAGGATAAGAAATATAGAGGGCAGGGGTGTAGTCGATCTTCGATCATCAGGGGGAAGGGGAAACATTTTCTCCACCATTCCATTCTGCCTCTTACCTCTGTATCCCGGGGGACAGCGCTGTTATCTTAAAGAACGGAGTCAGACATTGTCAGAACATGAAGAGCACCAGAGCTCATCTCACAGCGAGACATCAATCCCCTCCTATATACAAGACCCGCTGATATAGGCCCAACACCCTGTTGTGATGCTGAGGTGACCCATGGATTGGGAAAGGAAGCTGTGGCCATGGGTAGGAGTGAAAGGCTAAAGGAGAGGGAAGATGGGGTGTGGTGGTGAGGGGGGAGTTTGCAGGGAAGAGGGCGGGGGAGCTGTCGGTGTTTTGGCCTCCGAGTCGGTAAATCAGGAGGTGATCAGGTTGCCCCTGGTGCGACGGCCTTGAATAACAGGCTCAGTGGCCTTCCGTGCCAGCTCCGGGTCCTTGTCTGGCTCCTCCTGGACACCATCCTCGTCCTCCTCATCCGTCGAGGCCGACAAGGCTCTGAGTGCACCAGAATGTATGCGTCATGCATGCTGCTTGGATATCGTGCGCAAACATGCATGATGTGCCGCTGGTGATCACACACAAACTGCAGGTCCAGGGAGTAGAAGCTCCTCTTGTTGTTGAAGGTTGCTCACTGTTGAACCAGTGCTTGGAGGGTGACATGCGTGCCACCAATAATCCCCTGGACCTCGGGCAGTTCAACGATGGCAGCAAATGCAGCAGCCCGTTTATCCTGGCGGGCCTGGTCCAGGTTAGTGTGTGTGTAGTTTGCTCCTGTGGACACACAGCATCCGGCACATCTCAAATGCTCCTGTGCATGGACAATTGCGAGATCCCGCACAGATTCCCACTCGAGCCCTGGAACGAACCAGAGGCACAGTGGTTTAGGGCCACTGTCAACTTGACAGCCACCGGGAGCGGGTGTTCTCATCCTGATCCTCATGGTGCCTGGTGAACTGGAGTCAAGGGCGGCACTAGGGATCTGGCAACTTCTCGAAGGACAAGCGCCATTGGTATAAACATTGCCTGACGCGGTGCCGCCTTTACACCTCCTCCTCAGCTCGGTGAATGGCCGGCACTTGAGCCTCACAGGCTGGCCCTTCCTTTTCTGGGGCAGGCTCCTGCCGTGCAGTGTCTCATCCGTGTTGGCCCTGGCGCTCGCGCAACCGTGCATCCGCGACGGCAGCAGCGGCCAGGTAGATAGCTAGCATTGCGCTCAGTTCCAAAATCCATTTCTGAGCAGGAGGAGGAGGGAGAGACAGAGACTGTCACCAAGCTGAGAATTCTCTTGACCATCCAAAGCCATCAGACTACATGGTCACCATGAGTTGCACTGCTGCACCACTCTCAACATTCCCCCCTTCCCCATTTCCTCCCCCGGACCAATCATCATCATGCCATCCACACTGTATCTCTGTTCCCATCAGTGACTAACACCCAGACCTCAATGTGTGAAGCCTCTCTCCTCATCGCCCAATCCTGCCAACTGGGGAACTGCTGGCTGCCACAACAGGTATCAGTGATGGGCTGTCTGGCCCCTGTCCTGTTTCTCCTTGTGGGGTTACTGTAGGTGTCCTCATCGGTGAGCCTTGTGCCTTCCCGGCAGAATGGTGGCAGCTGGTTGTGTGGTGGAGATGTTCATACCGCGATGGCTGGTGTGCGGGCAGGTCCTGCAGATGGGGGTAACTGAGAGATGTGTGCATTTGCTGGGAGCTTATCTGCTGATATGGAACCAGTGTTTCACACAGAGGTTGTGACAGAGAGCTGGCCACGTTTCCTGGCTGGGTCTGGAATGGATGGGATCAAAACGTTTGATAACAATATGGTGCACCAGACCAGCAGAGCCTGGAGTCATTGAGTGATCCTTCGGAGTGTGTTAGCTGATAGTCTCAATAGGGAGGCAGTGCCGCTGAGTGCAGCAATGTGCCAGGGAGGGCTCCAGCGGCACTGGTGCATGGGTCCTTGGTTTGGGGTCAGCTCTGCTCATCCCTTGCATCCCTAGCTGTGCATCTAGGGAGTTCAACGAGGAGCGCCTAATCTGGTAGCCAGGGCTCCCTGAAACCGGGGGCAACACTCTGAGTCCACGCCCTTGACACCAAGTCATTCCCCGCTACTCTCCGAGCTCCAGGCTTACGCCGTCCCCTCCCCCCAGCAAGCCAAAATAATGAGAAAACCTTTCTTATCTCTTTGCTCCCACTCAAAGGCCATGGCGCCTGGGCCCTGTTTGTAAAGATTTGCACCAAATCACATCTGCGTGACCCCTGGCTGTGAAGGGTGGACATATCAGCGGGGAGTGGAGAATCGGGTTTCCTGCCCATTAAGCAGATTCAAACTTATTAAAATAGCCTCTTTGCATGTTCCCTCCAGAGTGGGGCAGGTAGCACGCTGCGGCCAAATTTTGCAATCATTGACAAAGTGCCCACAGCTGGTCTCAAAGAAAACTGCCCACAGGAACCTTCCCTTTCCCAAAGTTAGGTTGAATCTCAAAGTCAAGGGAATCGCCAGGTGCCCAGTGATGTCATCAAGCATTGCCAGCAGGCAATCACATTGAAGCATTCTAATAGGCAGAAAACCAGGAAGTAGAATGCACTGATATCCTTCATTTAGGTTTTGCGGAGAGCAAAATAAATGACTGGATCAAATATAGGGGGCAAATGTAGAAGCTGAGATACCATAAACTTTTTTTTTTAATTAAAAAGTGAAATGTTATCAAATTGGAAAAATCTGACATTCCACAAATATAAAATTAATTTCCCCAAACTGGAGAGATGTTCCAGCAGTAATTATACACTCGGCGTTGCCGTTTGAAATCCAATTACACCTCATTAAACAAAGGTAACTTTCTCAAGGCTTTTAACAACAGATCTAATTGCGTAAAATGGAAAATTCTCATCACTGTGATGATTTTTACTTGATGGCAGATTTGGCAAACTTCATCAGCATGTCCAATGTGGAACTGTAGAATCGACGACGGCAACTTCTGGATTTCCATATTTACCAGCCACGCGTGGTCTCCAGAGGTTTCTGATCTTTTCACAGAGGAGTAGTAACAGTGATCGCTGACAGTTATTTTGTTGTTATGATGTCAAATCCAGGGCCAAGGTCTTTCGAGGATTTGGACCACTTGAGTGCCATTGACTGGGTGGCATGGTGGCTCAGTGGTTAGCACTGCTGCCTCACAGCGCCCGGGTTCAATTCCGGCCTTGGGTGCCTGTCTGTGTGGAGTCTGCACTTTCTCCCCGTGTCTGTGTGGGTTTCCTCCCACAGTCCAAAGATGTGCAGGTTAGGTGGATTGGCCATGCTAAATTTCCTCTTTGTGTCCAGGGATGTACAGGTTAGGCCACGGGGTTATGGGGATAGGGTGGGGTCGACATGGGTAGAGTGCTCATTCGAAGGGTCGGTGCAGACTCAATGGGCCGAATGGCCTCCTTCTGCACTGCAGGGATTCTAAGATTCTACGGCTGGTATATCGTTCATTCATGAAGGAAACTTTTTGGACAATGAAGTTTCATCTGTTGCTTTTTTATAAGTTACATATAAATATCGTTTTGTAGATTTGGCTCTGACTCATTTGTGATTTATTAATTTATAATTACAATGACTAAATTTATATGATGGTAAAGTATTTATAATATGGTGACATTTATCTCATTTGTGGGGGAATTCTTTGCAGCATTTTACCTGTTTTTCATCTTCAGGTTTGGCACTTTTCCAAGCAGGGCATTTTTAAAAACTTGTTAATACACCATGAGATTGACGAACTTCGAGGTGAAGCTGGAGGGCAATCTTACTGATATCTAACTGTCTGCTTTAACGCCACAATGAATTTTCCATCCTATGAGCCCAGGGCAGTGTCAATTCAGAGGTTGTTATCAATGTCCATTGTGCTGTTTCCCACTAGACACAGTAAGCATTCCATTTTAAACTCAGTGAATATCAATCGGTGTATATTTTTCTCGTCTGCGCCACACCATCAGGTTTTGTTTTTCTGAGTTGCCTCCCTTTCTTAGTTAGTAAGCTCTTTCTGAC
The DNA here is from genome assembly GCF_047496885.1 of Scyliorhinus torazame. NCBI lineage: Eukaryota > Metazoa > Chordata > Chondrichthyes > Carcharhiniformes > Scyliorhinidae > Scyliorhinus > Scyliorhinus torazame. The sequence goes on along the minus strand of NC_092716.1, from coordinate 27,036,111 downwards.
AAATATCAGCACATTTGATACGTTTTCCCAAATTGTGGAGGGCTGCACTATTTACAGCCTATTTCCACATTCATTTCAATTGCCACATTGCAAGGCCTATGTCGTAATAAAGCAGAGTACTTACACAACAGCAGCTTCCTGTAAATTGCCTCATAAACCTGTCTATGTATCATTCAGTCCTGTATTTATGCATTAATATTGACTTACCTATGTGCTTCTACCTCAGACTAATTTCTCACCTCATCAGTGATGTAGGGGCTCAAGGACCTAACCAGCAGTTGCCCCCGTCCTCCCCCTGCTCCCCGCCCCCCACCCCTTCCCATGACTCTGGCAAAGTCTTTCCTAATCCATATTGTAGTCACTTCTGTAAACTTTTGTTTGGTTGAGCACTCCTTCTGTAAGTTCAGACAAAGCCAGAGCCATAAAGCAAAATTGAAGGAAAGTTGCTCCAGAATCGTGTTCTGAACTGCACGTTTACATTTGGCGGGCACTGTACGGGTCACATAGCCGGAAGCTACTTCAGAAGAATGAACCAGTATTGTGAGAGAAAATTAGCAATGTTGTGTTGTGGTGTTGCCAATTTAATGGAATACTATCCCACCAGCGTCACCAATAATGTTGCACTTTAGAGTCGCCAATATGGTACAGAGGCACTTTTAATGAAATTATGTTATGTCCCAACAGCGTCTCCAATTCTGTGGGTGTTTCGATTTCTCTTACTGAACCACAAGGCTTTCCCGTATATCAGTCAAATGACCACACAGCCAGTTAGTCAATTCAAAAGATGGTTTATTTACACACACTAGGATTACTTCGACATGCAAACACAATATCTACTACGAGTTAAACTACACCTATCAGCTACAATAATCTATACTTAACTTCAGGGTGACTGGCTCTGTGCAGATGGATAAGGCCTTTATCTTGATTTCACGTGGCTGGTTTGAAGAAGTGGCTCCGTCTCTGCTGGGCTCAACTGTCAGGTAGCGATCGTTGGTCTTGAACTTGGCTGCCTGGTCGTTATGCTGCAGTTGGGCTGGCACAGGCCGGATTCAAAGGAGGCTGGCACAGGCCGGGTCCAAAAGAGGCTGGCACAGGCCGGGTCCAAAAGAGACTGAACACATGGCTGTGTCCCCTTTTATCCCTCTGGGATTTCGCACTCTTTGGGGCGGTCCTTAACCTTGGACCCAATAATTCAACAGGCTTCGATCACTGCCTTCGATTTTGGCCAATAAAGGGGCGGGTGCCTTGGTGGCTGTGTTGCTAACTTTTGGTTGGTTCAATTGGCTCTGTTTTATAACCTTTGCTCTTGAGTCGCCAGGTATCTTTATGATACCGCCACGAGGTTCAAGTTCAAGTAATGATCAATAACTCAATACACCGATCAGTAAGATTCAAATAAAAGCATATTTATTATACACAGTAATCGCTACTCATGCACAAATTCTACTTCTAAGCTCCTTCTACAACTAACAGGCATATACTTAGCTTCAGACTGGCCCACCAGGTCAGGGGAACAAATGGCCTTTCATTCGGGTTCTGAGTCTGCGGGATTCGAAGTTGGTACGGATTGGTAGCTAGGAGCGCCTATCTCATAGCGAACGTTGACTTAAGACTTACTGGATATCGGCGGCAGCTGCACCGGTCACTGTCAAGGGTTGGTTCGCGTTGCTGAGTGACCCGGTCAAGAAGAATGATTTGAACTTGGGGGCTTTACTTTATAGTCCCCAGGGGCTTCCCGCCTTTCGGGATGGACCCTGTATCTGGTTCCAAGTGATTGGACTTCGTTCCAATCGCTTGTTTCGATTTCTCCAATACTGGAGCGGTTCCCTGATCGATGGGCGGTCTTGAGGTGTCCGTTAACCTCTTTTGTGTTGGCTCCTTCTGGCGCCGGGAGTCTGGCTTAGCTTTGTTTGTCCCAAATGTTGCGATTGTTCCCGGGGATCGCTTATTAGTATGTAGATGGCTGCTACATTATTATGCAGATGGCTGCTTGTATCGATGCTGTCTGGGCTTTTGCAGAGTTTAATACACAGTAACTTGCACCTGCTGGTTTCTGCCTGTGTTGGCTGAATTTCCCTGCAGCCTTTGCTGTTCTCCATTTTAGATCGGGACTTGGCCAACCCAGGTGGCTACAATGTAGCCTGACTCCAGGGGCGAAATTCTCCCGAAACGGCGCGATGTCCGCCGACTGGCGCCCAAAACGGCGCCAATCAGACGGGCATCGCGCCGCCCCAAAGGTGCGGAATGCTCCGCATCTTTGGGGGCCGAGCCCCAACATTGAGGGGCTAGGCCGACGCCGGAGGAATTTCCGCCCCGTCAGCTGGCGGAAACGGCCTTTGTTGCCCCGCCAGCTGGCGCGGAAATGACATCTCCGGGCGGCGCATGCGCGGCCGCGTTAGCGGCCGCTGAAACTTTCCCGCGCATGCACAGTGGAGGGAGTCTCTTCCGCCTCCGCCATGGTGGAGACCGTGGCGGAGGCGGAAGGGAAAGAGTGCCCCCACGGCACAGGCCCGCCCGCGGATCGGTGGGCTCCGATCGCGGGCCAGGCCACCGTGGGGGCATCCCCTGGGGCCAGATCGCCCCGCGCCCCCCAGGACCCCGGAGCCCGCCCACGCCGCCTTGTCCCGCCGTTCAAAAGGTGGTTTAATCCATGCTGGCGGGACAGGCAATTTATCGGCGGGACTTCGGCCCATCCGGGCCGGAGAATCCAGCGGGGGGACCCGCCAACCGGCGCGGCCCGATTCCCACCCCCGCCGAATATCCGGTACCTGAGACTTCGGCAACCGGCTGGGGCGGGATTCACGGCAGCCCCCGGCGATTCTCCAACCCGGCGGGGGGTCGGAGAATGACGCCCCAGATTTTGAATCTGCACTGGATTCTGCAATACCTGTCAGAGAGATAGTTCAATTCGCTTGCAAGAAGCATGCATCCATTAACCAAGGCATTAAACTTTGCTAAAGGATTTGAAGTAATCACTGAGGCTTGTAAGGATCAACATTACGTCAGGGACACGCTTAAACAACACAGCTTAAAATACATTCCAAAATCCAAATGTTCTTTAGCTCCACATCTGCTGAGAGGACAAGTGTACTAACCTTGAAGGAGCCAAGAGCACCAGCATCGAGGCCTGATTATCCAAAACCAACTCTGCTGGGCTGTCTGTGCTTAGGATGTCAGAGTCCCGACTGCCAAAGCAAAACTTTGTCAAGGAAGGAACCCAAACAAGAGCAGGACAAAGGAAGCTCTTGAAAGACACCCTGAAGGCTTACCTCAAGAAATGCAACATTGACGTTAATGCTTGGGAGACTGTTGCTTAGAAGAGATCTAGGGCGTCATTCTCCGACCCCCCGCCGGGTCGGAGAATGGCCGTTGGCCGCCGTGAATCCCGCCCCCGCCCCCGCCGAAGTCTCCGGTACCGGAGATTGGGCGGGGGTGGGAATCGGGCCGCGCCGGTTGGCGGGACCCCCCCCCGCTCAATTCTCCGGCCCGAATGGGCCGAAGTCCCGCCCAGAAATTGCCTGTCCCGCCGGCGTAAATCAAAGCTGGTATTTACTGGCGGGACCAGGTGGCGTGGGCGGGCTCCGGAGTCTTGGGGGGGGCGCGGGGCGATCTGACCCCAGGGGGTGCCCCCAAGGTGGCCTGGCCCGCGATCGGGGCCCACCGATCCGCGGGCGGGCCTGTGCCGTGGGGGCACTCTTTCCCTTCCGCCTCCGCCACGGCCTCCACCATGGCGGAGGCGGAAGAGACTCTCCCCACTGCGCATGCGCGGGAAACTGTCGGCGGCCGCTGACGCTCTCGCGCATGCGCCGCATTTCCGCGCCAGCTGGCGGGGCACCAAACGCCATTTCCGCCAGCTGGCGGGGCAACAAACAACATTTCCGCCAGCTGGCGGGGCGGAAATCCCTCCTAGCCCCTCAATGTTGGGGCTCGGCCCCCAAAGATGCTGAGCATTCCGCACCTTTGGGCTGGCGCGATGCCCGTCTGATTGGCGCCGTTTTTGGCGACAGTCGGCGGACATCGCACCGTTGGGGGAGAATTTTGCCCCTATTTAGAGGAAACTCCTGTTTGAAGCGACATAATTCCTTGAGAACACCCGACAGGAAGAGGAGGTCCAGAAAAGGAGCTTGAGAAAGGAACACCCGTGATCTGGAATCCATGGACCGATTTCACCTCCGGAAACAAAAGGCGGCTCTAGGATTTGGCTCATCAGCCATGCAAGGATCCACAGAATCCATGACCAGTAACACAGCGTTTCTTAGTGGACAGTCATACTTGTTCGCGAGTGATCGCCGAAGATTACACACACTATTCCATACCCACTCTATCCATTATCGCTTCTTTAATGGAATTGACATCCAAATGACAAACCACAGTTTTTAAAAAAATCATTTCACTTTCTGTGAACTCAAACTCACTTTATACATTAAAGTACTTTTTAATGGAATTAACATCCTCATGACAAACCAAAGTTTAAACAAAAATCTATCTTTCATTGTATGTGCATTTTGAACATATTTATAAACACCCAAAAAATCCTCTCTGATGTCTCCTGCCTCTGCTCGATGATTCTGGGTGGGAAAGAAACAGGGTAAATCAACAAGCGTAAAAACTTACCTAATATCAGGACAAGCCGGCCAGGTTAATACTGTTCCATTACTATCTATTCAGCCACTTCAGCACTTTAAAAAAAGTGTGGGTAATTAAACGTGGTGCGCTTTTAGCACATATGTCCGTGCGTAGAGACTTCTGCACAGTCCCGATGCGCACGTGCGACATACGGGGCGTCATTCTCCGCCGGCGGGAGTCTCCGTTCTGCCGGCGCCCGGGGGTTTCCCGACGGCGTAAGCTACCTACCTAAGCCCACACTTCCACCCTATCCCTGTAACCCCACCTAACCTTTTTGGACACTAAGGGCAATTTAGCATGGCAAATCCACCTAACCTGCACATCTTTGGACTGTGGGAGGAAACCGGAGCACCCGGAGGAAACCCACGCAGAAACGGGGAGAATGTGCAGACTCCGCACAGAGAGTGACTCAGCAGTGAATCGAACCTGGGACCCTGGCGCTGTGAAGCCACAGTGCTAGCCACTTGTGCTACCGTGCTGCCCAATCCGCAGTTGGTCTGACAAACCAGAATGTGTTAAAAAATAATGTTCTGCTCATAATACAGAACCCAGCCCAGTGTGTGAAACCGTCCAGGGCATTAACATTTTTTAAAAGCAATGGAGGCCTCACACAACTTTCCAATGGCCACAGTCTGCTGCAAACACATTCCAGTAAGTGTTGAGTAGTCAGATTGTGAATTTCAACCTTTAACAATAACAAACAGAACATTCTCTGTTGCTGTGAAAAATTTCCTCTCACTTGTGTTTCTAATAAGGTGAATATTATATTCAGGAGTCCCCGGGCCTCAGGTGAATTCAGGAAGAATGTTCAAGGAACAGCAAGGAATGAAAGTCATTTGCAAATTACAAACAATGAGGAAAAAAAGTGCTTGGAGGCAAGTGTTCATGTGACGAACCCTCCTGGAATATGTACAACCAAAGTTGACTGCCCTGCTGATTATTGATTTAGTCTGTTTACATATTGTCTCACTTGCAGGAGCGACGACAATCCGCAGAATGATTATCAACAGATGGCGTGTTACCTCCAGGGTTAGGCGCCATCTGTTGGGTAGATAGGGAACTAAGCAATGTGTGTCCCCCTGTGTTATTCTCTAATTCTGAAAAACGACTGTAGACTTACAGTTAACACAAACACTTTATTCAAAGGGTTTGTTCTGCTTCCAGAGCTCAACTAGATGTAAAACAGTCGAGCGGTATCACCAGTGAAACTAAGGTAAACTGCCTATGCTGAGCTATCCCTGTGTGCTGCTGCTCACTAGCTCTGTGCTTTTAAAAGAGGCGGATCCTGCCTTGGGCTCAACCCTTTATACCCGTCTCTGGTGCTCCCTCTGGTGATGCTGTGGCTGTCACATCTGTGCTGCAGTCCCTGGTGGATGTGCAGATGTATGTGCAGATGTACAGATCACTACATCCCCCCCCCTTTTGACTTGATATGTTTTCTAGACTGGCCTCAAGAAAACTGTACATAACAAGTGGTGAGAATAAGCAAAGCTGCACACTGTGAAAATGATAAAGTAATACAGAAACAATTAACTGTTATGAGTCCATCGTGAGAAATGTTCATATTCGTCTTGTGGGTGTGTTGAAATGTCGTTACAAATCTAGCCGGTCGGGTGCCTTACGGCTTCTGCTGGAGCGTCTTAACGGTGGTGGTGGGGATGACGGTTTGGTGTCATCAAGAGTACTGTCTGGCGATGTGTGGCGAGGAACGTCCTGTGGACTAATGGACTTAGTCAAGCCCAGTGTGGGAAACACCGGCATTGTAGGCTGAAGCATTAACAGATCCCCGCAGTTACGGCGAAAGAGTACTCCCGCCGACGACTTGGCAATGTAGGACCGCGGTGCCTCCTGCCTGATCACCGTGGCTGGCTCAGACCATCCGCCTTCTGGGTCTCTGATCCTGATGATGTCGCCCATGTTCAGTGGCTTGAGTGGGATCACATGTTGATCGTAGTATTGTTTTTGTTTGGACCGTAGTACCTGCATTTTGTCGAGTACCAGAGCATTATTGGGGTCTCAGAATTGAATCACCAGGAGGGTTGTCCGGATGTCCCTGCCGAAGAGCATCTGTGCTGGCGACAGTCCTGAGCTCAATGGGGTTGCTCGGTAGGACAACAGCGCTAGGTTGATGTCTGAGCGTGACTCTGTTGCCTTGTTAATAAATTGTTTAACAATGTGGACACTCTTTTCCACTTTCCCATTTGACTGTGGGTAGCGCGGACTGGATGTTACATGCCGAAAACCGTAGCGGTCTGAGAACCCTTTCCATTCCCAGCTCGCGAAGCAGGGACCATTATCTGACATCACCACACGCGCGGGATTCTATGTCGCGCGAATGTCTCCTGGCGCGCCTTGATGACAGATGAAGATGTGAGATCATGGAGTTTCAGTACCTCCGGATAGTTTGAGTAATAATCCTTGATCAAGAAGTAATCACGCCCTGTGGCATGAAATAGGTCAGTGCCCACTTTTGTCCACGGCGCCATTGTGAGTTTGTGTTGCTGCTGTGGTTCTTTACACTGTGCGGGTTGATGTCTTTGACAGGTGTCACATGTCATGACCATGTCCGTTATGTCTTGATTCATGCCGGGCCAGTACACAGCCTGTAGTGCTCGCCTTTTGCATTTCTCAATTCCTAGGTGGCCTTCATGAATCTTACGTAGCATCTCGGCGCGGAGTGTGGCCGGAATCACAATCTGCGCATTGCGTAGCAGCAGGCCATCAACTTCAATCAGTTCTGACTTGACATTCTGAAATTGTGGACATTGTCCCCTCGTCCAGCCGTGCTGGAGTAGGTGCAGCATCCTCCGTAAGGTTGCGTCTTTCTGTGTCTCCTGTCGGATTAGGCAAAGCTTCTCATCCGAAGCAGGCAAATTCTTCATGCATAACTGTGTTTGGGCCTCGATTTCTCTGATAGGGGCTGATGGTGCGTTGTCAGTGCCAATTGATCGGGACAGTGCGTCGGCAATGGCAAGATCTCTTCCCGGAGTGTACACTCGGGTGAAATCATACCTTTGCAGCTTCATCATGATGCGCTGCAGACGGGGTGTCATGTCATTTAGATCCTTGTCTATTATATGGACCAACGGTCTGTGGTCGGTTTCCACTATGATCGTGGGCAGGCCGTACACATAGTCATGGAACTTCAGAATCCCAGTGAGGAGTCCGAGACATTCTTTTTCGATTTGAGCATATCTGCACTCAGTTGCAGTCAAGGCCCTGGACGTGTATGCCTCCGTGACCCAGTCAGACTGGCCGGCCTGTTGGAGGAGAACGGTGCCAATCCCGTCCTGGCTGGCGTCAGTGGAGATCTTGGTGGGTCTGTTTGCGTCAAAGAAAGCAAGGGTCGGTGCCCTTGTTAGTTGCTGTTTGAGAGCCACCCACTCATTTTGGTGACGTTGTGTCCACTCAAACGCTGTGGTCTTTCGTGGGAGGTTGCGTAAAACTACCGTCCATGCGGACAGGTTTGGGATGAACCTGCCGAGGAAGTTGACGAAGCCCAGAAATCGTAGCACCGCCTTCTTGTCGTGTGGCGTCTTCATGGTCCATATCGCAGCGATTTTCGCCTCATCAGGGCTGACACCCTGAGATGATATGGTGTCACCCAAAAAGGTTACAGACTCCTTCGCAAATGTGCATTTTGCCTGGTTCAGTTTCAAACCGTATTTATGAATCCTCTAAAACACCTTCTTAAGATGACAGAGGTGTTCTTCTTCAGTGGTGGACCATACGATGATGTCACCCACATAGACTCTGACACCCTCGATGCCCTCGATTATTTGCTCCATTATCCTGTGGAAGGTCTCTGATGCAGAGATAATGTCAAAGGGCATGCGGTTGAAGCAGAAACGTCCAAATGGCGTACTGAACGTACACAGTAACCTGCTCGAGTCATCGAGCTGTATCTGCCAGAATCCCTGCGAGGCGTCGAGTTTGGTGAAGATACGAGCATTCGCCATCTCAGATGTGATCTCTTCACGCTTGGGGATGGGGTAGTGTTCCCGGCGAATGTTCTGGTTCAGGTCCTTTGGGTCTATGCATATGCGAAGATCTCCAGAAGCTTTCTTAACACAGACAATGGAGCTAACCCAGTCAGTCGGCTGTGTGACTCGCGATATTACGCCTTGTGACTGCAGTCTGTTGAGTTCCGCTTTCAACATCTCCCGCAGTGGAGCTGGAACCCTCCTGGGCGGCTGAATGACGGGTTTGGCGTCTGTCTGCAGCATGATTTTGTATTGGGAGGGTAAGGTGCCCATGCCTTTGAATACGTCGGGGTATTCTTGCAGCATGCTGTGGATTTTAGCTTCCAGGCTTGATGGATCCTGGATGGGCATGTAAATACGTTGCACCAGCCGCAAGTCTTTGCAGGCCTGAGCGCCTAACAGTGATGATTTATTGTCGTCTACAATCTTAGCTGCTTGCATATCGTCTTGTTGTCCACCCGGAGATGGCACGATCCCTTTGAGGCGATCTGATTGCCGTTGTAGTCCTTCAGCCAACATGCAGCGGGTATTATTTCATGGTCTCCTGGAATCGAATGGAGATCCTTACTAGTGAGGAGGTTAGCTGACGCCTCAGTGTCAAGCTTGATGACTAATGGACAGTCATTGACTTGCACAGTCGCAGTCCACTCACTGCTGGAATCAATGCTGTTGACCGGGTGAGGCGTGGCGATTATTGCGTCATGTTCCTCAATTGTCTTGATCGTGTCCACGACAAATGAGTTGTCGCAAGCGAGGTTGTCCTCATCCGAGGAATACTCATTATTGGTTTTTTTGTGCTCTATTGAGTCTATGCTTTTTACGTTGAAGTTCATGTGTTTCTGTCTTGTCTTCATTTGCAGTGCAGCTCTGCACTGTGAGGCAAAGTGGTTGCATTTGCCACACTTTAAACATTGTTTTCCAGAAGCTGGACATTGCCCTTTTAAGAGGGCGTGTCCGCAGCGGGGACACGTCATGACGCTGAACCTCCACGCTCGCGGATGCGCAGTAGGCCTTTCTTCCGTGTCAAATCTTCGGGAGAACTGCGCATGCGTGTGGCCTGCATCCAGGTTCGCGCGCGCGGGATTGCCACAAGAGGAGCGCCTTCTGGATGCCTGGGCCACCATTTTGATGGGCTCGACCTGGTGGTGAAGGCCTTGGTCCCGGTAAGTAAACTCCTCATATTCTTCTTTACTTTTTTCATAAGTAGAGCATCTTTGCATGGCTGTTCCGAGGGTAAGGTCTTTTCGTTTTAATAAGGATTTTCTAAGACCCTCATCAGATATACCATTGACTATCTGGTCTCTGATGAGGGAGTCACGGAGGTTTTCAAAGTTGCAGGATTGAGCTAGTAATTTTAAATCAGTTACAAAACTGCTGAAAGATTCTCCCAGTTTTTGTAAACGCCTGGTGAACTTGAATCTTTCAAATATCTCATTGACTTCAGATTGACAGTGGGTTTCAAATTTTTTGATGATTATTTCCAGTTTGCCCTTGTCCTCCCCTTCCAGGTAGGTAAAGGAATTATATATTTCCAATGCCTGTGGACCTGCCAGGGATAAGAGCAAGGCTACCTTCCTGGAATCAGACGCTGAAGTTAGATCCTTAGCTTCTAGATATATTTTGAACTGTTGTATGAAAAGTTTCCAATTGGAATGCATATTACCAGTGGTCTTGGGCAGGTGTGGTGGTTGGATTGGGTCCATCGTGCCGATTGGCATCTGAAGGGTCCGAATGCTGCGAGGCCTTCCTTAGTCGAATGTCTGGTTTAAGTTCTCTTCTCTTGCTGGTGTCGAGCTGGCTTGCTGACACCACTCCTGATACTATATGTTATTCTCTAATTCTGAATAACGACTGTAGACTTACAGTTAACACAAACACTTTATTCAAAGGGTTTGTTCTGCTTCCAGAGCTCAACTAGATGTAAAACAGTCAAGAGGTATCACCAGTGAAACTAAGGTAAACGGCCCATGCTGAGCTATCCCTGTGTGCTGCTGCTCACTAGCTCTGTGCTTCTAAAAGAGGCGGATCCTGCCTTGGGCTCGACCCTTTATACCCGTCTCTGGTGCCCCCTCTAGTGATGCTGTGGCTGTCACATCTGTGCTGCAGTCCCTGGTGTATGTGCAGATGTACAGATCACTACACCCCCAATGTATTATATTGTGTTGTACCTGCAACTAGATTTCAAAAGGCATGCGTCTTGTGAGCTGGAGCTAACAATTTATGCTCACTGAAGTTCAATTCTGTTTTTATTCCAAAATGGGAATTTTAGTGTGTTTAGGCCTGTGCGTATATTCATGGACAATGGGTGCATTGACAATAGGTGCAACTTTCCATACGTGTGCTGGCAATGGTGAATGTCACTCTGTCAGCATTTATTGGACATTTACATTATGTGCGACCACTTCCCTACTGCCAGTCCTTGAAAAATGCCTCCATGTGTTGCTTGACGAAGAGGAGTGAATGGTGTAAAAGAAAATACTGTGTTGGTATGTTTCAGATCTTGAATGTCGTCAAGGCCAGTCTTCCAACACCATACCCTTTTATTTACATAACGGAAAAGACCGCAGCCACAGATGACAGCTCACCGCCCTAGCCCGGGGACTTACAGAATCACCGGCCAGGATTGAAGCAGCGGGTTTTAAACTCCTTTCCCATTGGGTGAGCTCCCGCACGCTCAACATGGCCGTTCATGCTCCACAAAGCCCACAGGGAGCTCTATTGATGATTCCCCCGTGTCATTTGTGACCACTATAACATCCCTCCCCGCTTAAGTCCATTTCTCAATACTCCCATGGCGAGGGGTCCCTTCATGATCCATTTGAGGTCCATCAACTGCGGAACTGGACCTGGAACTGTGAACCAAATTGGAGACCTTCCTCCTCGGTGTCTTTGTCAGTCAGAACGACACTTTACTCCGCTTCCATCTCAGAAACCGAGTCCTTGTTATCAGGGGAGATGGACACTGGATTCTCTTTGGGCTGTTGCCTTGCAGTAGCGTTGGCCACTTCTGTGGCAGATAGTGAGGCTTGTACGGGGATGGACCCCCTACTTCTGAGGTAGTCCAGATGTTCCCTCAAGATATTATCCTGGACCTTCACTTTGTAGGATAATAGCCCCGTTTTCTCCATTATAACTCCAGAGACTCAGGCATCTCTGACGTTCCCATGTGGACCAGATCACCTGTCTTGAATATTCTTTCCATTCTCAGAGAGTCATAATTTCTTTCCTGGTTGCCTTGTCGGGACTCAACCCTCCCCGCTGGGTTTGGGAATAGTAGACTTAGTCGCATCCGAAGCCGCCATGCCATTAACAGTTCCACTCAGGAGATTTCTGTCATAGTATGAGAAGTGGTCCTATTATCAAACAAAAACCATGCCTATTTTGTCTCTATGGATGCTGCCGGTTGTTTTTTCCCTGCCAATTTTAAAGGTCTCACCATCTGTTCTGCCAGCCCATTTTATGATGGGTGATTATGGTGCGTTCGAATGCGTCTGCTGTCATTGGAATGTACGAATCTTTAAAACTCACTATTGGTGAAGGCAGTGTCATTGTCAGAAACCAGAACTTCCGGTATGCTGTGTCTGCAAAAGCTCTGTTGTAGTTTTTGGATCATAGCGTACTTTCGGGAAGGCTCGTCTAAATCGAGTTGTTGATAAGCGTGGTTCATATCTAACTGAGTGAATGTCGGGCCTTAGCGTCGAGGTCTTCTATTCACGACATGAGGTACCTATCCAGTTTGGAAACCCGATTGAACATGATCTTATAATCCCCACAGAGGTGGACGGCTTGAGGACGGGGACGACAGGCGCTGCCCAATCTGTGAATTGCCTATATACCTAGACTTTCCTGGCACCCAAGCTTGGTCTCTACCTTCTCCTAACGGGACTATGGAACCAGTCTTGCTCTATAATATTTAGGTGTTGCATCGGGGGCAAACATATATTTTGGCTCTGGCTGCTTTTATTTTTCCAAGGCCTTCCTGGAAGATTTCAGGGTATTTGCTGATGACTCCATACTGTCCTCCCATGCCCAGCCTGAAAATCATGAGCCAGTTCAACTTGATCCGCTGGAGCCAATTTGTCCCTGTCCCCACACAAGGATGAGCGAAAGTGGGGTTGACTGCTGCCTGTAGCTCACTGGGGTCATTATAGTGCCGTTAATCCACAATGGTTCTCCTATATAGGTGGCTAGTCTGACCCTCATGTCTTCTAAACTCAAGGGTTGGATACCAGTTTGGAGGTGATCAAATGTTTGCTCACCAATGACAGAGACGGCAGTTCCTGTGTCCACCTCCATATCCAGTGGATGACCATTTACCGGCAGTTCGATCATTAATGGATTTGGATTTGATGTGTGTTTGATTTATTGTCACGTGTACCGAGGTAGAGTGAAAAGTATTGTTCTGCATACAATCCAGACAGATTGTTCCATACATGAAAAAACATAGGACATGCGATAAGTACACAATGTGAATACATAGACACTGACATTGGGCGATGATGATACAGTTCACTTGCATTGTCCCTGTTTCTGGAAGTGGATATACCTGTATGGTATGGTCCTGTGCTGGTAACACGCTCTTTGCCCCTTCCTATAGATTAGCCTTGGTTTTGCCCTTAACAGTTCTTACAATAGTCCACTGTCTGACATCTGCAACCTTCCGGAATGGGTTCCTGAGCATCCTTAGGACTGTCATAATATTTACTTGAGATGCAAGCAGAGCTCCAATTTGGTGATGGACTACTTTCACTGGTGCCTATAGTTGAGGAATGGTCACTTTTACGCAATGTCCACCTAGCCAGAGGACATTGCTCTCTGGCGCCCTTTGTAGCTCCTGAGCCCCCTTTTCTGGTGATAGAGCTATCGCATTGGCTTTTTTATAATTTCAGATTGGGTTTTGCCAATAACTTCTTTTGAACTGCCATGTTGTTTATTCTGCACACCGATCTGTCTCACAACATTTCAGTCAGGAATTCACAATGTTCTGCCAGTTTCTGCAATCTGGTCAAAATTCTAGTGCCAGTTCCCCCTAGGGTTCTCCCTGCCGTGTTAAAGTGGTACCTCTGGCGGATGATAGAGGGCTTCGAGTCATAGTGAGTTTGCATTCGATCTCCGAGTTCGTCAAAGGTTTGAGAGTCAGGGGCATCTGGGTAAGTCAGGTTTTTTTAACACGCTGAATGTTGGGGCCTGCATGCTTGGGCAGAATCACTTTCTTCTTCTCACCTCCCACAATGTTATTAGCCCGGAAGAAGTAACGCATGCACTCCGTTTATTGGGCCCAATCTTCTCCGTTAATCTCATAGGGTTTGAGTTTACCGAAGAGCGGCATTTTGTTTCTTACCAGAGAAGCAGCTCGTCTGAAGGTTACTTGGAAAAAAGCGGTTTTACTCCTTGTCGCCAATGTAATAACTTTGTCAAGGCCAGTCTTCCAACATCAAATCCCTTTATTGCAGTAACGATAAAGGCCGACATCACGGCTTACAGCACACGTGTCCAAGCCCGGGGATCTCTGGAGCTGGACGGGTTTGAACTGTGGTTTTTAATCTCCCGCAATACATTTCCTATTGGGCGAGCAACCGCCCATTTAATAGGGAAATTCACATTCCAAGAAGGCCATGTGGCGATCTAATGACGATCTCCCATGTCATTCATGGCCATCATAACACTGAGTGAGATAGTTTTTTGATTCTCATGGCATTGATCGCAACATCTCACCAAGTTCATGATGTCTGAGTTGAGGCCAGGCCACCAGACGTAGCTCCTGGCTTCAGGGTGACCATTATATAGTTCCATATGTATATTGGATGCCGTCCTGGGGGCAAGTACTCAGACTCCCCAGAGAATGATACCATCCTCAACAGTGAGCTTGTCTTTCTTTGTCAGATAGGGTTTCATTTCTTCTGAGGGTTGTCCTGGGAATCCACCTTTCAGGATCATGTACACCTCTTTTACCTGGGGTTACCCCATCTCTGGATCTGTAAAGACTTAATTACCTGCAAATGCTTGCATTCAAAGCATTGTCTTGCATCTTTGACTTTGTCTACATATATGTTTCTGGAACATACCTCTTCATTCACCTGAGGAAGGAGCAGTGCTCCGAAAGCTAGTGTTTGAAACAAACCTGTTGGACTTTAACCTGGTGTTGTAAGACTTCTTACTGTGCTCACCCCAGTCCAACGCCGGCATCTCCACATCATCTCTAAAAGGGTATTCATAAGCTGCATGAATCAGGATACAACGCTGTATCCAGGTGGCAGCAATAAGGGGGATTGCCTTCCCTCTTTAAAATGTCCCAGTAATTAATAATAATCTTAATAATAATCTTTATTTTCACAAGTCGGCTTACATTACAATGGAGCTACTGTGAAAAGCCCCTAGTCGCCACATTCCGCCGCCTGTTTGGGTACATGGAGGGAGAATTCAGGAGTGGGGTGGGAGTTGGACTGATTGCTGTCTGTAAGTCACTGGCGTCACTGTGGTCGTCACTGTGGTCCCTTTTATTCATAATGGTATCCCTGTGTAGGTGGGTTGCCTGGCCTTTGTGTCTTCTAAGCTCAGTTTGGAGGTGGTCTTGGATGGAATTCTCCGGCTCCCAGTCATGTGTTTCTTGGCCAGGGGAGGTGGCGCGCCATTCGTTGGTGGCGGGATTCTCTGCTCTCACTCCTCTCAACGGGCCAATACTGACCTTGGCTTCTTCCCTGAACAGCACGCATTTTGCCAATTCCTATAACTTTGTCTTGGCTGTGCCCTTTGCTAGTACTTGCAATAGTCCATCGTGTTGCACCTGAAACCTTCTCGAGCATGTTCCCTAGCATGCTTGGGACCGTCTTTGTATTTCCTTGACTGCTGGATGATACGAGTTGAGCTCCAACATTGTAATGGACTATCTGACATCTTACTTACACAAACGCCCTCAGTTGAGGAATGGTCACTGCTACATGAGACCCTTTCCCCTAACTGGAGGACATTGTTGTCTGACGTACCGTATGGCTCCTGCGCCCCTTTTTCTGCATTTCCCAGTAATAGAACTATTTTGATGGATTTTTAAAAATTCAGGTTGTGTTTGCCAATAATGTTTTGTGGATTGCAAAGTTGTTTGTTCCGCAGACCAATCTGTCTTGCAGCATTTTGTTTAGGGATGGCCCAAATTCAATGTCCTGCCCATTTTTGTAATCTGGCCAAAGGGTCGGTGGCAGATTCCCCCAGGATGGTGACACCTACTGTGTTAAACTGGTATCTCTGGAGTATAACGGAGGGCTCCAGATCATAGTAGTCTTTCACCAAGTCTACTAACTCGTTAAAAGTCTTTGAGTCAGGGGTATCTGGATAGGTCAGACTTTGATCACTCTGAGTGTCGGGCCCCCACACGCTATCAGTAAGATCATTTCCTGTTTTTCATCTCCCTCAATATTATTAGCCTCGAAAAAGTAATGCATGCAATCTGTGTATTGGTCCCAGACTTCTCCGCTTACATCATAGGGTTCAAGTTTACCAAAGAGGGGCAGTTTGTTTCTTGCCAGAGAAGCTGCTTGGGCTCGGAGAAAGAAAATTGTTTACTCCTCATCGCCAAGGTAATAATCTCGTCAAGGCCAGTTTTCTGACACCATACCCTTTTATTTACATAATGGAAAAGGCCGCAGCCACGGCATACAGTGCACAAATCCAAGCTCGGGGACCTACATAATACTGGACCGGGTTGAAGCAGTGTGATTTAAACTCCTGCTGCTCGTTTTCCATTCGGCGAGCTCCCGTCCGCTCGATAAGGATGTTCAAACTCTTCGAGGTCCACGGGGAGATCTTTTGATGATTTTGATCTCATGGAGGGCCAGGATCTAGGAGGTTATGAATGGGGTGAGATGGGGGCAGCAGAGGCAATTGTTTTCCTCAATGCTGAAGTCTCAAGGCCAAGAGAGGAACAACGGAGAATGTGAAAATGCATTCATCTTTTGAAATTCCAGTTGGCATCATGCCACTGGGCTCTATTCGCCACCGATTAGCAGAATAGCATCTATCAGATTCTGTCAATTCTGAGAGGCAGCTGTATATATCTTGACTACCATGATTCGGAAGCTGAAATCCAGGTTGTCCATTATTTACTCTTCCATAGCCATCGGATCTGAAGTCTGTGCTTCAATTGAAGTGGAGACAGTCTCTCATCTCTGGCTAGGTCTTTGGAAGTGGGGCAAATAACTGCTTGGGATTAAAGTCGTAAATGATAGATGGTGGTAATGATAGATTCACAGCTCAGTGGTTTGGAGTGTCGTAAGGGTTGCCCTGGGGAGATGGGACAGCTTTGTTGGTTATTTGTTGTTTGGGAAAGGAGGACATGTGTGTGTGCTCTATGAGAGCTGGGACTTTCTGAAAATCCCTATTACAGAATCAGTGGTCTATCAGATATGCTTCTCAATGATACGTTGTGCTGCTGACCTTCATAGCACTCTAGTGCTGCACTGGACTTCTCGGGCAGCAATTCACTGCTAGTTATTGGGCAGATCAATCCTTCAATACCCTTTAGCTATCAGGTGACATTAAGGGATTTGCTACTTCACCATTGCACTCCATGGTTTTTCGAATCTCTACTAATATTATTGTTTTCCATTTGATTGTCTGAACGTTTGTTTATTTCTCATGTGGACAGTGTCTGGTGCTTTGGCCTGGCAAAATGTTTCTTCTTTTGTACTGTTGTATTTCAGTGCCTTGATAAGAGGGATGAGAGAGGTGAAGTGTAAATACTGATGTGGGATCAGTGACGGGAAAGCTACTGTCCAATATCAGTTGAATGTAGCCCAGGTTTCCATAGGATCGGTACAGTAGGACTGACATAATGGGGTTCACACAGCATTGTGATCAATGAGGTACATAACATGATATTTCCAGCACCACCTACAGTCACAGTACTGATAGACTGTTGTGCCCGCCCACAATTATTAATGGCATATCGATAAGAAAATAAGATCATTAGCAGTGTGAGCAGTGTTGTGTTATGTACTCTGGGATAACACAGGCTGCAACTGGATGCAGCTTCAACCAAAAGATACTCCAGACCCTGAAGTTGTTCAATCTGATTTATTGAACCAGTAGCACAGTTAGCACAGTTCTCTATGAGTTCGACTCTCTGCTAACCTAAGTGTGGTTACTCTGTCTGACTGAACCAGACTAGCTCTTAGCCACGTGCAGGAGGGATGATGCTGTACACACACCCTGACTCACTCTGTAGATGTTCATCAGTGGAAAGAGGCAGAGTGTGAGTGCCTCGTGCCTTTTATAGTGAGATACCACCCCTGAGTGTTCTGTCTGCTCATTGGTCATGTCCTGTTCTCTGTGTCCATTAGCTGCCTGCCTGTACATCATTATCTGCATGTCTGCATATCGTGACAAGCAGTAGACCTTTGACCCCTTGACCCTGCTTCACCATAAAATACTATCATGATGGATTTTCAGCCTCAACTCCGTTCCCGTTTGCTGCCCATATCCCTTGATTCCCTGACAGATCAAAATTGGTCTATCTCAGCCTTAAATTTATTCAACAATAAAACATTCACAACCCCCAGGATAAAGAATCCCAAATATTTGAGCGAAGACATTTCTTCACATCTCAGTTTTAAATAACCAGCCCCTTATCCTGGCATCCTCCCCCCCAGTTTTCTGGATGTCCCCAGCCAGGGCGAACAATTTATAGAATCATAGAATCCCTACAGTGCAGAAGGAGGCCATTCGGCCCATGAAGTCGCCACCGACCCTCTGAAAGAGCACTCTACCTGGGCCCACTTCCCCACTCCATATTAGGGGCTGGTTTAACACACTGGGCTAAATTGCTGGCTTTTAAAGCAGGCCAAGGCAGGCCAGCAGCACGGTTCAATTCCCGTACCAGCCTCCCCGAACAGGCGCCGGAATGTGGCGACTTGGGGCTTTTCACATTAAATTCATTTGAAGCCTACTTGTGACAATAAGCAAATTTCATTTCATTTGTTTTATCCCCGTAACCCCAGGTTAGCACATCTTTGGACAATAATTTAGCATGGCCAATCCACCTAACCTGCACACCTTTGGATTGTGGGAGGAAACTGGAGCACCCGGAGGATACCCACACAGGCACGGGGAGAATGTGCAGACTCCGCACAGTCACCCAAGGCCGGATTTGAACCCGGGTCCATGGTGCCGTGAGGCAGCAGCGCTAACCACTATGCCGCCCTGCCGCTCAGTGTTTACCCGATCAAACCCTTTCAGAATCTTGTTTTTTCAGTGCAGTCACCTCTCATTCTTCTGAACACCAGAGAGTGTTGGCCCAATTTACTCAGCCTCTCATCAGAGGACAACCCAGCAATCAATTTGCTGAACAATCGCTGTGCTGCCTCCAAGGCAAATGGTCCCTGAGGCTGCTGCATCACTCATTTACATGACATAATCATTAACATTGAAAACTCGGACAAAAATAATTAACTTTGCAGTTATTTTAGTTTTGCCTTCCATTGGCGCACATGCCCTGGATTTCTACATTAATATCAGCAGCGATGCTTTGAAATACTCATTGCTTTTCTTCATCTAAAGCTGTGTTATACTTAATGAGTAACTGATTTTATTGCTTGTAAAATTACAGTGCAAGCAAAAATAAACATTTCAATCCTGTCTTATCTGTGTGGGTGGCTTACCACTATCTCAGGCTGAAAATCAATAACAGTAACACTATTCTTGTTAACCTTTTCTCCAAATATATTATGGCATTGTTTTTCTGTGATTTATGACAAGGTTACAGCAGTAATGTCACACTGGTCTCACCCTCCCTAAAATCAGGGGATAGGTTTACTTGGTCTTGTGCCGAGGTTTGTGGGGTCTCTGCGTGAAGTGAAGCCAGGAAAATCAAGTGGGGACATAGAACATAGAATTTACAGTGCAGAAGGAGGCCATTCGACCCATCGAGTCTACACCGGCCCTTGGAAAGAGCACCCCACTCAAACCCACGCCTCCACCCTAGCCCCGTAACCCAGTAACCCCCACTTAACATTTTTTGGACACTAAGGGCCATTTAGCATGGTCAATCCACCTGACCCGCATATCTTTGGACTGTGGGAGGAAACCGGAGCACCCGGAGGAAACTCACGCAGACACGGGGAGAACGTGCAGAGTCCGCACAGACAGTGACCCAAGCCGGGAATCAAACCTGGGATCCTGGAGCTGTGAAGCAACTGTGCTAACCACTGTGCTGCCCTGCTGCCCTAAATATCTAATTATCCTCCCTAAATGGGGAGGAGTGCACAACTTGAGGAGGCTCATTTGATTTTTATTTACACTGCTCCCAGGAGAGCCATTAATACAGATTAGAAAAATCTACCTCCATAATTTAACCATAACTGCTATGGATTTTATATAAACTAACTAACCCCAAAATGTTTAGTTAATATGTCATTAAGAAAACCTTCGTAGAATCATAGAATCCCTACAGTGCAGAAGGAGGCCATTCGACCCACTGAGTCTGCACCCATCGTCCAAAAGAGAACCGTACCTAGACCCCCCCCCCATCCCCGCAACCCCACCCAACCTTTTGCTCACTAAGGGGCAATTTAGCATGGCCAATTCACCTAACATACACATCTTTGGTCTGTGGGAGAAAACCAGAGCACCCGGAGGAAACCCACGCAGACATGGGGAGAAAGTGTAAACTCCACACAGACAGTCACCCGAGGTCGGATCTGAAACCCGGCCCCTGGCGCTGGGAGGCAGCAGTGCTAACCACTGTGCCACTGTGCCGCCTTGTATTAGCTTAGTTAGAAAGTTAAGATCCACTTCAAGGCTTGGGCACATAATCTGGGTTGACAATTCAGCGTGCCATTGAGGGTAAGTTGCATTGTCTGATATGCTGTCCAGGGTTGAGATATTAAGTTAAGAGTCTACCGAGTTCAGGTGGATTGTGGCTATTAAAGAACCGATCACACTATTTGAAGGACAGGGTAGTTCTCCTGGTATTCCCGTGGTCTTTGCTGCATGAAAAACGGATGGCGCTCAAAGCTCAGCACGCGCCCAGCTGAGCAGAGCTTTGAGGGTTCTTTGCCATTTGAGAGGATCCTAATTTCCTGACCCTGGACTGGATTCTCCGGTCCCCCAGCCACGGACTTCTCGGCCATGCACCATTCGTTGGCGGCGGGATTCTATCTTCCCGTCGTCTGTCAATGGGATTTCCCATTGTAACCACCCCACGCCGCCAGGAAACCCATGGGCGGGTATGCGCTGTTGGCGGGAAAAATGAATGGTAAAGGCTGGAGCATTCTGGTCCCTGTGTGTGTGTGGTTCTCTCTGTGACAACATAGCTGTGACTGAACTAGAAATCCAGTGACTCAAGGATAAACATTCTGGGATCAAAGCCCACCATGGCAGATGGTGGAATTTGAATTCAACAAATATCTGGAGTTAAAGCGTAATATTGACCATGAAGCCATTGTCAATTGTCATAAAAACCCACCTGGTTCACTAATGTCCTTTCGAAAAGGAAATCTGTTGTCCTTACCTGGTCTGGCCTACAAGTGTCTCCAGATCCGCAACAATGTGGTTGACTCTTCACTAACCTCTGAAATGGTTGAGTAAGTCATTCAGCTGCTAAAAAGTAACATAAAAGGAGTGGAACCAGAGGGGTCACCCAGCGTCCACCTAGACACCAGAAACACCAAGGGCAAGCCCAACCGTGTCAACCCTGAACAGTCCTACTTACTAACATCTGGGGTCTGGGGCCAAAATTGGAAGAGTTATCTGAGCGTTGTCCTTGGGCCATTGGATCAGCAGCCCAGTGACAGCTATATTGTCACAGAGCGAACAACATACACAGAGACCGGAATTCGCCGGTCTTTGCCATTCATTTTTCCCACCAGCAGACGTGACGAGCAACAGCCTGACATAGTCACACTCACAAAATCATACCTTACAGTTGACACCACCATCACCATCCCTGGAACGTCCTGTCTCACTGGCAGGACGTGGAGGCACAGTGGTATACAGTTGGGAGGGAGTTGCCCTGCGAGACCTGAACATCAACTCTGGACCCCAAGAAGGCTTGTGGCACCAGCTCAAACATGGGTTGATGACCATGTACCACCCACCTATCCACCCCTTCCCCTGCCCCCTCAGCTGGTGCTTCAGTACGACTCCAAGTTGAACACCGCTTAGAAGAAGCATTGACGGTGGGAAGGGCACATAATGTAATCTGGGTGGGGAACCTCAATGCCCATCACCAAGCGTGGCTCAGTGGCACCACCACAGACATGACTGGCCAAGCCCTAATGGGCAGAGCTGCTAAACTGTGTTTGTGGGAGGTGGTGAGGAATTAGAAAGAGGGAAGAAACATACTTGACCTCAGTCTCATCCAGCTGCCGGCCTCAGATGTGTCTGCCCATGGCGGTGTTAGTAGGAATGACCACCACACAATCCTTACGGAGACAAAGTCCCATCTTCACATTGAGGATACTCTCCGTATTGTGTTGCACTATCATCGTGTGAAATTGGATAGATTTTTAACAGATCCAGCAACTCAATGCTGGGCATCCATGAGACGCTGTGGGCCATCAATTGCAGCAGAATTGTATTCAACCTCAATCTGAACCTCATGGTCGCATACCCCCACTCTACCATTAACACCCAAGCCTGGAGATCAACCCTGATTCAATGAAGCGCGCAGGGAGGCATGCCAGGAGCAGCGCCAGGCAGACCTAAAAGTAAGGGGCGGGATTTTACGTCAGCTGACACCGGAATCGGGAAACACGATTGGGCGGAGAATCGTTTTTGACGCCAAAATCGTGGATGGCGCCGGCTTCCCGCCAAATCGCAATTGTCCAGTGCCTCAATAGTGACGTCAACGCATTCCAGAATGCCAGTACAGTAAACGCCATTGGCAAATCATTAGTAGGCCTGACCCGGTATTCTTCGGGGCCTCCGCGATTCTCCCCCTCCATTGGGGCGAATTCCCGAGGTTCACTTGCGCTTTTAAAAACCGTGACATGGGCGTAGTGGCTGCTGAGGGAGAGAGAGGGAGTACGGAAAGTAGCCAACATCGCCATACTTTCCTGACAGTTGTGCTGCTGGCCGGGGCTCCTGACAGGGCCAAGGGGAGTAGTGGGGGGGGGGCTGTGAGGTCAGGGTGACGGGTTCGGATCTCCATTGCTGCAGTCGGCAAGGCAGCCATGCAGCTGCGCACGCCGCTAACTGCCCACTGTGAACTGAGTAGCATAGTTCGTATAGGTGCCCCCCCCAGGGCACCCCTGCGTGACCTCTGGCCCCAGCCGACCCATTAAAGGGATGGGCACGCTCCAGTACACCCAATGCCAACTTGTTGGCTGGGATGAGTGTGTGCGGGGAGTGTAATGTGTATATGCGGCTGCAGCTTGTCAGCTTCCCAAGTGCGAATCACGGACCCGGTGAATCCTGCACCGTTTTCGTTGGGATCGATAGTGTTCCACGTGGCCCTGGTGCTGGCCACTCCACAATCGCTGAATCAGCCAGGTTCGGCACCAGTTTTGCTGTCGGAGAAGTCCACAAATCCTGCCCCGGCGTCACACAGAGGGTGCGATTCTTCAGCCTCGTTAAGCTGTCACTCAAGCGAAACGAGGCCGGTGAATAGCGAGAGCGGGCAAAAATGAGATCCGTGCCAGGCACCAAACAGCTTGCAATGCAACCGGCCCACTCCGGAAGGCGAAATCGGGATTTCACCGAAGCGTGGCAAGATACCAATTATCACCACTTAAGCCCAATTTCCATACAATTAACGGGAGTGACCCCATATCCAACAGCCTCCCATCATTCAGCAGTATCCCCAGCAAGTGCTCACGCTGGTGCCAATTAGTACTCCTTTTGAAAAATGTGAACCTGCCGGAAGGGCTTCTGTGGGGAGCCGAGGAGCTGAGTAGCCATCATTGCTCACAGGCAACGGGCTGGTGAGCGCTGGGATTGTGTTATAACCTGCCTTCTTACCACTGGCTGGGGACTAACGGCAATCCCACAATTCTTAGGTGTATGAGCTTCCCCAATGAGGGGGGCGGAGAAATCATTGGCAGATTCCCTGCATAAAGAGAGCTGGCCAGTTTGGAACCAGTTAGAGAGGAGAGCGCATCAAGGGAGTTACTGCTGCTGTATATCTATATAGATATATATATGTATGTTATTGTAAATAAATGTTATTTCTTTCTATCCCACAACTCGTGCTGGATTCTTCGTGACCCTCACAAAACTGGCGACGAGGGTTAAAGTGGATAGCTGCCTGCGCTGCTGAAGCCACCTCCCTGGATTTTTGTTGGATACAGGTTGGAAGGTTTTTTTTTGTTACACCATGCCTCTGTATGGACGTTTGGATGTCTTTGCTGCTGCGCTGTAAAGTTGGAACCAGTACGCACAAAGGATGCGTTACTATTTCCGGGCAAACAACATCACCAAAAACGAGCGACAGGTGGTCATTTTGCTCAGCGCCTGCGGCCTGCATACGTTTGGGGTGATTAAGAGCCTTACGTACCCAGCTGCGCCGGACACCAAGACATTTGTTGAACTTGCGACCTTAGTGGGGCAACGTTTTAACCCAACCCCGTCCACGATAGTCAAGCGTTACCGGTTTAATGCTGCTGAGAGGACACCAGGAGAATCCCTTGCAGAGTTTCTATCCAGGCTACGCAGGATTGCAGAGTACTGTGACTATGGTGAGACCTTGTCAGAAATGTTACGCGACCGTTTGGTTTGCGGTATTAACAATGCGGTCACCCAGAGAAAGTTGTTAGCTGAGCCAACATTGACTTTTCAACAGGCCATTCAAATAGTATTGTCCCGAGAGAGCGCAGAACAGGGAGTGCAGGAGCTACAGGGAATGGAGGTGCACGCCTTGGGGCACACCCCTTCCGTCCGAAAGCGTCTCCCCGCACCCCTGCGGTACCTTGGGCGGGGCGGCGTCCGGATCGATGCCAGTGGCCACCTGACGTCCTCCCCGAAGGAAGCCTTCTCCAGAACCAATGGATGAGGAGCCATGTCAGTGTCGGACTTGTGGGCGCCGACCCCATGGTGGACGCTGGTCCTGGGGCGCCAGAGGCGCCGTCGTTCCGACAGAAACTGGGGCCAGCCCAGGGGCCGTACCTTCCATTCGGATGAACCTGCGGCGACTACCCCCGAGGACGTGGAGACGGAGGATGACTGCCTGCAGCTGCATTGTGTGGCAGCTCCCCGTGTGGCCCCCATTAAAGTGACAGTACGGGTCAATGGTCACCCGCTTGAGATGGAGTTCGACACTGGCGCAGCGGTCTCCGTGATCGTCCTGAGGACATTTGACCGCATCAAGCAGGGTATACAGACCCTTACATTAACCGACTCACAGGCCAGGTTGGCCACCTACAGGGGGAAACATTGGACATTGCAGGAACTACGATGACCCCTGTTTTTTATGGACGCCAGGAGGGGCGTTTCCCACTTATTGTGGTGCGCGGCCATGGGTCCAGCCTGTTGGGTCGGGACTGGTTGTGCCATTTGCGGTTGCAGTGGCAGCACATCCTCCAAGCAGGTTATGGAGGGTTGACGGAGGTACTAGGACTGGTGCACAGATGTATTCCAGCCCGGTCTGGGGAAAATAAAAGGGGCTGTAGCCCGTACCCAAGTCGAACCAGGAGCCATGCCGCGCTATTTCTGGGCGCGCCCGGTGCCTTACGCCTTGCTCAAGAAGGTCGAAGGGGAGCTCACTTGTTTGGAGTCTTTGGGTATTATCAGGCCCGTCCGTTTCGCTGACTGGGAAGCGCCAATTGTACCTGTGATGAAGCCAGATGCCACAGTTCGCTTGTGCGGTGACTATAACCTGACAGTGAATACGGCTTCCTGGCTCGACCGATATCCAATGCCCCGCATAGAGGATCTCTACGCAAAGCTTCCAGGTGGACTCTCGTTCACGAAATTAGATATGAGTCACGCCTACCTACAGTTGGAGCTGGACCCTGCCTCCCGGCCATATGTAACTACTAATACACACCGGGGCCTGTATGAATATACACGGTTGCCCTTTGGGGTATCCTCTGCCTGCACTATTTTTCAACGCGTCATGGAGGGCACCTTGAGAGGTTTACCGCATGTCGCTGTCTACTTAGATGATGTTTTGATTACAGGGACGTCAGAGCAGGAACATTTGGAAAATTTGGAGGCTCTCCATAGACGCTTTTCAGAGGCTCGAGTCCGTTTACGTCGTACAAAGTGTGTCTTTCAGGCGAGGAAGTAGTCTACCTGGGTTATCGGGTGGACCGCGAAGGTTTGCACCCCGTCGCAGAGAAGGTGCGCGCAATTTAACAGGCCCCCGCCACGACTGATACTTTGCATCTTCGTTCGAGAACTTTTCCGAGAATATAAGTCAATACTGCCCATTGCTTCCGCACGGATCCAGCACTGGGCTTTGTTGCTCGCTGCCTACAAGTATTCTCTGGAGCATAAACCAGGAACCCAGATAGCGAATGCCGACGCACTGAGCCGATTGCCTTTGTCGACCGGCCCCATGTCGACCCCCATGACCGGTGAGGTGGTTGCAACCCTAAATTTTATGGATTCCTTGCCTGTCATGGCATCACAGATCCGTGAGTGGACCCAGGCGGAGCCAGTTCTGTCAACGGTTCGACACATATTCATGGTGGGCAGCATAGACAGCTCCCAGGCGAGTTGCGGGCATTTTCCTCCAAGCTGTCAGAATTCAGCGTGGACGACTGCATCCTCTTGTGGGGGACGCGTGTGATTGTCCCGGAAAAAGGACAGGAGCTGATACGAAGAGACTTGCACGTAGGGCATCCAATGTGACCAAAATGAAAATGTTGGCCTGGAGTTATGTCTGGTGGCCAGGCCTCGACACCGACATTGAGAAGGTGGTCCAAAACTGCTCCATTTGCCAGGAGCATCAGAAGTTTCTGCCGGCCGCGCCCCTACATCACTGGGAATGGCCAGGGTGGCCTTGGGCGCACTTGCATGCGTATTTCCCCGGCCCTTTTCAAGGATCCATGTTCCTTCTATTAATCGATGCCCAGTCTAAATGGTTAGAGGTGCATAAGATGCTAGGCACAATGTCCTGCGCAACAATCGAGAAGATATGTTTGTCTTTCAGTACGCATGGCCTCCCCGAGGTGCAGGTCACAGACAACAGCACTCCGTTCACAAGTGAGGAGTTTGCAAGTTTCCTGAAGATGAGCGGCATACGCCATATCCGCACCGCTCCATACCACCCGGCTTCCAATGGGTTGGTGGAGCGCGCAGTGCAGACATTCAAACAAGGCCTAAAGAAGCAGTCTTTTGGGTCTATGGACACGAGACTCGCTCGTTTTTTGTTTTAATACAGGACCACTCCACATACGGTGACTGGGGTAGCTCCCACGGAACTCCTAATGGGCCGGAGACTTCGCACCCGCCTTAGCATGGTTTTCCCGGACATTGGCGCAAAAGCACGCCGCACTCAAGAACGGCAGGAACATGGCCTTTCTCAGCATCGGCCGATTCGGCAGTTTGCGCCCGGTGACCCAGTGTTCGTTAGAAATTTTGCTGGTGGTGCCAGTGGGTCCCTGGCGTAATCTTTCGCCAAACGGGCCCTATATCTTACCAGGTGCAAGCCCAGGGTCACCTCCAGCGCAAGCATGTAGACCACGTTCGGTCTAGAAGACCATTTCTTCCAAAGATTCCACACTCCCGGAGCTTACTTCTACAGCCACAGAGACCAGACACAGTGGAGAGCATTCCTCACAATTTTCCTCTGGTACCGCACTCAAAGCCTGCGCAGGTCGTTGCAGAACCGCGTGGAGATAGAGACGCCGAGGCAGCGGACTCCGACTCCGAGATGGAGACAGAGGACGCCTCAGAGGGGGAGTCCTCGGGCCCACGGGCCGTGGATGTACAACCGTTACGCCGTTCATCACGGAAGTGCCATTCTCCGTCTCGTTACACGCCACCCGATCCAGCGCCTCGTGCAAATGGTGTCCAGCCTGCGGCAAAATGGGTCCTCCGCCCTCCTCCGCCAGGGTCTTCGGTCGATTCCTTGGACTTGGGGGGTGTTATGCTGCTTCAGATAACACAGACTGCTACTTGATGCAGTCTTAACTAAAGGATGCTCCACGTGTTTATTGAACTATTAACACAGTTCTCAAATGAGTTTGACTCTCTGCTAATCTAACTGTACTAACTCAGTCTAACTGTACCAGCTTGCTCTAAGCTATGTGCTGCTGATCAACCCTGTCTAACTCTCTGGATGTCTGTCTGTGGAAAGAGGCAGGGTGAGTGCCTCATCCCTTTTATAGTGTTTATGTCATGCCCCCTTGTGGTGATGCCTCCTCTGAGTGTCCTGACTGCCCATTGGTTGTGTCCTATTCTGAGTGTT
Organism: Scyliorhinus torazame; assembly: GCF_047496885.1. NCBI lineage: Eukaryota > Metazoa > Chordata > Chondrichthyes > Carcharhiniformes > Scyliorhinidae > Scyliorhinus > Scyliorhinus torazame. Next base: position 27,008,157 of record NC_092716.1, on the reverse strand, counting down.
CATTGGTTGCATGTTTGCCTATCCTGACAGGGGGAGGGATGCTTACCACTGGCTGGTGACTAATGTCAATCCCACAATCCTTTGGGAATATGAGCTTCCCCAAATGAGGGGGGGGGCGGAGAAATCATTAGCAGATTCCCTGCATAAATAGAGCTGGCCAGTTTGGAACCAGCTAGCGAGGAGTGAGCAGCAAGGGAGTTACTGCTGCTGTTGTGTATATATATACACGTTATTGTAAATAAATGTTATTTCTTTCTATCCTACAACTCGTGCTGGATTCTTCATGGCCCTCACAAAAGATTGCCATGCCAGTGCTTGGTGGGGGGGTGAGGGACCCTCAGTTGGGGGTGGGGGACCCTTGGCTGGGTGTGGGCAACACTCTGCAAGGATGGCCCACCATGGGAGGGTGGGGACGAGGCGCTGGAGGGCAACCGGTGGGCAACTGTGCATGGCACCAACATGCCAACCCCTGGATCGTGTGTACCCATTCCGTGGGGCAACCCTTGTCCCTGTCATCTGCCCCAACGACTACCCATAACCCCCACTGATTGTTGAGGCCTCAGGCTGCACGGATGAAGGTCATTGCCAATGGGGAAATGGCAATTGTGGTAAGTGGGCGCCAAGTAGGTTCCCGTGGGTCGGCAGGCCATGTAGCATGTGGGAGTCATTGCGTAGCATCCCAACCTGGACACTGTGCTTGAACAATGCAGGAGGCAACACCACACATGCTACATCCGAACACCCAGGGGATGGGTCACAGCTCCGGGGACATGTCCAGGGCCGGAAGGTGGGTGAATGCCACGGGAAGGGGGGGGGGGTGGTGCCTGGAGAGATGGGCAAAGGGTCCGGAGGTCAGCCTGCATTGCAGGAGGAAGTGACGGAGGTATCATAATGGTTGTGCAGAAAGGTGTTTAATGTGTTGTACAATACCCCACTTGCAATGGTGCCGCCACCCCCCCCCCCCCTGCCCCCCCAACGCCAACCCCATCCCACCCTTCCCACCCCCTACCTATCCCTCCAAATCCTCCCCCCTCCCCCGGTGTCCTCAGTGATCCTCAATATGCTTGGCCCTCCTAGCTCTACCGCTAAGTCTAGGTGTTTCCCCAGGATGCATACCTGAGGTGGAAGCTGCCAGCTGCCTACCTCATCAGTCTCCTCAACGCCATTATTGCGAGCTGGCTGGGGTTGGCTGAACAAGTGCAGCTTAAGTGCTGCATGACCTTGTTAGCGGGGAGCTGGCGAGCACAGTCCCAGCGAATCTGCTGGCGAGCCTTCACTTGCGACAAGAAGCCCGTGGGGCTGTTGAGTGGATCGCGTTGAATTGCGTTTCCGGCCTCGCTGGAACAAGCGCCAGGAAGCTTGCGGCAATTCCCGCTCACTGCCACACTTAGAAATATTTCTGGAGAATTGTGCCCAGGGCCTCAGGAACATAGAATCCTGAGATTCTGGTGGAGCTACAACCCAGGGCTAATTGCATGCCAAACAGCAGAAGAAACAAGTGACAGAGTTAAGCAATTCCACAGCAAACGGATGAGATGTAAGCTCAGCATTCTTGCCACATCTAGTTGTGAATGGTGGTGTACAATTAAACAACTCGCTTATGGAAGAGGCTCCACAAATCTCCCCATCTTCAATGATGGAGGAGCCCAGCACATCAGGGCAAAAGATAAGGCTGAGGCTTCAACCAGAAGTGCCGAGTGGATGATCCATCTCAGTCTCCTTTGGAGGTCCCCAATGTCACAGATGTCAACCTTCAGCCAATCGATTCACTCCACGTGATAGCAAGAAACAGCTAAGGCACTAAATACTGCAAAGTCTATGGGCGTTGATAATATTCCGCCAATAGTACTGAAGACTTGTGCTCCAGATTTTGTCACATCCCAGCTAAGCTGTTCCAGTACAGCTACAACACTGGCATCTACTCAGCAATGTGGAAAATTGCCTGAAAAGATTTTCTTAATACAAAAAGTAGAACAAATTCAACTGAACCACATACCACCCCATCAGTCTACACTCGATCATCAGTAAAGTGATGAAAGGGGTCATCAATGGTGCTATCAAGCAGCACTTGCTTAGCGATAACCTGCTCACGGAGGCTTAGTTTGGGTTTCGCCAGGGTCACTCAGTTCCTGGCCTCATTACAGCCTTTGTTCAAATATAGACAAAAAAAGGGACTACCAGAGGTGAGTTGAGAGTGACGGCCCTTGACATCAAGGCAGCTTTTACTGAGTATGGCATTAAGGAGCCCGAGCTAAACTGGTGTCAAGGGGAATCAGGGGGGAAACCTTACGTTGTTGTATCTGGCACATAGGAAGATGGTTATGGTTATTGGAGGTCGATCATCTTATTTCCAAGACGTCACGGCAGGAGTTCCTCTGGGTAATGTCTTAGGACCAACAATGGGTGGCACAGTGGTTAGCACTGCTGCCTCACAGCTCCAGGCACCCGGGTTCAATTCCGACCTCGGGTGACTGTGTGTGGAGTTTGCACTTTCTCCCTGTGCCTGCGTGGGTTTCCTTCAGGTGCTCTGGTTTTCTCCCACAGTCCAAGGATGTGCAGGTTATGTGGATTGGCCATGGTAAATTGTCCCTTAGTGTTCAGGAATGTACAGGTTAAAGTGGGTTAGGGATAGGGTGCAGTGGCGGACCGACATTTTTGGGGCCCTGAAGCTTGAACTGTTATGGGGGCCCCTTCGCGACCAGCAACGAGGTCTGGGTAACCACTGTTATCTTCTTCAATGGACAGATCACCACAATTTTTAAAAAAATGTAACCACTACATTTCAGATTTTGATTAAAATTGCTGTACTGGACTATCTCACATGTCAAAGTCACTGGTGTGAATAAAAATTTCCTATGCCTTATATTTTTCGAGTTATGGGGGGATGAACATTAGGGCAATGTTATACATGCATGATGCACCATAGAATGATGAAATAAAACATAGAAAAGACCACAGTCAATATAATCTTTTATTTTAGACACCTATGAGAATACATACTACATGAAGCACATTTTACAAAATACTCTTTTTTTCTGTTTTTTCTCGCAACATATTCACCTACAGTTTTGTCATATGAGAGCTTCCTTGCAATGCCATTTTCTAGAGACAATATGCATAAAGAATTTAAGCGCTCTTCAGTCATGGTAGACCGAAATTTGTTCTTTATAGAGGATAGCTTTGAAAAATTCCTTTCTGCTTCACAGCTCGTGATAGGCATTGTCAAGTACAGCTTAAGCACAGTAGTAATATTGGGGAACACTTCAATTAGGTGTTGCTCACAAATAAACTGAAGAACCTCTGCGCATTGCATTTTAGATGGCATGTTTTCTTCTGTGTTCTGGGATTTCCTAAGGTGCAAATATTCTTTGAACTGATAACACTCATTTGTGATCAATATCATCCTTGTAATACGATATTGTAAGTTTAATACTGTCCTCATCAATTTCAGAATCGTTCACCAATTCTGAGAGGAACTTGAACCTTTTCGCAATCTGCTCATATGGGTCAATCCTCTTGCGTAACTGGACTATCAAGCAGCCATAGAGTTGATATAGAACTTCAATCCTAAATTGGTCAGCTCCTCTCAAAGAAGCAATACCACTTGTTCCATCTGAAAATTTCCTTGTAACAATGCGTTTGGAAGCATCAGAATAACCTGAGGTGATATCTTTACACAAACCTTTTCCTTCTGATTCATAGTGTGCAATCCTATCGGCTGAATTTTCTCTGAGTTCTTTAACAAACGAAAATAAAGATGATAGCAGAAGATAACCTTCAAATACATCAAAACCAGGGGCGAAATTCTCCTACCCGCCCCGCCACATTTCTGCGCTGACCGGCCGGCGGGAGTCTCCGTAACACCGGCCGGTCAATGGGGTTTCCCATTGTGGGGCAGCCCCACGCCGTCGGGAAACCCCCCGGTGCCGGCAGAACGGAGACTCCCGCCGGCGGAGAATGACGCCCCAGGAGTTTGGAGTTTCTTACTTGTTTGTTGAAAGGCTCCAGCACTTCTTCCCAAACAACTGTTAAAATAGCATATTCCAGCTTTTCCAACTTGTGGTATAAATTCTTTGCATCTCGTTTACATTCAGGCTTCTCTTCTGAGTCTTCAAAAATATGTTTGAGTGTTTGTAAAATACCCATATATCCATTTTTAATTGCCCGGACTGCTTCATAGTGTGCAGACCATCTAGTTACACTTAACATCTTTAGAGAAAAATGTAGATTGCCCTGTGTTTAAAATCCCCCCATTTTCGTGGAGATCCAGAAAAGAAAACATACAGCTCCTGCAAAATGCCAAAATAGTCAACAGCTTCAGGTACAGTAGACACTGCCTTTTCTCCAACAAGGTTAAGTGAGTGGGCTGCACATGGTACACAGTCTGCGTACCTGTTAATGTTTTTAAAGAGTGCTTGTAGCCCTTTCCTGAGCCCTTCATGTTCGACGCATTATCGTAGGACTGACAACGGCTATTTTCAAGTAAAAGCTTATGTTCACCCAGGACTTGTATTTTGTTGAACAAGGTTGTGGATGAATGGTTTTCTACTGGTAAAAATGTTAAAAATCTCTCACAGGGTTTTCCATTATAGCAGTATCGAACTACAATTACCAGTTGGTCAACGTGTCAGGTTCTTGCCTAGATCGCTATCACGAGTGTTATCACGTTGAAAATTCACATTAGCATTGTGATTGCCTTTTCAACGGCTCCCCTTTTTTGTTACGACACGTCATCTACTGTTTGAATTTCAATCATAAATGTTAATAGTGTTTTAAATTATTTATAATTATTTTATATTAAATATATTTAGAATGAAACACCCTTAATTTGAACGGTTTTTCGTTTACGGCTAGCCTACGTGATACTTTAATAACCTTAAAATTTTTATTTTAACTGTTATTTTGTATTGAATTACACTATATTATTAATATTATTATTTTTTAAAAACCCCTTCTCATACAGTAGACCCAAAATTTTTAAGCAATGTGGAATAAAGTGGCTTCTGGGCCCCCTCCGGGATTAGGGGCCCTGAAGCTTAAGCTTCATTAGTTTCATAGTAGGTCCGCCCCTGGGGTGGGAGTTTGGTTAAGGTGCTCTTTCAGAGGGTCGGTGCAAACATGATGGGCTGAATGGCCTCCTTCTGCACTGTCGGGATTCTATGACCTTCAGCTGCTTCATCAATGACCTTCCTTCCATCATAAAGTCACAAGTGGGGATGGTCAATACACAATGTTCAGCACCATTCATGTTTCCTCAGATACTGAAGCAGTCCATGTCCAAATGCAGCAAGACCTGAACAATATCCAGGTTTGGGCTGACAAGTGACAAGTTACATTCGTGCCACACAAGGGCCAAGCAATGACCATCTGCAACAAGAGTGAATCTAACCATCGCCCCTTGACATTAAATGACATCACCTCAAATGGAAGACATTTGTGGTGATTGAAGGTCAATCATCAAAACTCCAGGATATCACTTCTCAATCCTAGGCCCAACCATCTCCAGCTGCTTCATCAATGACCTTCCTTTCATCCTAAAATCTGAAGTGGCGATGTTCGCTGATGGCTGCAGAAGGTTCAGTACCACTCATGACTGTTCAGATACTGAAGCAGTCCATGCCCCGATCCCCTGATCAATTCCTTCATTCATCTAAAATGCCTCAATTAGTTCAGTCCTTAATCTTCTATACTCTCGAGAATATAAATCTCATCCACACAACCGGTCCTCGTAATTTAATTATGTTAGCCTTGATGCCATTGTTGTGATTTTGTGCTGCACTTTTTCCATTGAATTATATCCTTTTCAAAGTGTGATGCCAGAACTGAATGCAATACTTTGAATGGGGTCTAACCTGAGCTCAATATAAGTTTAAGGTAATGTCCAGACTTTCATATTCCCTATTCTTTGAGATAAAGTCCAGCTTTCCATTAATGTGATTGTATTGTTGAAATATTATAGCTGCTGGCTGATGAATGATAACTTGTCTGGTAAACAAAACTGCATTCAATGCAGTTTACAAATAACCAACTTCATATTGCTTCAACCATAAGGACAGCGTTCGTCTTCAGTATGTGCTCAGTGAGAGGTGTTTGTCAAACTGATCTTAGGATGGCAGCCTCCAGAGACAGGGCGAGATCCTCCATAGCCTGACACTGAAATCGTGATCGGCGATCGGGCGGAGAACGGATTTCCATGCCACAATCAGGGCCGCGACGCTCTGCCCCCTCCAAACTGCTGTCATTGTGATGCCCGCCGCACGCCGTTTCAATGGCGTTGGCACGTCATCGGCCGGTTCACCCGTGATGCTCCGCCACCGATGTTTCCGAGTTCCAGACGACGCGGGCCAGACGAGCCATGCAAGATTCCGGAGACTTTGGTCGAACCAGAAGATCCCACCAGTGGCCAAGGGTGAGCCATCTCCACTGTGGGCGGGCTGGAAAATTCCAGCCATTGCCTTTAAACCGTGCAGGTCTCTGAATGGATGCAAATTGCCTGCTCTGTGCGACGTGCTTTGTCCAGAAACATATTCTGGTGTTCCTTTGCGGATTTTGAGGATTCATGACAGTTCTGTAGTCAGTATAACTGGAAAGATTCCTCCTCCCCAAATGGCCAATTGCGGTGAAGGAACAGCTTCACTCATTGTTCAGATATGCTTGCGATTGCCCCAATACCCTCGGTCATTCCACTACAAACAATCAAGGTGGCAATTTCTTTTCACATATGCCAACTGGTGCCCAAAACGGCGCAAATCAGTCAGGCATCGGCCGCCCCAAAGGTGCGGAACGCTCCGTATCTTTGGGGGCTGAGCCCCAACATTGAGGGGCTAGGCCGGCGCCGGACGAATTTCCGCCCCGCCAGCTGGCGGAAAAGGCCTTTGGTGCCCCGCCAGCTGGCGTGGAAATGACATCTCTGGGCGGTGCATGCGCGGGAACGTCAGCGGCCGCTGACGGCATTCCCGCGCATGTGCAGTGGAGAGAGTCTCTTCCGCCTCCGCATGGTGGAGACCGTGGCAGAGGCGGAAGGGAAAGAGTGCCCCCACGGCACAGGCCCGCCCGCGGATCGGTGGGCCCCGATCGCGGGCCAGGCCGTAGGGGCACCCCCCGGGGCCAGATCGCCCCGTGCCCCCCCCAGGACCCCGGCGGGGGGTCGGAGAATCTCGCCCCAGGAGGCTATTCGGCCCATTGAGTCTGCACCGGTCCTTGCTCTGATAGAGTACCCTAGCGAGGCCAAATCCCCTGCCCCCTATTCCCACCTAACCTTTGGGACAATTTAGCATGGCCTGTCCACCTCCCCTGCACATCTTTGGACTGTGGGAGGAAACCAGAGCAGCCGGAGGAAACCCACGCAGACACGGGGAGAAGGTACAAACTCAACACTGACAGTCACTTGAGATCAGAATCGAACCCATGTCCCTGGAACTGAGGCAGCAATGCTAACCATTGTGCTACCATGCCGCCCCCAGTGAGAGGTCTCTATTGAACCTATCTTGAGATGTCTGCCTCCAGAGGCAGAGTGCCTCATGGCTGAGTCACATGACGATGGCAAGCCAGTTAGCCAGTACAGGATTGCATTTCCAAAACCCAAAGACATGCAATGTGAACTGACCATTGACCTACTGGCATGCCAAGATAAGTAATTCTGACATACTCCATTTATAGCCAATCCCACCGCCCCATTTGATCAGGAATACCTATCTTCACTAAATCACCAGCTAACAACCTTATTGTGTAAGAAGGTATGACTTGTAATCAGATAGAGAACTCGGTGAGATTGACATTGCAGAGCAGAGTCCAAGGTTAAGATTTTCTTGGGGTTATAATATTTACAAGACACCAGTCATGTATTCATGTTGGTGATCTTCACTAAGGGTCAAATATTCAGCTACTCTCGGCAAAACAATGGGATATATTCAATATATTTTAATCAATATATCGATATATTCAATGTACTAATTCAATGCCCTGTAAAAACAGCTTTGTGTTTTCACTGGTTTGGGTCGTTATGTTATATCTGGGGGAGGGCGGGGTTGGCAGGTAGTAGCAATTGGTTCAGCTGACTAGCCCACTGTGCAGGCCAAAAGCACGAGGTTTGACCCCCATTCTGGAGGATCTGGATTTGGGGCCTAATAAAAGCAAAGTACTGCAGATGCTGGAAATCTGAATTAAAAACAGAAAATGCGAGATAAACTCAGAAGATCTGACAGCATCTGTGGAGTGAGAAACAGAGTTAATATTTCGAGTACATATGACCCTCCTACAGAACTGAAGAGAGATAGAAATGTGATGAATTATATAGTTGGAGAGGCAGGTGGAGGAGATGGGGCAAAATAGAAGGACAGGCAATGGTCGGAGCAAAGAAGCAATTGACAAAGATGTCATGGACATAAGAGAAAGGGTTGTTAATGATGCCATTAAGGACTGAAGAAGTGCTAACAGTGGCTAATAAGGTAACCGAGCAGAATGTTAGGGCTGCACGGTAGCACAGTGGTTAGCATAGTTGCTTCACAGCTCCAGGGTCCCAGGTTCGATTCCCGGCTTGGGTCAGTGTCTGTGCGGAGTCTGCGTGTTCTCCCCGTGTCTGCGTGGGTTTCCTCCAGGTGCTCCGGTTTCCTCCCACAGTCCAAAGATGTGCAGGTTAGGTGGATTGGCCATTCTAAATTGCCCTTAGTGTCCAAAAGGGTTAGGTGGGGTTACTGGGTTACGGGGATAAAGGGGATAGGGTGGAGGTGTGGGGCTTAAGTAGGGTGCTCTTTCCAAGGGCCGGTGCAGACTCGATGGGCCGAATGACCTCCTTCTGCACTGTAAATTCTTTGATTCTATGATAATGTGGTAATCGGAGAAGAAATATCAATGCCCAGTGGATGCAATACTGAACAACAAGGAATAGATGGCCATGTGTGGGAGATGTGCGATTATGTGGGGACAAGCTATGGGAACCGAAAAACACAAAATAAAAGAGTGGGAGGTCAAGGTGGAGGGGAAAGTTCACAGATAAAGTTATGAAACTCAATGTTGAGTCCAGAAAGCTGTAACATGCCTAATTGGAAGATGAGATGTTGCTCTTCCTGTGTTGGGCTTCACTGGAACACTGCAGCAGGTCAAGGACGGACATGCAAGGTACTGAGTTGAAAAGGCAAGTGTCCAGTAGGTTGGGGTCATGCTTGAGGATGGAGCGGAGGTATTCTACAAATCAATCATTCAGCCTGTGTTTAATCTCCCCAATGTAGTGGAGACTGCATTGGGAGCAGCGAATACTGTGGAGAAAATTAGAGGAGGTGCAAGTGTTGCTTCACCTGAAAGGACTGCTTGGGCCCTTGGACAGTGAGGAGCGAGGAGGTAAATGGGCGCGTATTGCACATCTGTGATTGCATTGGAAGGTGTCGTGGGAAGGGGATGAAGGGTTGGGGATATTGGAGGACGAAGTGGATCAGGGTGTCACAGAGGAAGTGGTCCCTGCAGGGGAAGCATCCTTCCCAGCGAGCCCTGTAAGAATTTTATATGTTTCGATGAGATTGTCTCTCATTCTTCTAAACTCTAGAGAATGCAGACCCAGTCTCCTCAATCTTTCCTCAGAGGACAATCCTGCCATCCGACGAATCAGTTGCCATTTTGGGTGTCTCCGGCGATTCTCCGGCCTGCAGCCCGCGGAACTCGACGGGGCCATTCCCGCCGCTTGGGAAAATCGCGGGAGGGCGTCGGACTGGCGTCCCAGGAAATCTTGGCGGCCCAGGCGATTGTGTTTGGTTTGGTCACAGCCTGTCATGTGATTGTGCTGGTTTGCTATTCTGTGTTTTTTCTCAGGCTGGTGTCCTCAGTGTGGACGACCTGGTGTGTTCTGTCAGTGCACCCAGTGGGTGCAGGGCTCACTAGACAGCTTTTGACGAGCCTCCATGTCCACTAGTGTAGGGGACCTGTGTTGTATGCAGGATGGCTGGGGTACTGCGGCATTTGCTGGTGCTGGTTCCATTGCCTGTGGTAGATGACAGCAGTTTCATATGTAATGGGCACCGTCAGAGGCTACCACATAACTGTTTGGTTGCAGGGCATGGCTGTGTACTACTGCCAACTTGTCATGGCCCTGTGGGTTCTGTATCCCGACTGTTTGGCCAGGCGTTAAAGGGTCATGTTTGTGGACATTTCGATCATAGTGCGATTTGCTTCTCAATCAGTGTTCCATGATGGTACCACTCAAATCGGTTTCAGGTTTGGGCTGCCACAGATCCTTGGCAGGAGGAACCATGGTCCTGGTGCACCTGGAGAAGTGTCAGTATGCTGATGAGGGAAGGCCCTGTCTTGGCACATTTTGCAGGTTGAGCAGTGCAGCATAGAAATCTGTGTGAGCTTAAGCACATTGCTCTGCAACCAAACAGTTATGTGGTAGCCTCTGACGGTGCCCATTACATATGAAACTGCTGTCATCGACCACAGGTAATGGAAACAGCACCAGCAAATGCCGCAGGTACCCCAGCCACCCTGCATACAACACAGGTCCCCTACACTAGTGGACATGGAGGCTCGTCAAAAGTTATCTAGTGAGCCCTGCACCCACTGGGTGCACTGACAGAACACACTTAGGACACCAGCCTGAGAAAAACCAGAGACTAGCAAACCAGCACAATCACATGACAGGCTGTGACCAAACCAAACACAATCGCCTGGGCCGCCAAGATTTCCCGGGAGGCCGGTCCGACACCCTCCCGCGATTCTCCCAAGTGGCGGGAATGGGCCCGTTGAGTTCCGCGGGCCGCCGGCCGGAGAATCGCCGGAGACACCCAAAATGGCGATTCTCCGGCACCCCTGCTATTCTCAGGCCCGGATGGGCCGAGCGGCCAGGCCAAAACGGCGGGTTCCCCCAGGGGCCGTCCACACCTGGTCGCTGCCTTCTGGAATAGCGCGGGAACGCTGGGGGTGCGGCCTGCGGGGGGGGAGGGGGGATCCTGCACCGGGGGTACCTCAAATGTGGCATGGCCCGCGATCGGTGCCCACCGATCGTCGGGCTGTCCTCTCTGAAAGAGGAGCTCCTTCCTTCTGCGGCCCCGCAAGATCCGTCCGCCATCTTCTTGCGGGGCGGACTCGGAGAGGACGGCAACCACGCATGCACGGGTTGGCGCCGGCCAACCCACGCATGCGCGGGTGACGCCAGTTATGCGGCACCGGCAGCGTCATGTATGCGGCGCCGCCTTTACGCAGCGACAAGGCCTGGTGCGTGTAGATGACACGATCCCGAACCTAGCCCATTATCAGGCCCTAAATCGGTCGGGATAGGGGCCGTTCCGCGCCGTCGCGCCCCAAGGGGCGAGATTCTCCACTCCCGCGCCGGTTGGGAGAATCGCCTTGGCCGCCAAAATTTCCCGGGACGCCGGTCCGACGACCTCCCCTGATTCTCCCAAACGGCGGGAACGGCCCCATCGGGTTCCGCGGGCCGCAGGTCGGAGAATCGCCGGAGACACCCAAAATGGTGATTCTCCGGAACCCCCGCCATTCTCAGGACCGGATGGGCCGAGCGGCCAGGACAAAATGGCGGGTTCCCCCCGGCATCGTCCACACCTGGGGCGAGATTCTCCGACCTCCCGCCGGGTTGGAGAATCGCTGGGGGCTGGTGTGAATCCCGCCCCCGCCGGTTGCCGAAGTCTCCACCACCGGATATTCGGCGGGGGCGGGAATCGGGCCGCGCCGGTTGGCGGGCCCCCCCCCCCGCGATTCTCCGGCCCGGATGAGCCGAAGTCCCGCCGCTAAAATGCCTGTCCCACCGGCGTAAATTAAACCACCTACCTTACCGGTGGGACAAGGCGGTGCCGGAGGGCTCCGAGTCCTGGGGGGGGGCGCGGGGCGATCTGGCTCCGGGGGGGTGCCCCCACAGTGGCCTGGCCCGCGATCGGGGCCCACCGATCCACGGGCGGGCCTGTGCCATGGGGGCACTCTTTCCCTTCCGCCTTCGCCACAGTCTCCACCACGGCGGAGGCGGAAGAAACGTTCTCCACTGCACATGCGCGGGAATGCCGTGAGCGGCCGCTGACGCTCCCGCGCATGCGCCGCCCGGAGATGTCATTTCCGCGCCAGCTGGCGGGGCACCAAAGGCCTTTTCCGCCAGCTGGCGGGGCGGAAATCCGTCCGGCGCGGGCCTAGCCCCTTAAGGTTGGGGCTCGGCTCCCAAAGATGCGGAGCATTCCGCACCTTTGGGGCGGCGCGATGCCTGACTGATTTGCGCCATTTTGGGTGCCAGATGGCGGACATCGCACCGATACCGGAGAATTTCGTCCCTGGTCGCTGCCGTCGGGAATAGCGCGGGAACGCTGGGGGGGTGGGGGGGGCGTGCGGGGGGGGAGGGGGGATCCTGCATGGGGGGTACCTCAAATGTGGGATTGCCTGCGATCGGTGCCCACCAATCGTCGGGCCATCCTCTCTGAAGGAGGACCTCCTTCCTTCCGCGGGCCCGCAAGATCCGTCTGCCATCATCTTGCGCGGCGGACTTAGGACGGCAACCACGCATGCGCGGGTGACGCCAGTTATGCGGCGCCGGCCGTGTCATGTATGCGGCGACGCCTTTACGCGGCGACAACATCTGGCGCGTGTAGATGACGCGGCCCCGCTCCTAGCCCATTATCGGGCCCCGAATCGGTCGGGATTGGGGCCGTTTCGTGCCGTCGTGAACCTCAACGGCGTTCACGACGGCGTGGGCACTTCGGCGCGGGAGTGGAGAATCCCGCCCAAGGTTCCAGGACAAAGTAGCCAACTTAAACGGTGAAGGTGTAGATTGAGTGGTCACGTGATAATGATAATGGCTATTAATAGGTGTTTCACCATATGCGAATAGTTATGTGTTGTTAGCCTGTTCAATCTGTATGCCATAAATGGTTCATATACACTGCTTGTGCACACTGGTACATCTCACACTGTCCAAACTTAAACGGTGAAGGTGTAGACTGAGTGGTCACGTGATCATGATAATGGCGATTAAATGGTGTGGCTATTAAATGGGTCACGCGATGGGAGTGATCCCTGGAGCACCGGCTGAATACAAGAGCTGCTCAGCTAGTAAATAAAGGATTGTTCGTTATAAGCTCTTGTTCACCAGTTATTGGAACCCATTCTTCTACTCCCAGGTGCACTGACGAGATGTTTAACGGAGGCACAAAGATTTCTCTGCCTATTTTTCCTTTCCTTTAAAAACACTGAAATTTATTTTTTCAAACCAAAATATTAGAAGATTACATTATTCTCCTTTTCTGCCTGCGTGGTCAGTATACCCAAGGCCTTGATCATTGATTGCCTGCTCTTTATCACTTAAATCTCACTCTTGAGATTATCACCCGGAAGTGTGTAATGATTATATTGAGGACGCCCAGCTCCACCACATACAAGCTTATGAAATAACAAATGGAGTAGGCCACCCGGCACCTCGAGCCTGCTCCTCCATTTAATAAGATCATAGTGATCTGTTTGTGTTTCGCGTTCCACGTTCCCATCCACCCCAGATAACAATTGGTTCACTTGGCCAAGAAGAATCTACCCAGCTCCTCCTTGAAACTATTCAGTGCCTGCTTCTTCCGCTTCCTGAGGCCGAATTCCAAAGTTACACAACCCTCGCAGAAAAACATCTAACCTGTGTCCGATCTTTCCGAGTACATCATTGTGATATCACGATGACAAAAACTTGAACATTGAACAGCAAAGACAAATGCCACTACAGTTATCGAAAGGTGACTGTTCAACTTCTGGGTAAATGCCGAAAACATCCGGTCCAATGTTTCAATGTTTGATAAACTTTCGTCAGCAATTCTTTTCAGTTGTTCTGATTATTAATTATTATTAAGTAATAACCTTTATTGTCACAAGTAGGCTTACCTTAACACTGCAATGAAGTTACTGTGAAAATCCCCCAGTCGCCATACTTCAGTGCCTGTTCAGGTACACTGAGGGACAATTCAGAATGTCCAATTCACCTAACAAGCACGTCTTTCGGGACTTGTGGGCGGAAACCGGAGCACCCGGAGGAAACCCACGCAGTCTCTGGGAGAACGCACAGACAGTGACACAAGCCGTGTGTGTAGGATGTCAGCTACCTGAAACGTTAAGTCTGTTTCTCTCTCAGCAAATGCTGCCAGGCCCGCTGAGTATTTCCAGCGTTTTCTGTTTTCATTTCAGAGGAGGAAGGTCTGAACTAGGTACTTGAATGTAACCTTAAAGTGAGGCACAACATCCACAAGAAGCAGCTGTGCAGCAGTGGTACTGCTTTTCAGTATTTTCCTCTGGGGTCTGAAGATGCTGATGGTGGTTCATAATTGAGGCCTTGCCATATGGTGTCATGGAAGTTGGAATGTTTTATGGTGATTCTCCGATTCCCCAGCCAACTGTTTCTTGGCGGTGCGCTATCTTCACGGCACTTGTCAATGGAATTTCCCATTGAAGCCACCCCACGCCGATGGGAGACCCACGGGCTGGGGCGCGCTGCCAACAGGAAAGAGAATCCCAATGGTCGGAGAATTCCGGCCATAGTTATACAAAAGACGACACACAGGTCAAAATATTCACCAGAGATTTCATCGGGTTCACCTCCCAATTGAAAGGCAGAAATTTGGTGAAAGCTCATTTACTTGTTGAAGGTGTGGCAGCTCAGGAAATTCCCAGCAAACGTCAACTTTGTCCAAAAGACATGAGATTATTTTTAAACTTTTGAAATGGTTCTACAAGTAACCAATTGTTGACATTTTCTTTTGTGAACTGGAACTTTAAAATGAACAGCTTGGATTTAAAGAGTTTAAATTTGGAAAGTTCCAAAAGATGAAGCTGGAGAGGAATAGCCAGGGAAAGATAGGAACGGGTTTTTAATTACAAACTAAAAACAGATTCTTGCAGAAAGGTTCAACTTGAACTCTGTCGTGTTAACAATCATTAGCCTCTCTCGGGTCTGGCTCCATACAAGAAAATATTCAATCGGCACACATTATTTTCTCACATCTATTCGAAGTCTAATCCCTTAAATGGCACTGAGGTGATAAAACATGCACATTAAACACATTTTAACATTCTTACTACTATTTTGCTTTCTTCGCCAGACTCTCAAGGTAACATTGTTAATTAAACTTTATCTTCAAGTTGATGTACATCATATCGTCACTGTAAAACTTGTAATAAGCTCTTGTGCAAAGGCAATAGTGCACATTGAAATTGAGTTTGTGATAAGATAGCCGGAACTTCAGTAGAGTGTGTTTATGCCCTGATACACTGTGAACTGATATGAATTGGTGAGGTCATGCCGGAGTAGCTTTTCAAAATGTATTGCGCAAATGACAGACATTAGCATGTGCAGTTCAATATAAAATAAGGTCATGCTTGACATTCCTCTCTTTGGCATTATGTGCACCGTTTGCAGTTACAAGTTGGGAGACTGAGGATGGGATTTAATCTCCTCATTTATGTTCACTGGGCAAAGCTTAAACCAAACTCAAGACATTTACTTGCGTCACTGGTTTATTCAGTCTGTAACTCAGTGGGTCTAATGGGCAAATGGAAAAGTTATCAAAGCCAGGCAATGGGCAGAACAACTGCAGCTGACTCCAATTTCAATGAGTAAAAGAAGTTAGACAATGGAGGAAAGAGATTGTGTTACTGGTATCCAGAGATAAGAGCTCAGAGGTAATACAAGACTCAACTGTTAACATATGAGGAGATGCATTTTCTGCTGTAAAATAGGGAGGTACCAAAGTTAAAATGAATCATAGAATCATGGAATTTACAGTGCAGAAGGAGGCCATTCAGCCCATTGAGTCTGCACCGGCTCTTGGAAAGAGTACTTAAGCCCACGCCTCCACCCTATCCCCATAACCCAGTAACCCAACCTAACCTTTTGGGTACTAATGAGCAACTTAGCATTGCCAATCCACCTAACCTGCACATCTTTGGAATGTAGGAGGAAACCGGAGCACCCAGAGGAAACCTAGTTGTTTGACTTGCTGTTCCTTTTCTGGGGTCTTCCACTGGGCAGCACATGTGACTGTCAGATTTAGGAAACAGATTCACTGATCTTTGCAAACTGCTACTTTAGGCTGCCCAATATTCTGACAGTCGCGGAGGGCTGGCAAGATACTGCAAGATGCCCGTTCTGGTGTGAAATTCATTGGTGGAACAGTAAAGAGACCCAGCCCTCAATATAGACCAGGCATTTAACCAGAGGTTCCCAGGTGGCACTGCTAGCTGGCAGGAGCACTGCCAGGGTGCCAGGCTGGCATTTTTCCCTTGCTGTGGATCAGGCCCAGAGGTACTTTGAGCGGGTGTGGGGAGTTGGGGGTGGGGCCTGATGCCCCCCTTTAGGTGAGTTGGGGCTTTGGGAGTTCAGGGGTCTCATTGGGGGGCAGTCAAGAGATCAGGGCACCATTTGAAAATGGGACTAAGTGCAGCCTCGTCGAGTTGTTCCCCGCTGAGGCTCCATATCTACCTGAATGGGAGTTACATAGCCTGGTGTTTCTCAGTGCTCCGATTGCTGGGAAACATCCAGCTAAACCCTCTCACTACGGGACTCTGTTCCCATTCGAGGAGATCGTGCCACTGAGGTTTTAAACAACAGCAGTGCTCCTGCCAACACCCCCCGATCCAGTTTGCTGGATTTGTGTAAAAGCGATGATCTGTGACAGGGCTCGTCCTCACAGCTTGCTACATTAATGTATGTATTCGGCAGGGCAGCACGGTGGTGCAGGGGTTAGCACTGCTGCCTACGCCGCTGAGGACTCGGGTTCGGTCCCGGCTCCGGGTCACTCTCCGTGTGGAGTTTATACATTCTCCCCATGTCTGCCTGGGATTCACCCCCACAACTCAAAGATGTGCAGCTTAGGTGGATTGACCACGCTAAATTGCCCCTTAATTGGAAAAAAATAGTCGGGTACTCTAAATCTTTTTTAAAAATGTATTTATACGGTACCCAAATTACATAAACGTGTTGTTCCTTCACATCCTATCTTATCTATAACTGGTTCTGCATGATATGAATTGGACAAATGGTTGGGGGAATTGTTACAATCAGTTTTGAACAAGTTTTCCAGATACATGGTGAAGGATTCCTTCACATTTGCAAAGACAATACAGGACGTGCATATCGTTAGCAATGCCGTGTTAATTTGAAATTGCTGGCCTATTCACCAATGTTCCACTTGAGGAAGCCAAAGATATTTGCACTGCAGCACCATAACAAGGCAATCTCGACCTGCCACCATTTCATAAATCAGCATTCATCGAGATTATGAACTCGACAACTCGCGCAGTTGAGTTCAGCTTTAACAACATTGTATATATCCAAATAGATGGTGTTGCCATGGGATCCCTTCGAGGCCCAGCTCTCACAAACAACTTTGTTGGGTTTCATGAACAACATGTCTCCAGTGGAATGATGCCTAACCTCCTACCCCTTGCAGATTTTCGCTAAGTGGATGATACGTTTGCTATATTTAAATCCGCAGCTGCATGTAATAATTTCCTTGCCTGCCTTACTGGGCTCCATCATTCACTCAAATTCACCTTTAAAATGGAACAGTCAAATGCATGCCCCTTCTGTGAGAAATCTGCCAGGGGGATTCTCTAGCACCGACTAGCACAAGGTGATTTCACTGTTCAATGGACGTGTTGGGATTCTTCCAGTTCCACACTGTATGATTGGCCCTTTTGGCAATCTCATAAATAAGGTTCAAGTCTGTTGCTCACCAAGTAAGCTTGATGCTGAAATACATCTGGGGGTTAATGGCTACTCTGTTCAGCTCTGTATATCATGCAAACTAACTACGCCTAATGCCATCATTTTCTGCCCTGAAAAGTGCCCAGATTCCCCTGAAAGGAAAAGATATCTTAAAAATTTGTGCAACAGGTGAAGTTTCATACTGCCACAACGGACAAGCAACACGAGTGGGATTCGCCACGAACAGGATGCTGCCGCCAAGCCAAAAATACATTCTGCCTATCACACAAATGAGAAATGTGGCATATGAATTTCAGTGCCAGTGTGATGCTAGGCCGTACATCCCAAAGACTGGTGGATCATATCAGATAGCATGTCCCTTCCGCTGTTTACAACAGGCAAGGTACAGACCGCACTCAACCAATCCTCAATGCAAAACTCAAAACACAGTTTCCAATATTATATGCGATCCCAAGATTGGACATTTGCTAAATTATCCTCAGTCTGCTAAAAATTATGCTGTTAATCAATTTAAGATTGTCAGCGGCTCGCAATGTGGTGCATTTGTTTCTGGAACATAGATGTATTATTACATAGGGCTTTTTTCTTTGCAGACCGTAGAACATGTGGACACATGTTTCAGCTAAACAAAATAAGTGACAGCCACTTGCTGGTTTATTCCCCAGGTCAATGTTTTGACCAATCAGAGTCAAGCTGCCTGGGTTAAATTTCAAACAATGCTTGGCAGTTAAGTTGACAGTTACCATCAACTGGTGCATTCCCCATGGCAACAGCTCTACCAATCTACAGACTTTTTGCCAACCAGCATTCGCTCTCATACAGTATAAATATGTCCTGTGGAGGAGGTGGTGGCGTAGTGGTATTGTCACTAGACTAGTAATCCAGAGACCCAGGGTAATGCTCTGGGGACCAGGGTTCAAATCCCACCATGGCAGATGAATCCGCAATTTTAAAAAGTCTAATGTTGACCACAAAACCACAGCTGATTGTCGTAAAAACCCATGTGGTTCACTAATGTTCTTCAGGGAAGGAAATCTGCCGTCCTTACCTGATCTGGCCTACATGTGTCTCTGGGCCCACACAGTGATGTGGTTGACTCTTAACTGTCCCTCTCTGAAATGACCCAGAAAGCCACTTGGTTCAAAGGCAATTAGGGATGGGCAATAAATGCTGACCCAGCCAGCGATGCCCACAGCCCAAGGATGGATTTTTAAAAATGCCATAAATTCCTGGCTCCCTGGCGTCTCTTTTGGTGGGTATCCCAAAGATGTGCTGAGGAATCCCTCTTGGAATGTTTACCCAGCAATTGTGTGGACAATTACGCAGGGCCGGGAAATATCTGACAAAGCGATGTAATCTCTTTTACCCTCATAGTTAATTTGAAAGAGTTAGAAGGAAAAAAGCACTTCTAACTTTTTAAATCAACCACACCAAGTCCCAAATCCCCCGCACCCTTGACACCCCGAGGGACCCGTCCCATCCCCTATGGTGTTCCCCAACTGCACAGGATTCCCCACCCCCACTGACCTGACCCCCATACCAACCCCACCCAATCCTAACCCCACCTGACCCAAACAACACCCCCACACCAAACAACTGTTACTGAAAATATGGAAAGATGTGTCATTTGAAACATGGAAGTCTGGCAATATCTGGTCTGAGAGAAACATGAGAGGATACAGGGAAAGATCCCACAAAGGGTTAACAGCAGCTGCAAAGAGAAGGATTGTAAAATGCAGATCAAGCAGGCTTAGCAAACAAGACAAACAGGATTTCGAATGAAGCCAAAAACAATGGCTCATACCTTCATTGAAAGTAACTATCTTAGTGAGCAGCTGGAAAAGAATGGATGAGGTTCAGTTGAATTTGGTGAGAATTCTAAGTGTGAAATTTGCTAATACCAGGTAAATTAAAGAAATCAGTCTACGAGAAACATAATTTAAAGCCAAAATCAAAGTCAAAATTATGAGCTGAGGAAAATAAAAAATAAAACTATAGAAATGACAGGAATTAAAAGTAACACCTCTTGAAGTCAAAGCATTTTGAACATCACAAAGGACACAATGTAATCAGATCTATGAAGTGAAGTCATGTCAAAATGAATACTTAGTTGGATTAGAATGTTTAGATCAAAGATACTTTTTACAATCAAAGTGAAAAATGTTACTTTACAATAAAGTCATGAAAACTAGATAACTGTTAGAAAAATATATAAACCCGAAGAAAGGCACCAGCAGCCAGAACCAGAACTCAGAGGCAGAGAGGCGGAGAAGCAGAGAAGGAACAAGCAGCTCAGAGTCAGATTACAGTCAGCTCGACCATGGGAAAGGGACAGGGCAAAACAGCCGAGCTAAAATAGCTAATACATCTCAGGAAGACTAGAATTTAAAAGTAGGCAGAGTCAGCTCAGAGTCAGCTCAGAGACAGCCAGCAGAATCAGCTCTCACAGCTCCGTACATGGGAAAGATAGGACACAGCAACCGAGCTAACCAGCAAATACATCTAAAGAAGACCAGACTTTAAAGAAAATTGATTGTCAAGTTGGGCCTGAAGGTCCCTTCAACCAACCAGAAGGATCCAGAAGCAAGATCTTTTTCCTTTCTGGAAAGAAAGTATTTGCAGCTTTTAAAAGAAAAAATATAATAATAAAATAACTTAATTTAACCTGAAATAGTGGTTATTCCAAAGTCTACTTTACTTACTTAGCAATGCAGGACCCAGGATCAATGCTACTAAATGGTAAGTAGATGAAATCTTCGGTAAAGGTATGGGTTGTACCTGGGGATAACTTGAAAACATAGTTTGACCTGAATAGCACCCACTGAAGCCTGCATCGGAGTCAGGGAGTGAGAATCCCTGTTCACCATTTAGAATGTCAGCCCTTTTTGGTATAGGGGGACTTCTAAGAATAGTGGTGAGTTTTCAAAAACATGACCCAAACCCTCCAACCCCACCTGACTCCCCCCCCCTCCCTCTTCCCCCCCCCCCCCCCCCCCCACCCCCCATCACCACGACCCAACCTTCCCTGCAGGACCTAACCTGTCCAACACCCCCATGATCTTACACACCGCCAGACCACCCCACCCCCAACCTAAACAACATATCTCCCCATGACCCACCCACCCCCTTGATGTCCGTACCTCCTGTAGTCCAGACCCCTCACCTTCCTCTGATGTATGCTTTCCCCCCTCCCCCCCCCACCACCTGAACTCCAGACCCTCCATCCTCCCATTTCTGGATCCACCTCATGTCCGGATCCTCCCCCACCCCCCAATGTTTAGCTTTGCAACATGATGACTAATAAATATCCCAGATTCTATAAATAACTGCCCCTGTGTATTTTTAAGCAGAAGGCATGGCCGCACTAATAAATAATCATTTCAAATATCAGCTGTAACAGAAAAAGCATTTATCTACTATGAGAAATGTACTATTTAATTATATACCGAAATGTGTCACAAAATGCAAAACAAGAAAAGAAGAGTATAATGTTTGCCGGGAAAATGAGGCACAGGAAAGAAATTTTCTATTTGAACATTGCGTGCTCGGTAAATATGCTGCTTGAAATTTTGTGAAGGTCCCAGTAGTCTCTTCTTGCAACTCCAATGGAACATGATGGCGTCACTAGGGAAACGAGCTGATCCACGTTTCCGCTAGTTCTGAGAGTTCCCTCACTTCTTTTTCAGGGATAGACTCTCTGTTCACCCATTACAAGCCGATTACAAGAAAAACCCTTGGCTGATTGGTATCTCAAGGGAGGAGTACGTGGAACTCAGCAGTTAGGCCCAGACCGGGTAATCAGCCTGCTCACCAACCCCAAAGTGGGCAATATATCTTGAGAGAAACAAGCAGATCGGCCATCCTTCCTCTGCAATTCAATAGAGGCATTGCACAGGTCAGAGAAGACCGATAGACAATTTAATTTCTACCCGCCTTCATAATGAAGTAGCAAGATTGGAGTTTCCATGGTCATTGGCCAGGGATGTGGCCGCTTTAGTACTTGCAGCTTCCTGTCAGATGCTAATGAAGTTCCCTACAATTGAATCCCACCCAGACTCTCATGGAGTCAGTGCTGGAAGGCACTATCAAACATGACTCTAGTATAACAACAGGATTACAAACCAATTAAGGAATAGACAACTTGGCTGAAAGTCTTCATTCCTCAGGATGCAAAAAGAAACCTACCATCCGTATTGTTCTGTTTGGACCTTTGTACTCACCAAACACTTCGACTTGTCCAAACCAGAATCTTTTATTGAGTCGCGTGTGGTAAGATAGCAATCTGATACAGAGCACGTTATCATGGAGTCTGCTAACTACTCCTCTGGAACTTGCACCTAGCACTAACGTTCTCACCACAGAAATGCCAGGCAATTATCATCTCCAATAAGAAATGATATTCAATGGCATTGCCATCGCTGAACTCCCCACCTTCAATCGTCTGGGAGTTACCATCGACCAGAAACGTAGCTCGAGAAGTCATATAAATACTCTGGTCACATGAGCAGGCCAGAAGCTGGGAATTCTGCAGTTTGTGACACACCTCCTGACTCCACAAACCCTTTCCACCATTTACAAGATGTGGAGATGCCGGCGTTGGACTGGGCTGGGCACAGTAAGATGTCTGACAACACCAGGTTAAAGTCCAACAGGTTTGTTTGGAATCACTAGCTTTCGGAGCACAGCTCCTTCAACAGGAGCTGAGAAACGTGCTGCGCTCCGAAAGCTAGTGATTCCAAACAAGCCTGTTGGACTTTAACCTGGTGTTGTAAGACTTCTTACTGTGCCCACCATTTACAAGGCACAAGCCCGGAGTGTGATGGAATACTCCTCACTTGCCTGGATGAGTGTGGCTCCAACAACATGCAAGAAGTTTGACACAATCCAGGACGAAACTGCCCTCTTTATTGGCACCACCATAAAAAACGACTCCTTCTGCCACTGGCACACAGCGGCAGCAGTGAGTATCACCCACAAGATGCACTGCAACAACTTTCCAAGCCTCCTTTAAAAGCACCTTCTAACCCTACAACCTCCACCACCACTGGAAGAACAAGTCCAGCAGATGCAAAGAAACACCACCACCTAAAATCTCTCTGGATGACAGTGGATTGACCGCTCAGTGTACACCCCAGCAGATTTTGCATTCCAGTGGCCCTTCAGGTCTACAACTGCTTGAAGTCATCTATCCTGGTCATCCAAAATGTCCTTAATGAGAAAATCAGTAGCTTTCCTCCTCTCAAGCTGTAGCTATTGGAGATGCACGTCATATAATCACTAAGATGGGGAAATGAGCACCCAATTTAGGTATGAAAGACTTGCTAAAATACATTTTTTAATTGCTGGAGATTAAATGGAGTTGTTTTATAAATTTGTTAGCTGACATGCTGACCTGTACTTCACTCAAATCAGTCCTTTGAACCCTAACACTTGCTGTGCAGGAAATCCCACTCTGCCGTTATTTTATCACTTCAAGGGACTATGTCGTGGAGGCACACACGCACTATGTTGTGGAGGCTGGTTTAGCACACTGGGCTAAATCGCTGGCTTTTAAAGCAGACCAAAGCAGGCCAGCAGCACGGTTCAATTCCTGTACCAGGTGCCAGAATGTGGCGACTAGGGGCTTTTCACAGTAACTTCATTTGAAGCCTACTTGTGACAATAAGCAATTTTCATTTCATTTCATTTCTAATTGTGTGCTGGCACTTCAATATATGTGTGTTCTACTCAACTGACTTATGCCATAATGTTACTGGTTGTTTCGGAATAAATTGCATGGGTGGCTCCACAAAAACCAATAAGGTATTACACCTTTTTATGTTGTGTACACAGTAGCACAGATAAGCGGATTGCACGAAAACAGGGATGTTGGGTATCTCGATATATTCAAGGCCTTATCAGTGTCATATGCTCGTATTATGAGAAAGACAGTATTGGGAGTGCCAGGACAGAACTTGGGTTCAGCTTCCTGAACCTCAATGTTCAACCTCAGCATGTGAGAATTTTTTTAGGGGGTGTGTTCTGCGGTTGGTGAGAAGGAGGCAGGCGGAAGGAACGCTTGCCGTTCCCTCCGTAACATTTGAAGCTGTGACGGCCGGTTTAATACTTAGTGGCCAGCTCATAATAATGAAGCTTTGTGAACCCATGATGGACATGAATATGCCCGATTACACCGAAACACTGGACTCATCCTATACCATGCTGGAGTTTGATAGCCTGAGAGTAATGCCACCAAATAACGGTGAGTTTTGATGGGTAAGTGCATTTGGCTGTTTAACGCAAGGGTTTTGATGTGTTTAAGGTTGAATGTTAACCAGAGTTCTGCTGCCTTAAAATAAGCCACACAGTATTCGGAAAACAATGCAAACTATCGGTCACAAAATCAAATTCCGACTGGAAACACAGCAACAAAATAAAAAAGGGAATGATGACACACTGAGAATTTCAATTTTACCACACAATTAGCAAATTTAAACTTCATGATTCTGTGAGACAATTTACATCGAGCATATGAAACATCTTTCATTGTGAGCACTAAAATAATAACTAATATCGCTGTTAAACCTTCAGCTGTCATCGAGTTGTCAGAAGGTTTACACTTGTGTCGGTCTATTTATTCTGGGATAACAGAAAACAATGTGGTAAAGAAGATTGTATCAAAACACATGTTTACCAAAATTATGTTTGATTTCTGTATTTCCCTTTCAAGTATAGCAAGGGAAAGTTAAAGCATCTTGAACAAAGTATTAAATTTATAGGAATTTGCAGCCTAGCTTTAAAGGCTAATGGTATCTGGGTCACGAGAAGACTATTTGACTTGTGGTTAAAGTTTAACCAGGTTTTAGCCGCAGTATCTGTGTTGAAACTAGATCGTTAGATGTATCATTTCATATTCTAACATATTCTAACATCATTACCATGACTATGAAATTGTAAAGGAACATTTATCACAAAACTGTTTTTTTCCTGCACAACCTATTATAATGCCTCTCCTCAAAAAAATCGACCCCTGACCCCTTCCTACACTTACCTCTCCAAAATCCTGAACAATGTTGTCATCTCTCAAATCTGTGCCCATCTATCCCGGAACTCCAAGTCTGAATCCCTTCAATCCGGTTTCTGCCCTGCTGCAGTTTCCAAAATGGCTCTTATCAAAGTCACAGATGACTGAGGCACATGTACACAATCCCTCCTCGTCCTCCTCGACTTTCTAACATCATTAACACAGTTGATCACTCCATCCTCCTCCAATACCTTTCCCCGGTTGTTCAGCTGGATGGGACTGCATTCACTTGATTCCACTCTTAGCTATCTAATCGTAGCAGAATCACTTATGATGGTTTCTCTTTCCACTCCCCCAAATGGTGCCACTGGCACCCACCAAGGCTCCTCTCCTATTTGTTACCCACATGCCACCCTTTGGCGGTGCCATCCAGAAATATAATGCCAGTTTTGACATGTACACTGAAGACACCCTGTTCTTAGGAAAAGGGAACATGAGAAGGCCATTCAGCCCCTCAAGCCTGCTTCCTCATTCAACTAGATCATGGCTGTCCTTCTACCTCAACGACGTTATCCCACACTATCTCCTTGTACCATTATATCTCTAATTTTGTTATGGACAGGAGGGGGATTCATTTAAACTGTTCTGATTTCTCTTCTCGCTACCGATCAGTAAACAGGAAGGTGTTTTTGATTTTTGATTTCCCCCTTTATGCGCGGTGGTCTATTTTCCCCAACCCTTCAGTTTGGAATGGTCTGATTCTCTATGAATAACCCCACAGTAAACTTGAGATAAGGTAAAATAAGGGGATCGGCTTGTTTTCCACACACACAAAATGAGAAAATGAGGGTTTTGCAATGTCCAAACTACAAGTGTTTCGCAATGTCCTCCCTTTT
Organism: Scyliorhinus torazame; assembly: GCF_047496885.1. NCBI lineage: Eukaryota > Metazoa > Chordata > Chondrichthyes > Carcharhiniformes > Scyliorhinidae > Scyliorhinus > Scyliorhinus torazame. The sequence continues at coordinate 26,982,575 of NC_092716.1, read as the reverse complement.
TGCGCTCGTACAATAAAAAAGGATAAGGGAAAGAAAGCGATATAGGGCAAGAGAACTATAAAAATAAGAGTTGCGGTTTCACATGTGTCCAGAGTCCAAAATCAACAGTCCAATGGCGTATTGCTTCAGAGGTTAGTAGGCTAAAACTGTTGTAGGGTAATCCGTCTTCCCAGAGACAAGAACTTCCATTATGAAAGAAAGCAGGCAAAAATGAATTAGTCTTATCGGCACTGATACAGGCGTTCCGATGTTCCAGTGGTGCATGATGTAGATGAGGGCCAGGCCATTTACCTGGTCGGGCCCTTTTCTGCGGCCTACTGCTGGATGGTAAAATAGCACACTGCCTGGGTTCAGTTCCAAAGGGCAATATTACAGGTTCGAGCAGCTTGGGGAGGTCATGTAACTTACCTCCCACTTCTCCTCCTGGGTTTTGGAAAAAGGATGTATTTTGTCATATTTTGTATAATCTTAAAAAGTTTCATAGCGGAGGCAGGGTCCTTTTTGCCGCTTGTAGGCATGCCGTCTCAGTTAGTCAGAGCTCTGCCTTAGAAATGTAGAGGGTGTTGGTGCATTTCTTTGGAATTTGATTTTCTACAGTCACAGGGGCGTTAACGCATCTTTAAGGATAACAAGATCCCTTTGATTGCCACTCCTTGGAGGTTCTGGTCCAAATTTGTATTTGGTCCCTATGGCAAACTCCATTCCAAGCCATCGTCTGCCTCCCTGATTTCTCACCCTTGCACTGTGGCACAACCACGGTGTTATATATGACCCTGAGATGAGATTCTGACCACATACCTAGGTTGTCACTAAAACCACCATTTTTCACCACCAGAACATTGCCCAACTCCACCACTGTCTCTGCTCACCTGCTGCTGAAACCCTCACTCTTCCTTGAGGCTCAACCAATTCAACACTCGCCGTTTCTGAAATCTCTTCCAACTACTTAGCCCTCTAAGGTGTCTGGGCTCTTGAGCACCTCTGCATTCTCCAGCATTGGAGGCTGTGCCTTCAGCTCCCGGGGCCCAAAGCTCTGGAACTTCCTCCCTAAACCTCTCTGCCTTTGAGCCTCTCTTTCCTCTTTTGAAATTCCTTAAAACCTATCGATTAAGCCAAGCTACTGCTGTTTAATGTTTTTATGTGGCCTGGAGATGTATTTTGTCTTCTAACGCTCCTGCTAAGTGCTTTGGGACATTCTGTTGCATACGGGGCAGAGTCTAAAAATAATTGCTGTTGTTGTTGATTGTTCCGTTGTGTTCTATTTTCAACTAGATTGCAAAAATTTGACTTAAATGGCTTTTATTTTCATGTCATTTGGTGCTAAATTTTATTCCAAACTGAACTTTAATATGACACATGTTTAACTGGGACAAGTAAACCTGACAAGCTCTTTGAATTAATCTTCTTGTCTGTGCCAAAGCTCAACTCGATATGTAACTGCACCTCTGATCATTGCCATCCTCATAAAGGACCCTTGTGTAAAGTGTACCATAAAATCCATGCAATCAAATTGCTCAATTCTTTATACACGTTTGTATTCCATAGAATTTACAGTGCAGAAGGAGGCCATTCGGCCCATCGAGTCTGCACCGGCTCTTGGAAAGAGCACCCTATCCGAGGTCCACACCTCTACCCCATCCCCATAACCCAGTAACCCCACCCAACACTAATGGCAATTTTGGTCTGATTTATAGACTATTTATGGAACATTTAGAGGCTTTTTTAAAAGGTACTGCTTTCTATTTGAGGAAAGACAAATCATCTGACACCAATTGTAAATACAATGGGTTATGTTGGATTATTAACTAGACTTACCTGGTCATAAATATGACACAATTCAACGTGGACACGCCATTGGCAGTGGTGATACCATGCATTGGCCCATGCATGGCCTCTGGAGACTAATGTGCCCTCTAAAATGTGCGGGTGTGTGGTTGCAGTGTACTGCGCACAGCACAGTGCAATGAACAGGTGGTGCACCGCAAGGAAAATTCAGAGGGGGCGGGGGGGGGGGGGGGGGGGGGGGGGAGTATTGTCTGAAGAATGAGATAACTTTGCCTTCGGGCCTCATTTTTATTCTACCAGTTAGCAGCAGGGACAAATTGGGTACCTACTGGATTGGGTGTCCACGGTGTGGAAAGGACAACCAATCAACCAGCTGTTACATTTGAGCCAGTCAGGAGATTGAGTCTGGGGGGGGGGGCTGTTTATTACACTGTACTGCGTGATATATTCCAGGTTACTTTGTGGCCACAGACCCACACAACTTGCACCAATGTGTGGAATCATTACAACCAATGGGGTGCCCGCTTTGATTTGCATGATATTTATGACCAGGGATATCTTGTTAACAATCCAATGTATCCCATTGATGATTGAGGGACGCTCATTGTATAATCATCCTTCGTATTTACAATTGATGGCAAATGATTTGATTTTTCTCAATTTCTGGTGAATCTTCAATTCCTGGAGACTGCAGGCCAATTCTGAAGGGTTGACGTTCCTGGTTTGGGACATTTTATGTGTGGTCTGCAGCAGTCTCTCTAAAACTTGCTAGTTCGATCATTTAACGAGACAAAAACATACTTTCTTTATACAGGTTTCTGCAACATAACGTAGAACATGCAGTGCAGAAGGAGGCCATTCGGCCCATTGAGTCTGCACTGACCCACTTAAGCCCTCACTTCCATCCTATCCCCATAACCCAATAACCCCTCCTAACCCTTTTTTGGTCGCTCAGGGCAATTTATCATGGCCAATCCCCCTAAGCTGCACGTCTTTAGACCGTGGGAGAAAACCGGAGCACCCGGAGGAAACCCACGCAGACACGGGGAGAACGTGCAGTCGCTTCACAGACAGTGACCCAGCGGGGAATCGAACCTGGGACCCTGGCGCTGTGAAGCCACAGTGCTATCCACTCGTGCGACCGTGCTGCCCTGGTTGTAAACATATATTCCACAATATTTCAAGGGGGACATTAATGAAGGTGAAATCCAGTTCAAGTTCTTTCCATAGAGCACGTGGCACTCTGAGGTGCCTCGATACAATTCCAATTACACAGGATATTTACAATACACATTTCATGTCAAAGATACCTTTCGAATGGTTTTACGTAGTTTTCTTCCCTTCAGTTTACACAGGTGAATTTAGACTGTCCTTTCCCCCACTAAGCCTTTGCTGCAGCTGCTTTAACATATTCCTCAGCATATAGTCCTGGACCTTGAATATGCCAATTTGCAGTGCTCTGTTGTGGACAACTCTTGGCAGGCAAAGAACACTTGAAAATTACACTAATGGGAGAGATGGATTGAGCTGGCTTCCAAAAAACAGGAAATGGTTCCCATCCCCCAGTGTAAAGGCTGCAGTAACTGGTATGGGATTTCCAACAACCACTGCCTTTATTTTAATAAAGTGGAAAGAGCAGATTAAATGAAAAAGCCATGGACTGCCTTCTCCGCGGTCTCAAATAGGAAGGTAGAACATCCTCTGGTCTGCCTTTTCTCTTTAAATCACCTGGTGCCACATCCTCACTGATAATATCCAATTTCCCAGGTGGAAATGGTGTTTTGGAGTCAGAAAACAGGTGATGTATGGGGTAAAATGTCTGAGGTTGGGCCAGACGAGCAACGATCAGAATCTTGAAATTTGGGACTTCAGTCTGGTCTTGTTTTCGATGTCCTCATGATCATCTTCATGGGGCATGAGAAAGAATTTTGTTCCCTCCTGCCTCTCCTCCACAGTACATCTTCCTCATGCTATGTTTCCCATTGTTGTAATGGATCTGCAAAAGAGGGTTGAAATGGAGAGTGGTTGAGGGTAATTCCCATTGGAGTAAGGAGGCAGAGGAGGGTTGGAAAGATTTTGGCTGTTTGTTGCTTCACACTTGGTGACTCTGACCCCCACGCACATCTACTAACTTGCTGCCTGCGCTAGTCTCACCAATCTAACCATCTCCCATAGCTAACAGTGAGTCTCTCCTACCCAGGTCCATGCCCGCCCACACAAGCAGTCTCTGATTTCTGGAATGCCCCCTCCAGTCTCCGACTGGGTTTCTCCAGTAATGAAATTAAGGCAATTAGATGTGGGCTTGTGTTTGAGAGTTGTTCCAAACAGGCATCAGACAGCTGATGTAATAGAGGTGCTGCCATCAGCCTGTTAAAATGGCAGAAGAGATTGCAAAGTTTGGCATGCAAGTAATTGATGATAATACTTGGGGAAATGTTGATGTGTGCTGTAAGGTCTGGAATTTAGTGACACTCTTAACCACAGTACAATGTGAAGGACTACTTGTGCAACTTTTGATTTTAGAATGAACAGTTTGTTGATGCTTCTGTGGCCCCGAGTAGAAAAGGAACAAGTGATCGAATTTTTCCCAGTCTAGGGTTGAAAGAGGCAGAATTCAGAGCTGCCACCATCTACTTCTCCAAGGCCCCCGAAACATTTCTCTCAGGTTTCCAACAATGGGCTCATGGGATTTTTCCTCTCCTTTCTTGCAGTTAATCCAGGAATGTCCAATGTTTGGCTTATTGAAATTAGGTTCTCTATTTTTGCATCCTTGTAATATCATGCTCACTTCTTTTGATACCTCTGCTGGGCCCTTCACCTGAAGACCTACTTTAATAGCACCACGAAAATCCACACAAACTACCCATTGCCTGAGTCAACTCACTATGCCAATCACTATACCTTGAGCGGATTCTCCCCCAGCCTTCCAACTATTCATTCTTAGGTTTTTAAAAGCTGTGCTGCTATTTCCAAGCCAGCCAGAAAAATGGCATTGAAGCCGCGGGCACCAATGGTGGCCTTCGCTGCCAGGCGCCTCCCCCACGGAACCCCCCCCAGTGCCTGGGGACTGCCAGGGTACTGCCCAATCGTGAAAATTTCACCCCTGGGAAAGGCACTCACCTGAGCTCATCCAGCAGGTCTGCCCGCCAGGTGCATTCCATGTGAGACCATTGTAATTCATGTTGGCGTGCCCTCACGCTGACATAAATGGTTTATCTAATATGGGGGGGGGGGTGATCAGGCATGGAGGCCTGATAAGAGACACAATGGTTAGCACTGCTGCCTCACAAATCTAGGTTCCCGGGTTCAATTTCGGCCTCGAGTGACTGTCTGTGTGGAGTCTGCACGTTCTCCCCGTGTCTGCAGAGGGTTGGAAAGATTTTGGCTGTTTGGGTTTCCTCCGGGTGCTCCGGTTTCCTCCCACAGTCCAAGGGTGTGCAGGTTAGGTAGGTTGGCCATGCTAAATTGCCCCTTAGTGTCCAGAAGGTTGGGTGGAGTTACTGGGTTAGGGGGCTAGGGTGGAGGCGTGACTTAAGTAGGGTGCTCTTTCCAACTTCCGGTGGCGGCCAGGATGAAGTAGGTCGCAGGTCCGATCGCTCCCGCTGGTGATGGGCTAACGGACCTTTTTCGTCCGGATTTTTTGGGACTTTGCAACCTGAATGGATGGAGGAAGCAACAGGGAAGAGGTTTCCCCCCCCCCCCCCCCCTGGGCTATGGACGGCTGGACCAGAAGTGGTTGAATGAAGCGGCTAGGATCGAAGTGGGAGCAGCGAGGACAGCAGACCGGGCGGCAAAGCATGGCGGACGGCAGGGACCAGAGAGCGGAGGCTTTGCCGAATTGAAAAGAGACACGCTGGACCCGATGAGAGCGGTGATGGACCGAATGGTCGAGATACAGGCGGTCCAGGAGCAGGCAATCAAGGAGGTTGAGTCGAAGCTTTCCAGCCAGGAAGACTTGATAACGGTGCTGGAGCACGAGTTGGAGGAACTGAACGCCCGCCAAAAGAGGATGCAGGAGCATGTTGAGGAGCTATTAAACAGAGCCAGAAGACAGAACCTAAGGATCGTTGGCCTTCCCGAAGGCAGCGAGGGATCGGACGCGGGTGCATACACGTCGGGTATGCTGGAGGCATTGATGGGGCCGGGGGCCTTCCCTCAACCCCTGGAGCTGGATGGGACGCACAGAGCCCCCACAAGGAAACCCAAGGCGGGCGACCGACCGTGGGCCCTGGTGGTTCACTTCCACCAGCTTTCAGACAAGGGACGTGTAGGCCAAGACGGTGGGCCGAGACGGAGCGGAGCAGCAGGTGGGAGAACTGGGAGGTGCGCATATACCAGGACCTGGGAGCGGAGCTGTCAAAGAGGCGTGCGGTGTTCATCGAGGTAAAGGCGGCCCTCTTTAAAAAGGAGGTGAGGTTTGGAATGCTGTATCCTGCGAAGCTTTGGGTAACGTTCGAAGAACATCACTACTACTTAGAGTCGCCAGATCAGGTTTGGACTTTTATTGAAGAGAAGAAACTGGACTTGAACTGAAGGACACTTAATTTCCAGTGTTGTACAGTGGCAGCGGTTTGTTAATCTAATTTGTCCTGATTGATGCACTATCAATTACGACAAGAGTAGAGAAGGCAAAGAGACGTTCATGGGGGGTTTCATTGGTCGCCGTGCACAGGAGCGACCGAATGGAGTGAAGTGCGTCGGGGAGGACCTCCTGCCAGCGGGAGGCCGGGAGATTTCTGGACCGTAGGGCCAGCTGGACGGCCTTCCAGACAGTCCCATTTTCCCGCTCCACCTGCCCGTCTCCCCAGGGGTCGTAGCTGGTCGTCCTGCTCGAGGCAATGCCCTTTTTGAGCAGGTACGGGCGCAGCTCATCGCTCATAAATGAGGATCCCCGGTCGCTGTGGACGTAGGCGGGGAAACCGAACAGAGCGAAGATGGTGTTGAGGGCTTTGATGACGGTGACAGACGTCATATCGGGCATGGGATGGCGAAGGGGCATCTGGAATATTCGTCGACCACATTGAGAAAATACGTGTTGCGGTCGGTGGAGGGGAGGGTCCCTTTGAGGTCCACGCTGAGGCGTTCAAAGGGGCGGGAGGCCTTCACCAGGCGCACACGGTTACACTCAGCACAGACCTGGCAGTCTCTGGTGACAGCCCTGACTTCCTCGATGGAGTAGGGCAGATTGCGGGCCTTAATGAAGTTATAAAAGTGGGTGACCCCTGGGTGACAGAGATCGTCGTGCAGGGTCCGGAGTCGGTCCACTTGTGCGCTGGCACATGTACCTCGGGACAGGGCATCGAGGGGGCTCGTTGAGCTTGCCGGGGCGACACAAAATCTCGTAATTAAAGGTGGAGAGCTCGATCCTCCACCTCAAGATCTTATCATTTTTGATCTTACCCCGCTGTGTGTTGTTAAACATGAAGGCAACCGACTGTTGGTCTGTGAGGGGAGTGAATCTCCTGTCGGCCAGGTAATGCCTCCAGTGCCACAAAGCTTCAGCGATAGCTTGGGCCTCCTTTTCGATGGAGGAGTGCCGAATTTCGGAGGCATGGAGGGTGCGGGAAAAGAATGCCATGGGCCTGCCTGCCTGGCTGACGGTGGCGGCCAGAGCGATGTCTGATGCATCGCTCTCGACTTGGAAGGGGAGCGTCTCGTCGATTGCATGCATCGCGGCCTTGGCGATGTCAGCCTTGATACGGTTGAAGGCCTGGTGAGTCTCGGCCGTCAGTGGGAAACCGGTGGAGTGGATGAGTGGGCGGGCCTTGTCCGCTTAGTTAGGGAGCCACTGGGCATAGTACGTACTGGACCCCAGTCATCGTTTGAGGGCCTTGGGGCAGTGGGGAAGGGGGAGATCCACGAGGGGGCGCATGCGATCAGGGTCGGGCTCTAGAACTCCGTTCTGAACCACATAGCCAAGGATGGCTAATCAGTTCGTGCGGAACACATACTTCTCCTTGGTGTAGGTTAGGTTGAGGTGTTTGGTGGTGTGGAGAAATTTGGAAAGGTTAGCGTTGTGGTCCTGCTGGTCGTGGCCGCAGATGGTGACATTATCCAGGTACGGGAAAGTGGCCCGCAGTCCGTACCGGTCAACCATTCGGTCCATCTCCCATTGGAAGACCGAGACCCCATCAGTGACGCTGAAGGGAACCTGAAGGAAATGGTAAAGCTGGCCGTTCACTTCAAACGCAGTGTATGGGCGGTCCGCCTTGCGATTGGGCAGATGGTGGTAGGCAGATTTCAGGTCCACTGTAGAGAAGACCCGGTACTGTGCAATCTGATTGACCATACCAGATATGCGTGGGAGGGGGTACGCGTCGAGCTGCGTGTACTGATTGATGGTCTGACTGTAGTCAACGACCATCCTGTTTTTCTCCCCGGTTTTCACCACTACCACTTGGGCTCTCCAGGGGCTGTTGCTGGCCTCGATGATACCTTCCCGCAGCAGCCGCTGGACCTCAGACCTGATGAAGGTCCTGTCCTGGGCGCTGTACCATCGGCTCCTGGTGGCGATGGGTTTGCAATCCGGGTGAGGTTTGCAAACAGACCTTAAGGGTCGTGAGGCCGCAAACAGTAAGGGGTGGTAGAGGCCCACCAAATTTCGGGGTTAGGCTCTGGAGGTTGCACTGGAAGTCCAGGCCGAGTAGCAAGGCAGCGCAGAGGTTGGGGAGGATGTAGAGCCGGAAGCCGCTGAACTCTACGCCCTTGATGGTGAGGGTGGTGATGCAGTACCCCCGGATCGCCACGGAGGCCAGGGAAATTCTTTGGTTAATCGGGTGTACCGCGAGGGAGCAGCACCTTACCGCATTGGGGTGGATGAAGCGCTCAGTGCTCCCGGAGTCCAGAAGGCAGGATATCTCATGCCCGTCAACCTTCACCTTTGTCGAGGCGGTCGCGAGGTTGTGCGGTCGGGACTGGTCGATCGTGACAGAGGCGCGACGCGGCTGGTCGTCGGCGGTTGCTGGCGATGATCGGCTCGATGAGGTGCCCGACGGGCAGGGGTCCTGAGGTGGGGAAGCTGGCGGTGCCCACGGGCCGCACGTGTCCTGAGGCAGGCAAGATGGCTCCGCCCATTGGTTGTGAGGCAAGCAAGATGGCGGCGCCCACGGGCCGCACGTGTTGTGAGGGGACTAAGATGGTGGTGCCCACTGGCCGCACGTGGTCTGAGGCGAGGAAGATGGCGGCGCCCACTGGCCACACGCAGGGGGGTGAAGGGACAATAGCGGCGATTGAGTGGGCCTGGCACACAGCAGCGAAATATCCTTTCTTGCCGCAGGCCTTGCAGAGCGCGCTCCGCGCAGGGCAGCGCTGCCGGGGGTGTTTTGGCTGTCCGCAGAAGTAGCACTTGGGTCCCCCGGGGTTGGTTGGCTGCCGCGCGGCGCAGGCGTGGGGTTGGCTGGGGGCGGTCGCTGATGGGGTCCACGATTGAGTGGCCGCTGGCGGGGACCAGGATGCGCAGGAGGGGTGGGCCGTGCGGTCGGGGGCATACGCCTGTACGTTGCGTGAGGCGACTGTGAGCGAGAGCGCTAGTTCCTTGGTCGCCGCGAGGTCAAACGTAGCCCCTTCCAAGAGGCGCTGGCGGATGTAGGCCGACCCTATGCCCGTAATGAACGCGTCTCTCATTAGCAGGTTAGAATGTTCACCGGCCGAAACGGCCTGGCAGTCACAGTCTCTCACCAGGGCGAGCAGGGCACGCCAGAAATCTTCCACAGACTCACCGGGAAGTTGGTGCCACGTGGACAGGAGGTGCCTGGTGTAGATCTTGTTGGTCTGCTGAGCGTAGTTCTCCTTCAGTAGCGCCATGGCCTCTGCGTAGGTAGGCGCGTCCTGGATGAGGGGAAAGACATCGGAGCTCAGCCGCGTGTACAGAATCTGGAGCTTCTATGCTTCTGGGATTGGGTCTGTCGTAGATCCGATGTATGCTTCAAAGCAAGCTACCCAATGTGCGAAGTCCTTTTTGGTATTGTCTGCTTGAGGATGCAGCTGCAAGCGATCCGGCTTGATGTGGAGATCCATCTTTGTAAAATCTCTGTTTAATAAATTGATGCACTATCAATTACGACGAGACGAGAGTAGAGAGTAATCGAGGCTTTATTACACAGAGATGTGTGGCCTCCTACAGCTGCTGCCGAAATGGCTGCAGTTTGGAGAGCACACACATTTATACTCCGCCTACTGGGCGGAGCCAGCAGGCAGGGATCTACCCCCGTACCTGTAGTACAGGGGCCTTACCGTAATACCCTCATATGCAGTGCAGTATATACAATATAATACAACAGTGGTGACCACCAGACTGATCAGGTTTGGACTTTTATTAAGAGAAGAAACTGGACTTGAACTAAAGGACTTTTGGCTTCCAGAGATGTAATGTGGCGGTGGTTTGTTAATTTAATCTGTACTGTACTGCTCCATTCAAGAAGTCTTGGCAGAGAATATGGACTGGAGGGACGGCTGGAACGCGCATTGTTTCGGGAGTTTGCATTGGGGGGGGGGGGGGTCTGCAAGAGGGGCCCTGCAGTCAGTATCTTTCGGCGGGAGAGTGGGGCCTCTGTTATGGGGGACTGGCTCTGGGCTGGTTAAGGGCTATGTAAATGTCCTTTAGAGAGTAGCTGTTTACTCACTAAGGAATGCAATCAGGTTAATGGGTCTTTTCTGTGTGTGGGGGGGAGGGCCCGAGTGGTCGGGTGGTAGTCAGACAAGCGGCAAGGGTAGGGGTCAGCGAGGCTAGCGTAGGTCAGGGGGCACTAGGGAGCGTAGGAGGAGGGGCGAGCTAGGACCAAACAGATGGCTGACCTGGGAGTTCAGGCTTTTGGGGCTGGGGAAGCCTGGGGGAAGGGGGGGGGGGCTGCTGTGAGAGAGGGTAGGGGAGGCACAAGTGGGCCAGTGGTGGGGACCAGGGGTACCCCGGAGGGGGAAGTCGCTTGTCAACTTTCAGGGAGAAGTCTAGGATACTGGCAGGACGGTGTAGACCCGAGCGGCCTCCTTCTGTACTGTAAATTCTATGACTCTAGACCATAAGACTATAAGATATAGGAGCAGAGTTAGGCCATTCGGCCCATCAAGTCTGCTCCACCATTCGATCATGGCTGATACGTTCCTCATCCCCATTCTGCTGCCTTCACCCCATAACCCCTGATCCCCTTATTTAGCAAGAAATCCCCTTATTAATCAAAAAAAACAGATTTGTGCTGAGGTGCTGTTACCTACAGAACTACAGGCCAAGAGCTGGAATTAGCCAGAATTGTTCTTTCCTTGAACATAGGAACTAGGAGCAGGGGCCTGCTCCATCATTCAATTCGATCATGGCTGATCTCATCGTGGCCTCAACTCCACCATCCTGCTCGTTCTCCGTAATCCTTCAATCCATTACTAATGAAAAATCTGTCTCACTCCTCCTTAAATTTACTCATGGTCCCAGCATCCACTGCATTCTGGGGTAGCGAATTCCATAAATTCATGACCTTTTGGGAGAAGTAGTTCCTCCTCATCTCTGTTGTAAATTTGCTACGCCTTATCCTGAGAATATGACCTCTCTTTGCAGAATGCCCCACACGTGAGGAAGAGCATCCGCTTTATACATACCTTTTATCATGGAGTCATTGAGGCATAGAGGTTTACAGCATGGAAACAGGCCCTTCGCCCCAGCTTGTCTGTGCCGCCCAGATTTTACCACTAAGCTAGTCCCAATTGCCTGCATTTGGCCCATATTCCATCTTACCTCAATTTGATCTCATTCTTCTAAACTGTTCAATTTATCTTCATTAGACAAATCCCTCATCTCTGGAATAAATCTAATGAACCTCCTCTGAACTGCCTCCAATGCCACTACACCTTTCCTCAAGTAAGGGGACCTAAACTGTGCACAATACTCCAGGTGCAGTCTCACCAATGCCTTGTACCGTTGCAACACTTCCTTACCTTTATACTCTAATCCTTTAGCTATAAATGCCAACCTTCCATTTGCTTTCTTTATTATCTGCTGTACCTGCATGCTCGTTTTCTGCGACTCATGCACAAGGACACCCAGATCCCTCTGCACCGGAGCACCCCGAAGTCTCTCCCCATTGAGATAATAAGTTGCCCTTCCATATTTCTGACCAAAACGGATGGCCTCACACTTATCCATATTAAACCCCACCTGCCACATTTTGGTCCACTCTCTTAACCTGTCTATATCCATTTGCATGGTTTGTACTTCCTCATTGCAACTTACTGTCCCACCTTTTTTAGTGCCATCTGCAAATTTGGCTATAAAACCTTCTTTCCCTGTCTACAAGTCGTTAATAGAAATTATAAATAGTTTGGGCCCAAGGAGCGAAACTTGTGGCACCCCACTAGTTACATCTTGCCATCCAGAAAAGTCCCATTTATCCCGACTCTCTGTCTTATGTCCGTCAGCCAGTTTTCTATCCAAGCTAGTAAATTACCCCAAACCCCTTGAGGTCTAACCTTGTGAATTAACCTTCTGTGTGGTGCCCTATTAAATGCCTTCTGGAAGTCCAGATAGACTACATCTACAGGATCCCCATTATCCACTTGGATTGTTACATTGGGGCTGGTTTAGCACAGTGGGCTAAGACAGCTGGCTTGTAAGGCAGAACAAGACCAGCAGCGTGGGTTCAATTCCCATACTGGCCTCCCCGAACAGGCGCCGGAATGTGGCAACTCGGGGCTTTTCACAGTAACTTCATTGAAGCCTACTTGTGACAATAAGTGATTATTATTATTACATCTTCGAAGAACTCTAGCAAATTATTCAAACGTGATTTGCCCTTCATAAAACCATGCTGACTCTGATGGATAGCCTTTTGACTTTCCAAATGTCCTTACGTTATCATTCATCCACTGGAACCTTTCTCGTGTCCAGGGAACTTTGAAATATTATAACCACTATCTCCTCTGCCATTTCCTGGGATATAGGCCATCAGGTCCAGGGGACTTGTCTGTCTTCAATCCCAATGTTTTGTTGAATAATGTATTCCTACTGATGCTGATTCCACCCTTTCTATTACCTCTGAATTGCCTGTTCCTATAGGGATGGTACGCGTGTCCTCAACCATGAAAACTGAGGCATCTCTGCCATTTCTGTGTTCCCCACTATTTACTTTTCAGTTTGATCTTCCAAGGGACCAACATTCACTTTAGTAACTTTCTTCCCTTTGATGTACTTTTTTTTTTCAAAAATATTTTTATTCTCCTCCTTTTTCACATTTTCTCCCGCATTTGCACCCATCAACAATAAACAATAATCAGCAACAGATATGTCAATCCCCATAACAGTAATAACGCTCCCATCCTCCCACCAACCCCCAAACATCAGCCCGCATGTTTACATAAACAAATGACAAAAAGAAATCAGGGATTACCCATAGTCACTCTTAATATACACAGCCCCCCTCCCCTAGCTTTGGACAGGACCAAAACATATGAACGTGATTAGCGGGGGCCACCCCGCAATGCTCACACACATCCTCTACTCCTTCAAAAAATCGGCTCATTCTCGCCCTCGTGAGGTGCGCTCTATATACCACCTTCAGCTGTATCAGTCCCAACCTCGTTCATGAGGTGGAGGCATTCACTCTCCGGAGCACCTCACACCAGACCCTCTCCTCTATAACCTCTCCCAGCTCTTCCTCCCACTTTGCTTTGATCCCTTCCAGTGGTGCCTTATCCTCTTCCAAAATAGCTCCGTACACCGCTGACACTGCCCCCTTCTCCAGTCCCCTTGTCGTCAGCACCTCCTCCAGCAATGTGGAGGCCGGTTCCTCTAGGAAGCTCTGTATCTCCTTCCTGGCAAAATCCCGAACCTGCATGTACCTAAACACTTCTCCCTGCTCCAGCCCATACTTCGCTTCCAGCTCCCTCAATCCTGCAAACCGACCCCGAAGAAACAAATCTTTTAGCGTCTTAATCCCCCTCTCTTCCCATTTCCGAAAACTTCCATCCCACCTCCCTGGCTCAAATCTGTGGTTCCTCCGAATCGGCATTTCCCTTGACCCTGCCCCCAACCCGAAGTGTTGGTGAAACTGCCTCCAGATTTTCAATGAAGCTATTATTACCGGACTCCCTGAGTATTTCCCCGGAGCTATCGGGAGCGGCGCTGTTGCTAGTGCTTTCAGCCCCGACCCCCTGTCCAAACTCTCCTCCATTCTGACCCACTGGGAATCAACCCCTCTGACCCAGCTCCGCACCTTCTCCACATTCGCCGCCCAGTAGTAGTACAACAGGTTCGGGAGACCCAAACCCCCTAGAGTAGCAGCACCTTTCTCACTCTGGCCACCTTCCCTCCCCATATGAACGAGGTAATCCTTCCCTCAATCTCCCTGAAAAAAAGACTTTGGCAGGAAAATCGATAGGCATTGAAAAATAAACACAAATCGCGGCAACACATTCATTTTAACCACCTGTACCCGACCCGCCAGTGACAGAGGAAGGCCATCCCACCTTGCCAGATCGGCTTTCACTCTCCCCACCAAACTAGTGATGTTGTACCTGCGAAGCCTCCCCCACTCCCGGGCAACCTGCACCCCCAGATACCTAAAGTGAGCCCCTGCCCTACGGAATGGCAGCCCCCCCACCCCTGCCTCCACCCCCGGCCGAGACACCACAAAATACTCACTCTTGTCCAGGTTCAACTTGTACCACGAGAAAGACCCAAATATCCGCAGTAGCTCCAATATTCCTCCTATCGACGCACTCGGCTCCGACACATACAGCAGCAAGTCATCGGCATAGAAGGACACCCTATGCTCTATTCCCCCCCCCCCCCCCCGCACTATTCCTTTCCATACCCCCAAACTTCTCAATGCAATGGCCAACGGCTCAATCACAAGTACACACAGCAGGGGGGACATAGGACATACCTGTCTCGTCCCACGGTGGAGAGAAAAGTATCTCGAACTGATATTGTTTGTGCGGACACTCGCCTTCGGCTCCTTATATAATAGCTTTACCCAGTTCACAAATCTTGGTCCAATCCCAAACCGCTCCGGCACTGCCATCAGGTACCCCCATTCTACCCGATCAAAGACCTTCTCGGCGTCCAATGCCACAACCACTTCTGTTTCCTTCTCTTCCGCCGGTGCCATAACCACGTTCAAAACCCTCCTAATGTTCGAAAACAGCTGCCTCACTTTCACAAACCCAGTCTGATCCTCCCCTATCACCTTCGGGAGGCAGTCCTCCAGCCTATCCGCCAGTACCTTCGCCAACACTTTTGCGTCCACATTCAGAAGTGATATGGGCCGATACGACCCACACTCCGTCGGATCCTTATCTTTTTTTAGCAACAGTGAAATCGATGCCTGCCCCAAGGTTTGTGGCAACACCCCCTTCCCTATCACCTCTTCAAACATCCCCACCATCAGGGGTGCCAACCTATCCTTGAATTTTTTATAATATTCCACCGGAAACCCATCCGGCCCTGTCACCTTCCCCGACTGCATCCTCCCAATCGCATCCTTTATCTCCTGCTCCACTATTGCTCCTTCTAATGTAGCCCTGTCCCCCTCCCCTAGCCTCGGGTATTCCAACCCGTCTAGAAATTCCTGCATCTCACGGTCTCCCCGGGGTGGCTCTGACTTGTACAACCTCTCATAAAACTCCTCAAAAACCTTGCTAATCAGCACTGGAGCCACCACCACCTTCCCTGCCCTATCCCTCACCTGAAGAATTTCCCTTGCCGCTGCCTCCCTCGGAGCTGACCTGCTAACATATGCCCCTTTGATGTACTTATAGAAGCTTTTGCTATCCTTTCTGATATTTTGCACTAGCTTTCTTTCGTAATTTACCTTAGTTCTTTTTATTACTTTTCTAGTAACCCTTTGTTTCTGTTTGAAAGTTTCCCAATCTTCCAGCCTGACACTGGTTTTTTGCAACATGGTATACCTAATGTTTTGTCTTTATATTGTCGTTAACCTCCTTGCTTAGCCATGGATATTTTTCATTCCGCTTACCATCTTTCTTCCTCACTGGAATATATTTTGCTGTGAGGAATTGAGTATCTTGTTAAACAACTGCCACTGCTCATCAACTGTTCTCCCTTTAAGCCTTCCTGCCCACTCTACTCGGGCCCAATCTGTCTTCTTGCCTTTGTAAATGCTAGTGTGGGACTCCACTCCATAATGAGATTCAAATCTATTGTATTGGGGTTCCCGATGTTGAGCGTTGGGATTTCCATTACGTCGCTGGTGGGAGTGGGGCCAATCGCCAGCGAGACTTCCCGTCAACGTAAAATGCGATTTGGGCCTCGGGTCAGATTTTCCACTCCTGTCACCGATCCCACCCGAGCAGAACAAGAGTGGAAAATCTCGGCTGAATGTGCAGTCTGAAAGGTCAAATTTAGACTTTAAAAGCAGATAATAAACATTTTAAGAAGCAGATTCAGGATCTAATGAGTTAATTGAAAGAGTCTAAGGAACAGTCAGTGATTGAGGAAGAAAGGTTCCAAGGTGAACTCATGCCACCATGAAGTATTTGAACTTGTACCAAGGTTCTGTAAGTTACTCCGATGCAAAGACAACTTGTTTGATCAGAGCAGTTGCCAAGTTGAGAAAACTATTAATATGCTTGGATAATCATTAGAAAATAAGAGAGTAAACAAATATTTGAATGAAATTGTGAAAGAAATGCGGGTCAATTTTCCAAGCATCAGAGCAAAGAAGAACAAACCCGTACAGATTCTATAAACTAAAAATTGGCGTGAATAAAGAGGACAACTCCCTTGATGCAAGTTTTATCTAATGTTGATCAATAATGAAACCGCTTGGTTATGGGGGAAGTGAGTGAGGAAGATAATTGTGAGGCTGGTTGTCAATCAGAATTCAGGATTCTCTTAAGGTTGACGTGCAGGTTCAGTTGGCAGTTAGGAAGGCAAATGCAATGTTTGCATTTATGTTGAGAGGACTAGAATACAAGACTAGGGATGTACTGTTGAAGCTGTGTAAGGCTCTGGTCAGACCCCATTTGGAATATTATGAGCAGTTTTGGGCCCCGCATCTAAGGAAGGATGTGCTGGCCTCGAAGAGGGTCCAGAGGAGGTTCACAAGAGAGATCCCCGGAATGAGAAGCTTATCATATGAAGAGCGGTTGAACACTCTGGGTCTGTACTCAATGGAGTGAAAGATGGGGGATGGATCTCATTGAAACTTACAGGATACTGCAAGGTCTAGATAGCGTGAATGCGGAGAGGATGTTTCCACTAGTAGAAAAACCTAGAACCTGAGGCCACAGCCGCAGACTGAAGGGACGATCCTTTAAAACTGAGATGAGGAGGAATTCCTTCAGCAAGAGGGTGGTGAATCTGTGGAACTCATTGCCGGAGAAGGTCGTGGAGGCCAAGTCACTGATTGTCTTTAAGACAGAGATAGATAGGTTCTTGATTAATAAGGGGATCAAGGGTTATGGGGAGAAGGCAGGAGAATGGTAATGAGAAACATATCAGACGTGATTGAATGGCGGAGCAGACCGGATGGGCCGAATGGCCTAATTCTGCTCCTGTGTCTTATGGTCATATACACGGTTCTGAAGGGCAATGTGCGATGGGAAATAGTTATTGTCTTTGCCAACAGCACATGAATGAGTTAACAAAAAATGTAAACAAATATGCAGCAACACAAAAGCAAAATACTGTGTATGTTGTAAATCTGAAATTTTGCATTGGAAATGCTCAGCACGGTTGGCAACTTCTGTGGAAAATGAAATAGAGTTAGATTTCAGGTCTTTGACCTTTCATCAGAAAACAAATACGTGGCAGTTTTATCAACAAGATACTTCGTTTTCAGACACAATCATGCGCTGTCTGCAGGCATCCCAGTTGTTACATCAGTCATCTATTGCTCAACAATATATCAACAACATACTCAGGCCTGTAGTAAGCCCAAGGTTTGCAGTATCCCATTTAATTACTCAATGTCTCATTACAGCAATACAGAAAAGGAGTTTTGGAGGTGTTGAGGGACAGGAATAAAAAACAGAAGAGTGGAAAGTGGAATGGGGATGATCGATCGGCTTGTTAATTGCTTGACCTGAAAATTCTCAAGGGGAAAATCCTCTCCTTCATGCACCGAGCATTGGGAGAAGCATTGGGAAAGGCTGGATAAGGCTCTGGTCAGACCACATTTGGAGTATTGTGAGCAGTTTTAGGCCTTGCATCCAAGGAATGGTATGCTGGCCTTCGAAAGGGCCCAGAAGGGGTTCATAAGAATGATCCCCAGAGGAGCAGTTGAGCACTCTGGGTCTGTACTCATTGGAGTTTAGAAGGATGAGGGGGGATCTTATTGAAACTTAGAGGATGCTGAGAGGCCTGGATAGAGTGGATGTGGAGAGGATATTTCCACTTGTAGGAAAAACTAGAACCCGAGGCCACAGCCTCAGACTGAAGGGATGATCCTTTAAAACAGAGATGAGAAGGAATTTCTTCAGCCAGAGGGTGGTGAATCTGTGAAAATCTTTGCCGCAGAAGGCTGTGGAGGCCAAATTACTGAGTGTCTTTAGGACAGAGATAGGTAGGTTCAAATTAATAAGGGGATCAGAGATGTTAGGGAGAAAGCAGGAGATTGGGGATGAGATACATATCAGCCATGATTGAATGGCGGAGCAGACTCCATGGGCCGAGTGACCTAATTTTGCTCCTATGGCTTATGGTCTATCTAAATCCAGTCCTGTTCAAAAACTCTTAATTCAGGCTGCAATTATGTGTGGAGATGATGGTGTAGTGGTAATAACACTTGGCTAATAATCCAGACACTCAGACTCTTGATCTGGGAGAAAATTTGTATAAACCCCCCGCCGTTGGGAAACCTGCAGAGGCAGGACTGGAATATTCCCACAGGCAAGATCGGCCGAAGAATTCTGGCCAGAGGATTCTCAGGGGGCTTGTTAGGCTAGATGCTGAGAGTCCAGGACCAGAGGGTATAATCTCAGAGTAAGGATTTGTCTGTTTAAGACAGAGATGAGGAGGAATTTCTTCACTCAAATGGTGGTGAATCTGTAGAATTCTATATTGCAGAAGGCTGTAGAGGTTGGACCTTTAAGTATGTTCAAGGCTGAGATGGGCAGATTTCTAATCAGTAAGGGAGTCAAGGGTTATGAGGATTGATGTGTTATGTGAGTTGGTTCAATGTTGACTGCAACTGGATGCAGTGAAACTAGAAACAGGCTTCCGACACAGGAGATGGTCCAACACTGTTTTATTGAACTTGCTGATTGCTGTACATAGTCTGCTGTGGGTTGACATTCTATTAATCTAACTGATAACCTCCTATTGGCTTGACCAGACTAGCTCTCTACCACATGAAGATGATGCTCACTGGCTTGTGCACTCTAATTATCTCAGTAGCTGTGTCCTGTGAGGGAGGGAGAGTCTTAATGCCCTGTGGGCTTTATAGTGGTGGTGTCCTGTCTGGTGATTGGTTGTTCTGTGTCGTGTGTGTTCATTGGTTGCCGTGTGTGTCAATCACTGCCTGTCTGCATCTCATTATATGCATGAGTGGATATTATGACATCTCCCCTTTTTAAAATAAATTTTGGAATGTGGCGGTATACACATGCATGACTATGTACAAGTGGTGAATGAATGAACATATGTACATGGGAAGGTGTCTATCGTGCAGATACAGAGCAAACTGAACAAAATTTACAAGATTTAAGTCTATAGATTCAGTCTTTGTGGCGGGCAACGAATTCTTGTTGATCGCCTCAGAGGTGGAGGGGGGGACGCCGGCACCTGGACAGGCGGGATTGCTGCCATTTCGGTGGCCTCATGGAGAGGCGGGATCGCTACCAGATCGGTGGCCATGTGGGGCGTGATGTCCTGAGGCGGCATGATGACATGTGGAGAAGTGCGGTCAGGTGGTGGGCAGGGAACTTTGCGCAGCGCCCTCCTGTTGCGCCGTAGAATGGAGCCATCAGCCAGTTGAACAATGAAGGACCTGGGGGCAGCCTGCCTGACGACAGCAGCTGGGGCTGACCAACCTCCCACAGGCAACTGGACGCGAACAACATCTTCTGGAGCCAGCGCAGGCAGATCTGTGGCATGAGTATCACACGTGACCTTCTGCTGGTCCCTGGATCGCTGCATTTTCTGCAGCACCATGAGGTGGTCAAGGTATGGAACATGGATGGCTGGAACAGTCGTCCTCAGGTTGCGGTTCATGAGCAGCTGCGCCGGAGACAAACCAGTCGACAGAGGGGTTGCCCTGTATGCCAACAGCGCCAGGTTGAAATCCGAGACAGAGTCTGCAGCCTTGCACAGCAACCACTTGACAATATGGACCCCTTTTTCGGCCTTCCCGTTTGATTGCGGGTAACGGGGACTGGATGTGGTATGCCTGAAGTGGTAGGATCATGCAAAGTCGGACCACTCTTGGCTGTAGAAACATGGACCGTTGTCACTCATTACTGTGAGTGGTATCCCATGCCTGGCAAACGTCTCTTTGCAGGCTTTGATGACTGACTTGGATGTGAGGTCTGACAGTTTCACCACTTCAGGGTAGCTGGAGAAGTAGTCGACCAAGAGCACGTAATCACGCCCATTTGCGTGAAAGTGGTCTATCCCCACCTTGGACCACAGAGAAGTCATGATCTCGTGCTGTTGCAGTGTTTCCTTGGGCTGAGCTGGTTGAAATTTCTGGCAGGTTGTGCAGTTGAGATCCGTGTTGGCAACGTCCTGGCTGATGCCAGGCCAGTAAACTGCCTGCAGAGCTCTGCGTCGACATTTCTCGACCCCAAGGTGACCCTCATGGATCTGTCTGAGCACCATGGTTTACGTGCTTTGGGGTATGACGATTCTATCTAGTTTAAGAAGGATCCCCTCAACAACCTTTAACTCGTCCTTCACGTTGAAGAACTGGGGGCACTGCCCCTTTCGCCAGCCATGGGCAAGGTGTTGTATCACATGCTGCAGTAGAGGATCTTTGGCAGTTTCTTCACGTATCTGGACAACTCGTTCATCAGTGGCTGGGAGGTTGCTGGCACACAACTACATCTGTGCCTCAATGTGGCGAGTGAAGTCGCGCTGTTCACACGGCGTGGCGATGGATCGGGATAGGGCATCCGCGATGATCAGCTCCTTACCCGGGTGTGTGGACGAGTTCGAAGTCATATCGGCGGAGACAAAGAAGAATTCGCTGCAGCCGAGGTGTCATGTCATTTAAATCCTTCTGGATTATGCGGACTAAAGACCTGTGGTCTGTTTCCACCGTGAACTTTGGCAGACCGTATACATAGTCATGAAACTTGACTATTTCTGTCAGGAGACCCAAGCACTCCTTTTCGATCTGGGCATACCATTGTTCGATCGGAGTCATGGCCCTGGATACATATGCCACTGGTGCCCAGGACGAGGGGTCGTCTTGCTGGAGGAGCACCGCCCCAATGCCGTCCTGGCTTGCGTCTGTGGATAAATTGGTATCCTTGGTCAGGTCAAAGAACGCCACTACTGGGGCTGTGGTGAGCTTCGCCTTCAGCTTAAGCCACTCCGCTTGATGTGCGGGAAGCACTGGAACACTGTCGGCTTTTTAATGAGATGCCGGAATTGCGGAGGAGGCTGGATCTTTTCCATGCCGCTGGATGGCTGCTTGCTATTCGTTGCAGATTCACTCGAGGTACGTTCGTTAGAATTAATAGCTCCCTGGTACCATGATGTGTTATGTGAGTTGGTTCAACGTTGACTGCAACTGGATGCAGTGAAATTGGAAACAGGCTTCCGACACAGGAGATGGTCCAACACTGTTTTATTGAACTTGCTGATTGCTGTACATAATCTGCTGTGGGTTGACACTCTATTAATCTAACTGATAACCTCCTACTGGCTTGACCAGACTAGCTCTCTACCACATGGAGATGGTGCTCACTGGCTTGTGCACTCTAACTATCTCAGTAGCTGTGTCCTGTGAGAGAGGGAGAGTCTTAATGCCCTGTGAGCTTTATAGTGGTGGTGTCCTGTCTGGTGATTGGTTGTTCTGTGTCGTGTGTGTTCATTGGTTGCCACACCGTCAATCACTGCCTGTCTGCATCTCATTATATACATGAGTGGATATTATGACAGGGATAAGGCGGGAAAGTGGAGTTGAGGATTATAATAATAATAATCTTTATTAGTGCCACAAGTAGGCTTACATTAACACTGCAATATAAGTTATTGTGAAACGCCCCTAGTCGCCACATTATGACACCTGTTCGGGTACACTGAGGGCGAATTCAGAATGTCCAATTCACCTAACAGCACGTCTTTCGGGACTTGTGGGAGGAAACCGGAACACCCGGAGGAAACCCACACAGACACGGGGAGAACGTGCAGACTCCACACAGACAGTGGCCCAAGCAGGAATCGAACCTGGGACCCTGGCACTGCGAAGCAACAGTGCTAATAATTGTGCTACCGTTCAGACCAGTCAAGATCTCATTGAATGGCGGAACAAACCCAATGTATCAAGTGACCTACTTCTGCTACTACATCTTTTGATCTTATGGTGCACAAACAGCAATAGCTCTGGTACCGCAGTAATAAGGCCTTGCCAGTGTATAGCTACATTTATACCATAGTTGTACCCATCTCAAATACCATAAAATGGATCTGAAAAATCTTTCAAACATGACTTACCTTTATGTCAAATTGCATTAAACCCTCTGTGACAGTAGACAATTTGTCTTGAGATATTGGATTTGGTGAAACTCACATTTATATCGCACCAAAGGTCCACGCGGACTGGCTTTCCCAGAAAGGAGGATGAAATGGAGAAGGGGAGGTCAAGGGAAGGGTTAAGTAATTCTTCCTCCAGTAGATGTTTAAAAACAAAAGATAAAATCCCCTTGAAATCGCTCCATCACCGAGTGTGTAATTGGTAATTAGTGGATTTGGCAAAATGACGGAGCAATTTCTATTTGCAGTAGAATGAATGTGAGATTACGCCCATGCCAGCTAATATACCAGAATTGACGTATTGTCTGAAGGCTCTTGGTAAGCTATTGAATTCTAAATGTTGAGAACTTTAATATCAAAGCATTGACCAGGAGGTTCTGTAATTGAACAATTTTAAAATTGAGTTTTGTCGCAGAACAATTCGCAGCTTGTCCCAACGGTTTCTCCAAACATTTGCCATTTCAGACTAAGTCGGGAATATTTCTGCTTCATTCGCGTGGAATCATTGAATCCCTACAATGCAGAAGGAGGCCATTCGGCCCATCGAATCTGCACCTACACTCCGAGAGAACACCTTACCTAGGCCCACTCCCCCGCCCTATCCCTGTAACCCCGCCTAACCTGCACATGTTTGGACACTAAGGGGTAATTTAGCATGGCCAATCCACCTCACTTGCAGATTTTTGGACTGTGGGAGGAAACCGGAGCACCCGGAGGAAACCCACGCAGACATGGGAAGAATGTGTAAACTCCACACAGACTGTGACCCAAGGCCAGAATTGAACCCAGGTTCCTGGTGCTGTGAGGCAGCAGTGCCACCTTGCCGCCCAGATGATGGATGATTGGAAACATTGCAGATAAAAGGAATGATATAAACTGTAAATCCAATTATTTTTTGACACAATGGGCAAATAAAATTAATCGTTGAAATAAGCAAGATAGTTGGGGCTGCACATAAGTATAGTTTAATGTGTTAAAGATTTATGTTTTCTGACAATGAATACTCTCCTCGAGCTACTCTGATTGTTTAGTGAATAAATATGATCTGTGTTAAGTTTGGGGATCTTGGTTGGGCCTGCAATAAGAGGTCTACAGGGCGGCATGTGGCGCAGTGGTTAGCACTGCTGCCTCACGGCGCTGAGGACCCGGGTTCAAATCCCGGCCCTGGGTCACTGTCCGTGTGGAGTTTGCACATTCTCCCCATGTCTGCAAGGGTTTCACCCCCACAACCCAAAGATGTGCAGGGTAGGTGGATTGGCCACGCTAAATTGCACCTTAATTGGAAAAGAAAAATAATTGGCTACTCTAAATTGAAAAAAATAAATAAAAAATAAGAGGTCTACAATTTGATTCACAATTCAGAGACAAGACGAGAGAAAGATTGAGAGGCAGTCCTCTTCTGTTGTGTTCTGATAAAGGTTCATTGACCTGAAACGCTTTGTGGAAATTTACGAGTCTTCCCGCCCACGGAATCTTCCAGTCTCGCTTAACTCACTGGACTCTTGAAAGATTTGTCACATTTTCAGGTCCCACCCCTGCCGTGATAGGGCTGGAAAATTCCACCCACCCATTAACTCTGTCTCTCTTCACTGACAGACCTGCCGTGCATTTCCAGAATTTTCTGTTTTTATTTCAGATTTTCAGTGTCCGCAGTATTTTGATTTGTTAAGTATTCCTCTTCTTGGTCACTATTCAGTGATAGAAGCTCAAAAAGGTGAAGGACAGGTGGGAGGAGGATTAGGAACAGCCATGATAGCATCCACATTGAACAGACAACTAACATTCAGTGTCTAAACACGCACTAATGTAGAATGACGACTCGGATGTTAGACCATATGATTTGATGGCGGAAAACATTGGGGGACTAGTACCTAGATCTCTGGTGGCAGTAAAAGAAAAATAATCTGGCATCCAGAACATGAACATCCTAAACTTTAGCCTTCTGCCTCCTAGGTACTGTTTCTCTGCCCCATCAATTTCTATATCACCCATGGGTGGTATGGTACATTCCAGGTAGCTTCTGTGATGAAATGTGCCTGTCTACATTATAATGTAAGATGTTTGGCAGAGCAAGAATTAAGGTGGGACTAGAGAGTGGCATTGCCCACAGTGTGATGTATGTAGTCACATGGTCGAGAACAGAACTCTGTAAGCAGCTAGCCTGCATTGTGGCAGCTACACCATGCAAGACCATACTTGGAACTGTAAATAGGTAAGCCTACCAATAAAGGTGTTTATGTTTAAACACACAAATCTTAAGATCTCATCAATGGACCATCACCAACAACCCATATTAAGTACACAATATGACAGCATCTCCTCTCCTTGGATCCAATTCCAGGTCCCCCGAATTTCCCACATCCCCAACGCCCATCCCCACAATATGGCTCAGTAATCTCTCACATGTTGGCAGCATTACGCCTCAGACACTCAGGTTCAAAAAACCCAAAGATTATAAATTAACAAAATTAGCAAAGCAATCTGTTGACGAGAAATATAGAGGAAATTTCATAGAATTTACAGTGCAAAAGGAGGCCTTTCGGCCCATCGAGTCTGCACCGGCTCTTGGAAAGAGCACGCCACTTAAGCCCACACTTCCAACCTATCCCCGTAACCCAGTAACCTCACCGAACCTTTTTGGATACTAAGGGCAATTTAGCATGGCCAATCCACCTAACTCACAGGCAAAAACAATAGCCAGGCACTCTTTCTCTTTTTAAAAAAAAATATTTTATTGAAAATTTTTGGTCAACCATCACAGTACATTGTGTATCCTTTGCACAATAATATAACAGTATAAGTAACAATGACCTGTTTTATAAACAAAGAATAAATAATATATAACAAAAACGAAAACTAAAACTAAATGGCAACTGCCTTGTCTCAAGAACAAAGAACAAAGAACAAAGAAATGTACAGCACAGGAACAGGCCCTTCGGCCCTCCAAGCCCGTGCCGACCATGCTGCCCGACTAAACTACAATCTTCTACACTTCCTGGGTCCGTATCCTTCTATTCCCACCCTATTCATATATTTGTCAAGATGCCCATTAAATGTCCCTATCGTCCCTGCTTCCACTACCTCCTCCGGTAGCGAGTTCCAGGCACCCACTAGCCTCTGCGTAAAAAACTTGCCTCGTACATCTACTCTAAACCTTGCCCCTCTCACCTTAAACCTATGCCCCCTAGTAATTGACCCCTCTACCCTGACTATCCACTCTGTCTATGCCCCTCATAATTTTGTATGCCTCTATCAGGTCTCCCCTCAACCTCCTTCGTTCCAGTGAGAACAAACCGAGTTTATTCAACCACTCCTCATAGCTAATGCCCTCCATACCAGGCAACATTCTGGTAAATCTCTTCTGCACCCTCTCTAAAGCCTCCACATCCTTCTGGTAGTGTGGCGACCAGAATTGAACACTATACTCCAAGTGTGGCCTAACTAAGGTTCTATACAGCTGCAACATGACTTGCCAATTCTTATACTCAATGCCCCGGCCAATGAAGGCAAGCATGCCGTATGCCTTCTTGACTACCTTCTCCACCTGTGTTGCCCCTTTCAATAACCTGTGGACCTGTACTCCTAGATATCTTTGACTTTCAATACTCTTGAGGGTTCTACCATTCACTGTATATTCCCTACCTGCATTAGACCTTCCAAAATGCATTACCTCACATTTGTCCGGATTAAACTCCATCTGCCATCTCTCCGCCCAAGTCTCCAGACAATCTAAATCCTGCTGTATCCTCCGACAGTCCTCATCGCTATCCGCAATTCCACCAACCTTTGTGTCGTCTGCAAACTTACTAATCAGACCAGTTACATTTTCCTCCAAATCATTTATATATACTACAAAGAGCAAAGGTCCCAGCACTGATCCCTGTGGAACACCACTGGTCACAGCCCTCCAATTAGAAAAGCATCCCTCCATTGCTACTCTCTGCCTTCTATGGCCTAGCCAGTTCTGTATCCACCTTGTCAGCTCACTCCTGATCCCGTGTGACTTCACCTTTTGTACTAGTCTATCATGAGGGACCTTGTCAAAGGCCTTACTGAAGTCCATATAGACAACATCTACTGCCCTACCTGCATCAATCATCTTAGTGACCACCTCGCAAAACTCTATCAAGTTAGTGAGGCACGACCTCCCCTTCACAAAACCGTGCTGCCTCTCACTAATACGTCCATTTGCTTCCAAATGGGAGTAGATCCTGTCTCGAAGAATTCTCTCCAGTAATTTCCCTACCACTGAAGTAAGGCTCACCGGCCTATAGTTCCCGGGATTATCCTTGCTACCCTTCTTAAACAGAGGAACAACAGTGGCTATTCTCCAGTCCTCTGGGACATCCCCTGAAGACAGCGAGGATCCAAAGATTTCTGTCAAAAAATCTCAAAAAAGTCTCAGATAAACACTCTTCAAAAAAATGATTTAACAGTCCAATATACAAATTTTTATAGCAACGACCTATACATATTATACATATATATTAACAACCCTGAGAGTCCTTCTGGTTCCTCCCCCCCCCCCTCCCCCCCTGGGCTGCTGCTGCTACCTTCTTCTTTTCCATTCCCTCTATCTTTCTGTGAGGTATTCGACGAACGGTTGCCACCGCCTGGTGAACCCTTGAGCCGATCCCCTTAGGACGAACTTAATCCGTTCCAGCTTTATAAACCCTGCCATGTCATTTATCCAGGTCTCCACACCCGGGGGCTTGGCTTCCTTCCACATCAACAGTATCTTGCGCCGGGCTACTAGGGACGCAAAGGCCAAAACATCGGCCTCTCTCGCCTCCTGCACTCCCGGCTCTTGTGCAACCCCAAATATAGCCAACCCCCAGCTTGGTTCGACCTGGACCCCCACTACTTTCGAAAGCACCTTTGTCACCCCCACCCAGAACCCTTGTAGTGCCGGACATGACCAGAACATGAGGGTGTGATTCGCTGGGCTTCTCGAGCATCTCGCACACCTATCCTCTACCCCAAAAAATTTACTGAGCCGTGCTCCAGTCATATGCGCCCTGTGTAACACCTTAAATTGAATCAGGCTTAGCCTGGCACACGAGGACGATGAGTTTACCCTACTCAGGGCATCCGCCCACAGCCCCTCGTCAATCTCCTCCCCCAGCTCTTCTTCCCATTTCCCTTTCAGCTCATCTACCATAATCTCCCCCTCGTCCCTCATTTCCCTATATATATCTGACACCTTACCGTCCCCCACCCATGTCTTTGAGATCACTCTGTCCTGCACCTCATTCGTCGGGAGCTGCGGGAATTCCCTCACCTGTTGCCTCGCAAAAGCCCTCAGTTGCATATACCGGAATGCATTCCCTTGGGGCAACCCATATTTCTCGGTCAGCGCTCCCAGACTTGCGAACTTCCCATCCACAAACAGATCTTTCAGTTGCGTTACTCCTGCTCTTTGCCATATTCCAAATCCCCCATCCATTCTCCCCGGGGCAAACCTATGGTTATTTCTTATCGGGGACCCCACCAAGGCTCCCGTCCTTCCCCTATGCCGTCTCCACTGTCCCCAAATTTTCAAAGTCGCCACCACCACCGGGCTTGTGGTGTATTTCTTCGGTGAGAACGGCAATGGGGCCGTCACCACAGCTTGTAGGCTAGTCCCCCTACAGGACGCCCTCTCCAATCTCTTCCACGCCGCTCCCTCCTCTTCTCCCATCCACTTACTCACCATTGAGATATTGGCGGCCCAGTAGTACTCACTTAGGCTCGGTAGTGCCAGCCCCCCCTATCCCTACTACGCTGTAAGAATCCCTTCCTCACTCTCGGGGTCTTCCCGGCCCACACAAAACTCATGATACTCTTTTCAATCCTTTTGAAAAAAGCCTTCGTGATCACCACCGGGAGGCACTGAAACACAAAGAGAAATCTCGGGAGGACTACCATTTTAACCGCCTGCACCCTCCCTGCCAGTGACAGGGATACCATGTCCCATCTCTTGAAGTCCTCCTCCATTTGTTCCACCAATCGCGTTAAATTTAACCTATGCAATGTACCCCAATTCTTGGTTATCTGGATCCCCAGGTAACGAAAGTCCCTTGTTACCTTCCTCAGCGGAAAGTCCTCTATTTCTCTGCTCTGCTCCCCTGGATGCACCACAAACAACTCACTTTTCCCCATGTTCAGTTTATATCCTGAGAATTCTCCAAACTCCCGAAGTGTCCGCATTATCTCTGGCATCCCCTCCGCCGGGTCCGCTACATATAACAACAAATCATCCGCATACAGAGATACCCGGTGTTCTTCTCCTCCTCTAAGTACTCCCCTCCACTTCTTGGAACCCCTCAATGCTATTGCCAGGGGCTCAATCGCCAGTGCAAACAATAATGGGGACAGAGGGCATCCCTGCCTTGTCCCTCTATGGTGCCGAAAGTATGCAGATCCCCGTCCATTCGTGACCACACTCGCCACTGGGGCCCTATACAACAGCTG
This sequence comes from Scyliorhinus torazame, assembly GCF_047496885.1. NCBI lineage: Eukaryota > Metazoa > Chordata > Chondrichthyes > Carcharhiniformes > Scyliorhinidae > Scyliorhinus > Scyliorhinus torazame. Next base: position 26,953,696 of record NC_092716.1, on the reverse strand, counting down.
CACCCATCCAACATATTCATCTCCAAAACCAAATCTCCTCAGTACCTCCCACAGATAATCCCACTCCACTCTATCAAATGCTTTCTCGGCATCCATCGCCACCACTATCTCCGCTTCCCCCTCTGGTGGGGGCATCATCATTACCCCTAGCAGTCTCCGTATATTCGTATTCAGCTGTCTCCCCTTCACAAACCCAGTTTGGTCCTCATGGACCACCCTCGGGACACAATCCTCTATCCTCATTGCCATTACCTTGGCCAGGATCTTAGCATCTACATTTAGGAGGGAAATAGGTCTATAGGACCCGCATTGCAGCGGGTCCTTTTCCTTCCTTAGGAGAAGCGATATCGTTGCCTCAGACATAGTCGGGGGCAGCTGTCCCCTTTCCTTTGCCTCATTAAAGGTCCTCATCAGTAGCGGGGTGAGCAAGTCCATATATTTCCTGTAAAATTCAACTGGGAATCCATCCGGTCCCGGAGCCTTCCCCGCCTGCATGCTCCTAATTCCTTTCACTACTTCCTCTATTTCAATCTGTGCTCCCAGTCCCACCCTTTCCTGCTCCTCCACCTTGGGAAATTCCAGCCGGTCCAGAAAGCCCATCATTCTCTCCCTCCCATCCGGGGGTTGAGCTTCGTATAATTTTTTATAAAATGCCTTGAACACTCCATTCACTCTCTCCGCTCCCCTCTCCATCTCTCCTTCCTCATCCCTCACTCCCCCTATTTCCCTCGCTGCTCCCCTTTTCCTCAATTGGTGGGCCAGCAACCTGCTCGCCTTCTCCCCATATTCGTACTGTACACCCTGTGCCTTCCTCCACTGTGCCTCTGCAGTACCCGTTGTCAGCAGGTCAAATTCTACGTGTAGCCTTTGCCTTTCCCTGTACAGTCCCTCCTCCGGTGCCTCCGCATATTGCCTGTCCACCCTCAGAAGTTCTTGCAGCAACCGCTCCCGTTCCCTACTCTCCTGCTTTCCTTTATGTGCCCTTATTGATATCAGCTCCCCTCTAACCACTGCCTTCAGCGCCTCCCAGACCACTCCCACCTGGACCTCCCCATTATCATTGAGTTCCAAGTACTTTTCAATGCACCCCCTCACCCTTAGACACACCCCCTCATCTGCCATTAGTCCCATGTCCATTCTCCAGAGTGGGCGCCCTTCTGTTTCCTCCCCTATCTCCAAGTCCACCCAATGTGGAGCGTGATCCGAAATGGCTATAGCCGTATACTCCGTTCCCCTCACCTTCGGGATCAACGCCCTTCCCAAAACAAAAAAGTCTATTCGCAAACATTACCCGCTTCCCCACTAATATAGCCACCCCCCTGTTTTCCGCATCTAGCCCCGAATGGAACACCTGCCCCACCCAACCTTTGCGCAGTCTCACCTGGTCTATCAGTTTCAAGTGCGTTTCCTGTAACATAACCACGTCTGCCTTAAGTTTCTTAAGGTGTGCGAGTACCCGTGCCCTCTTTATCGGCCCGTTCAGCCCTCTCACGTTCCACGTGATCAGCCGGGTTGGGGGGCTTTTTACCCCCCCCTTGTCGATTAGCCATCCCCTTTTTCCAGCTCCTCACCCGGTTCCCACGCAGCTGTGTCCCCCCCAGGCGGTGCCCCCCCGCCCATCCCACCCCATACCAGCTCCCCCCTCTCCCCAGCAGCAGCAGCCCAATAGTTCCCCTCTCCCACCCCCCCCCCACCCCCCCGCTAGATCCCCCACTAGCGTAGTTACACCCCCCATGTTGCTCCCAGAAGTCAGCAAACTCTGGCCGACCTCGGCTTCCCCCCGTGACCTCGGCTCGCACCGTGCGACGCCCCCTCCTTCCTGCTTCCCTATTCCCGCCATGATTATCATAGCGCGGGAACCGAGCCTGCGCTTCCCCCTTGGCCCCGCCCCCAATGGTCAACGCCCCATCTCCTCCACCTCCTTTCCTCCCCCCACCACCTCCTGTGGAAGAGAGAAAAGTTACCACATCGCAGGATTAATAACATAAAACTCCTCTTTCCCCCCTTTTTACCCCCCTCTTCGCCCCCCATACTCGCCCCACCACTTTGTTTCAAACATTTTTTTTTTAATAACCCGCTCATTCCAATTTTTCTTCCACGATAAAAGTCCACGCCTCATCCGCCGTCTCAAAGTAGTGGTGCCTCCCTTGATATGTGACCCACAGTCTTGCCGGTTGCAGCATTCCGAATTTTATCTTCTTTTTGTGAAGCACCGCCTTGGCCCGATTAAGGCTCGCCCTCCTTCTCGCCACCTCTGCACTCCAGTCTTGGTATACGCAGATCACCGCGTTCTCCCACTTACTGCTCCGAGTTTTCTTTACCCATCTAAGGACCATCTCTTTGTCCTTAAAACGGAGGAATCTCACCACTATGGCTTAGGAATTTCTCCTGCTCTCGGTCCTCGCGCCATCACTCGGTATGCTCCCTCCACCTCCAGCGGACCCGCCGGGGCCTCCGCTCCCATTAACGAGTGCAGCATCGTGCTCACATATGCCCCGACGTCCGCTCCCTCCGCACCTTCAGGGAGACCAAGAATCCTTAGGTTGTTCCTCCTCGCGTTGTTCTCCAGCGCCTCCAGCCTTTCAACACATTGTTTATGGTGTGCCTCGTGCATCTCCGTCTTCACCACCAGGCCCTGTATGTCGTCCTCATTCTCGGCAGCCTTTGCCTTCACGACCCGAAGCTCTCGCTCCTGGGTCTTTTGCTCCTCCTTTAGCCCTTCGATCGCCTGTAATATCGGGGCCAACAGCTCCTTCTTCATTTCCTTTTTGAGTTCTTCCACGCAGCGTTTCAAAAACTCGTGTTGTTCAGGGCCCCATATTAAACTGCCACCTTCCGACGCCATCTTGGTTTTTGCTTGCCTTCCTTGCCGCTGCTCTAAAGGATCCACCGCAATCCGGCCACCTTCCTCTCCTTTTTCCATCCGTATCCCGGGGGGATTCCCTTCTGGTTCACCGCACAGTACTTTTAGTCGTTAAAATTGCAGTTGGGGCTCTTATTAAGAGCCCAAAAGTCCGTTCCACCGGGAGCTGCCGAAACGTGCGACTCAGCTGGTCATCGCCGCACCCGGAAGTTCCAGGCACTCTTTCTCAATATGAGTGTAGAGTTCTGACAGAACTCTCCTTCGGTGTGTGCTCAGTGAATCATAGAATCCCGACAGCACAGAAGGAGGCTATTCGGCCCATTGAGTCTGCACCGGTCCTTGCTCTGATAGAGTACCCTAGCGAGGCCAAATCCCCTGCCCCCTATTCCCACCTAACCTTTGGGACAATTAAGCATGGCCTGTCCACCTCCCCTGCACATCTTTGGACTGTGGGAGGAAACCGGAGCACCCGGAGGAAACCCAGGCAGACACGGGGAGAATGTGCAGACTTCGCACTGATAGTGACCCAAGCCGTGAATCGAACCTGGGACCCTGGAGCTGTGAAGCAACAGTGCTAACCACTGTGCTACCGTGCTACCGTGAGATATACAGAAGAGAGAGGGGATATGAATTGAAAAACGTACAAAGTGCGAGGCAGAAAGAATGAGAAAAAGAGTTGGAGACAAAGACAGGCCAGGATATTTCGGACAGTGGGGTTTCCTGTCCCGCCATCTGAAGAGTCAGCAGGGATCACATCACAGCCATTTCACATTCGAATGAGCATCAGTCGGCTACAGGTGGAACTTTGGCTCCTCAGTCGAGAGGATGTCCCACCTGAGAGAGCTACCAGCCATTTTGATTGGCCAGCAGCTCTCTAGTCCCTGCAGCGACAGGGGCTGAAGTGGACTGAAGAGGACATTCATGAAGAAGAATCTAACTCCTGTGACTGGATGGAAAAGTAAGACTTTAGGGTGCCAGGGCAGGGAGGGTAGGGAAGGTTTCGGGACTGGAAAATGGCCAACTGTGATGTAGGGGACAGGCTAGAGGGGGTTTCAGTGGCTACTGGAATAATACTAGAAGGGGAGGGGACTGCCCAAATTTAGAAGGGGGCTTCTGATGGAGGTACCACCCTTCCCTACCAAGGCCTAAGCCCGAACATTTTCAGGCTTCCCCCATAACTGGGAAATACTCCCGCCAACCTAAAAATTGAGACTTAGTGGGAAGCGTTCCCTAAGTGGTTAGCAATTGCCCACTTAATGGCCTTAATCGGAGCAAGGGTAGGAGGCCCATCCAAGGCCTTCATGCTCCAGCATGAAATCACTGAGAGGTTGGGCTGTGCTGGAACCCAGTGGAATTCCTTCTCTGTCATGGCTGATCTTCTGTCTCAACTCCACTTTCCCATTCACTCCCGATATCACTTGATTCCCTGACAGGCCCAAAAATCTGGCTATCTCAACCTTAAATATCTTTAACAATGGGGCATCCCTATCCCTCTGAGGTAGACAATTCCAACCATTCACGATCTTCTGAGAGAAGACATTTCTCCTCATCTTAGTTTTAAATAATTGAGCCTTTATCTGGAGACTGTGCCCCTGCGTTCTAGATTCCCCACCCAAGGGAAACAGCCTCTCAATACCTACCTTGTTAAACCCCTTCTGAATCTTTTTATTTCAATGTGATTAACTCTCATTCTTCTAAACTCCAGAACAATACTAGTTATAGACTGCCAACTTGAAAATGCCACATTTTCCCAACGCTGCTTCCTGTCCATTAATCAACCACCTACCAATGCAAATATATAACTGCATGAGCCCTTCATCTTGTGTATGAACCTTTCGTGTGACACTTTATTGAATGACTTTTGGAAATCCAAATGTACGACATCTACTGACTCCCCTTTATCGATCCTATTAGTTGCATCCTCAAAAAACTCGAATAAATTTTCCTTTCATAAAATCATGTTTTCTCTGTCTGATCATACTATGATTTTCAAAGAGCATTGTTAAGACTTCCTTCATAATGGGCTCTAGCATTTTCCTGACAATTGACTATTAGGCTAATTGGTCTGTAGTTTCCTGTTTTCTCTCTCCCTCCTTTCTTGAAAAGCACTTTTACATTTATTAACAATTTCTGGAGCTGTTCTAGAATCTAGGAAATGTTGAAAAATCATAAACAGTGCACCCAGTATCTCTGTAGCGACCTCTTTTAGATCCCTATGATGTAAGCCACCAGAGTCCTTGGCACTTGTCAGCTGTAGGTTTAGTTTCTGCATCCTCAAAGGATCTGGCTTGTGACTGACTAAGGTGGGGCAGGCTCTTTTGAGAAAGCAATGAAACATATCAAGAGACTTCGCTGGGAATGTGCCGAGGCAAAGTTGAGGCATCAGAGGGAGAAAACGGACCTCCAAACAACCTATTTACAGAATCCTTCAAGTGCCTCATGTGGCAGAGTCTCATCAGCCATCGCAGGACTCATCGAACGAGAGCGGAAGCAAGTCATCCTTGATCTTGGGGGACTGTCTAAAATGAGAAGCTTATCAACATGGGCCCATCTTTGGGTACAATTTGGCCAAGATGGTTTATAATTCCCAAAGTGAAATCTCTACCCCATTTTATATAACCTGCACTTAATTATTTTTCTGATCATCTTAATTATGTGCTTTCTCACTAATGGGAAGTTTGAACATAAATTTCACATCCATGCACCCCATTACGTGCTTTTTGCTTCTCTGATCAGCCAGGTTAGTTTATCATTATTCCCAAGTCAAAGAACTTTTTTCTTGTATGTTCAAGCACCATCAAAATGAAAGAAGCTTATAGCACAGAAGGAAGCTATAAGCACTTTTGTTTTTTAAGTGGCAAACCTAGGTGAATGCACCAGAGCCTTGCACATTTCTTTGGTTCAAAAGGGTAGCAAAGGAGGTGAAGCAAATAAGATTAACTTTCTCCAATAATTTCGCTGCTGATATTAATGACTTTGTGTACCCCATTCGGCATAGCCCCTTGCTCACTGTAGCCATCTGGGATGGCCACTTTCCGATTACAAAATGGACACTTTGCAAAGATTGCAGGGAAAATGGACAATACTGAGAAAACAAGCAGGTTCAGGGTTTGTCTGCACATTGGAGCCGCAGCTCTCAGACAAGACCAAAACTGTAGGCCCATTAGATGGGCCATCTCCGGGAACAAAAGTGAAACATTTGAGTAACCGATACTAAGGCAGACACCCCGGCGCCAGAGGAGACCAGAACAAAGCAGGCCAACAGCCACCTAGGACACGCCCAGCCATCAGGACACCCACCCCTTGATTGGACGAGATCAATATGAATGATCAAGAAACGGCCCAATTGATTGGGGCCAAGTTCAAGGCCCGCCCAAAAGCGCGCGAAGCCCCTTTGGGTATAAGAAGGATCCCCCAAGAGAGAATCGCTCTCTTGGCTCCGGCTCTCACCGAGGAGAGACCTGCCCAACAGCTGCACCAGAAACAAGTAAGTCCAAGGTCAACGCACGCTACCAGACAGACGATCTTAGCTGTTCCCCTTCACCACTTCGACCCCAGCAGCCTCAGAACCGAACAACGGCCATTGTTCCTCTGACTGAGTGGGCGCCCGAAGCTAAGTATAGGCTTTAGCAGTAGTGATAGTTTAGTCTGTAGTATTTGTGCATGAGTATATTTAACTGTGTGTGTAAATAAATAAGCATTTGACTTTGAACTAACTGGTGTATCGAGTCTTTGATCAGTATTCGGTTTGAACCTTGTGGCGGTATCAAAAGATACCTGGCGACTCTAGAGCAAAACGTAATTAGAATTAAGGAAAGCGACCATATTGACCGCCATATTCAGAGCCAAATAAAGAGAGAAACAAATAGCAACATCACCTTCCATTACTGGCACGTAATTTGTATCTCCTGCTGCCGATGGTCTTTAAGATATATTCCAACATTTCAGATGAAAAATTTAGTGACAAGTTAGAATCATATTCTCATCTTTCTCTGCTCCAAGCTTGCGATGCCAATTCTGAGACATTTGCCTCCAAATAAATACATACCCCACGGAATATTAACGCATCAAATCACTTCCTGCTCAACCCAGCTATGCAGAACTATTCACCCACTGAAAACAATTAACAATGATGCTCTTATCCAAGCATAAATGATTAATCTTCAGTGTCCAACTTTCTATGTTGAAATCTATTAACAATCTGAACTGCGGGAGCCAAGGTATTTTGACAATCTAATCACCCTGGGCGTTGGTTGCATGTTTTTGTTTAATGACATCTGTTTTTTCCCCCGTTTAAGTTGAGCTGATGATTGTATGATTGTATGAGCTGTGGTAGGAAACCACTTTGTTTTGTTTGCAACGCACATAACTGCTGATCCACGTGTAACTTTTGTTGGCAAACTAGTTAAATGTTTATCAGGATTAAGCTGGACGACTCACGCATATGTCTGTGCACATTGCCCTGTTAAGAGATCGAGGGCGGGATTCTCCGCTCCCGCGACTAACTGCCACGCCGTCGTGAACGCCGTCGAGTTTCACGACGGTGCGAAACGGCCCCGATCGCGATCGATTCAGGGCCCGAAAATGGGCTAGGAGCGGGGCCGTGAGGAACTCGGGGGGCGTGGCATGAAAGCAGCATCGCAAGCGCGCAACGCCCGAATGACGCGGCGCTGCACCATAAATGGCGCGATCCGCACACGGAAGGACCCAGGAGGAGGAGAAGGAGGAGAGATGGCTGAGCCCCGACGAGCCGCACCGAGGTTCCGGGACACAGACCTGGACACCCTCCTCGATGAGGTTGAAAACCGAAGGGCCACCCTCTGCCCAAGACGTGGGCATCGCCAGCCGTCCAGCACGGTGAGGCGCGGTTGGCGTGAAGTTGGCACCGCTGTGAGCGCTGTGGGGCACACCCCCCGGTCCGGGGAGCAGTGTCGGAAGAAGCTGCACAACCTCACTCGGGCTGCCAGGGTAAGTGCCATGAGGGTGCCCCCGGGTCACAACCAACCCCCCCCCCCCCCCACGGGCACGAGGGGGGGGAAGTGGGGTGGGGGGTGGGGGGTTGGGTGGGGGGGCGGGGGTTGGGTGGGGGGGTGGGGGGGGTGTTCAGGGTGCACAACGTTGTACTCGACCCACATGAGCACCGGGACCCCCCCTGGATAGATACCATGGCGTGGCTCCAACTGTCTCCCCACCCAGCATTAATATAGCTTATATCTGCACGCCCTGATGATACCCGCCTAATTGTGATGCTTTATCCTCCCCCACCCCCAGAACAAGACAGCCCACAACCAACGTGAGCGTATGAGAACCGGAGGGGGTTCTCCTGTGCTGCACCCCCTAAATGTTCATGAGCAGAGGGCCCTGGACCTCGCTGGGGGTCCACCACCCGGGAGGTCGCGACATGCCAGGTTGGAGGCGCAGAAGCAAGTGAGACAACCCTGCATGTCCTCACCCCCCCCCCCCAACCTGTCATCGCCCCCCTCACACACTCTGGCCACTGCACCCTCGATCTCCTCCCCCCTCACACTCTGGCCACTGCACCCTCGATCCCCTCCCCGTCACACTCAGGCCACTGCACCCCCCGATCCCCTCACCCTCTCACACACTGCCCCCACCACCACCATACACCCGGCCCAGCGTGTCTAACGAACCCCGTATCGTTGCGTTCCCCAGGGCCAGCCGCCGAACGTCCAGGGTCGTCTTGGCCAAGACAATGCCGACCATCTCCAACCTCAAGCGCACCCAGGGACGCACGCCAGAGGGTGGCAGTCAGTCGGACAGGAGGGCCATCCTCTCAGTCTGGGACGCTGGACGGGGACGCACATACGACAGACAGAGACAATACTGAGGGGCACAGGACGGACAGTGACGATGACGCACAGAGAACGACCACACAGTCCACGGAATCACCTGGAGGGCAACATGACATGGGCCGCATGCACCTTGCGCCAGGCCATGAGGGAGACCAGTACACACCAGACTTCCTAACGGACGATAACCTCGAACTAGCGGCACTGCTGTCTCCCACACCATCCACCATCGCAGAGACACTCACCTCGGTTGGGCAGATAAGTGATGAGGCTCCCGGGTCACGGTCTGGTGCGCACCACACAGCCGAGCAGGTACAGCAGGTGGAGTTCGGAGCAGCCGAGGGGCTGGACGGTCGGAGGGCAGCCCAGGCCCAGCAAACAGCTGCCGCCCAGACGGTTCCCAGGTTCCTGGATGCACTTGTCCCACCCGGACAACCGATGCATGTGGACACCCAGGGACTGAATAACGGGATGAGGGCCATCTTCCAGGACCTGCACACGCAGTTGGAGGAGTCCATTCGCGTCCAGGAGCAGGGAGTGGTGCCACTCATCGCAGCCACCCAGGCTGACACTGCACGGGTGGCATCCGCGGTGGAGGCAATGGATGAAACGGTTTCGGCCATTGGTCAGTTCTGCAAGGCGTTGGGCTTCACCTGCACGCATCATCCATGGCCCAGGAGAGGGCTGCCCTCTCACAGGTAGCCGTGCGCCAGAGCCAACACGACATTGCCGCCGCTCTCCGGGCCCTGGCCGAGTCTCACCATGCCATGGCCCGGTCCCAGCAGGCGATGGCACAGTCCCAGCAGTCAGTCGCGGAGAGCATAGACCACCTGGTGCATGTGATGGATGGCGTAGCGCACTCACAGTTTGAGATAGCACAGTCCATGGCAGGAATGTCTCACTCCCTGGGCTCCGTCTCTGCGAACATTCGGACCGTGGTCGATACCGCTGCAGGCCTCCAGGACTGGCAGCGCCAGGTGTCGGTGGTGCGACGGGGCATGTCTCCGATCGCATCTCCGTCCCACAGTGAGGCCCGGGGGCCACTGGGCTCCCCGAGGGAGGAGGAGGTTCTGGGGCACGTCCCGGTACCTCCAGCAAGGGACTTCCCGGAACACTCGGCCTCCCCCCGTTCCGTCCCTGGTGCATCTGGTGGGCAGCGGGCAGGACAGGGTGGCACCAAGCCATCCAGCACGCAGCCTGGCCCATCGAAGCGGGGCCGCCACAGGAAACGCGTGCCGACGGGGAGCCATGTCGCAGGGCGTGATTCTCAGCAGGCCGCCTCCACTCCTGCTGTACCATCTCGGGAGACACCTAGACGTAGTGGTAGGGCCCGTAAGGCAAAGAAGTTAGGCACATAATAAGTTGGCACGGGTGCAGGGCACAGTTTAGTTGTAGGGGGTAAGGCATCTGTATGTGAATGTCACAAATAAATTCACTGTTGCACTTAACTTGTAAGACTCTGTGCTATGTCCGGTGCCAGGGGGCTGGTGAGGGTGACCGAGTGGCGCTGGGGTTAACGAGCGGTTCAGCGTCAGTGCCGGATGTGCTGTCCCTTTCCCCTGCCTCCCAAAATCGGACACCGTGGTCCTCGGCACTCCAACGCCAGCTACCCCACACGGGCACGTGATGAAATGCCCGTTACAAAGGCTGTGACCACCGGAGTGCATGGTTCAGCTATAGCCATGAGTCAGACCTTGGCTGGCGAATCTGAGCTCTCAGCTCATCGCAGAGCGGGCTGTCATCATTCAACATGGCACTGATCACAACCGCTTACACAGTCATCAATGTTGTGCAATCCCGTAGTGTCGCAGTGGTAAGGTGATGTGGAATTGGTGCCGTGAACGCGGTGCGGGGGTGTGGGGGGTGGGTGCTGTGTGGTGACCGTGTGCAGGACTGGCGGTGCAAGTGGCAGTGTTCAGCGAATTCCTCCCCCACGGTGCGTGAACCGTGTGGCCACCAACGCGGCGCGTGCCTGCTGTCCTCGACGGTGCCGTCGTGCAGCCTCCTTGACGTAACCATCACCCGGGCCGTGTCTGTGTCCTGCGTCCCTCCCCCCACCCTGATGCACGCCAACCTCCTCTTCCTCCTCCCCTTCATTTGCGTTGGCTCCGGTGTCGTCGGAACCTCCCTCCGACTCCTCCACCAAGGCATCTCCCCTCTGCGTGGCAATGTTGTGCAGCGCACAGCAGACCACAACTATGCGCCCGACCCTGTTGGGCCGGTACTGCAGGGCCCCTCCGGAGCGGTCCAGGCACCAGAATCCCATCTTCAGCAGGCTGAAGCACCGCTCCACCACACCCCTGGTTGCTGCATGGGCCTCGTTGTATAGGCTCTCCGCGTTGGTCTGAGGCCTCCGTATTGGCGTCATCAGCCATGACCTCAACGGATAGCCCCGGTCGCCCAGCAACCAGCCCCTCAGCCGGGGGGGCATCCATGGAACATTGCGGGGATGAATGACTGTGCCAGAATGTAGGCGTCATGCACACTGCCGGGGTATTTTGCACACACGTGCATGATCTTCATGTGGGGGTCACACACCACCTGAATGTTCATGGAGTATGTGCCCTTCCTGTTCATGAACACTTCCGTGTTGTCTGCAGGTGGGCGCATGGGGACGTGCACACCATCGATGACACCCTGGACCATCGGTATCCCGGCCACCTTGGCGAATCCACGTGCCCGTGCTTCCTGCTGTGCTCGGTCCTCGGGGAATTTAATGTACCTGTCCGCGATGGTGTACAAGGCGTCGGTCACGGCCCAGATGCACCTGTGGACCGGTGCCTGTGAGATCCCGGATAGGTCCCCGCTCGGCGCCTGGAAGGAACCGGTAGCGTAAAAGTTTAGGGCCACCGTCACCTTGACGGAGACTGGTATAGCGTGTCCTCCATCCGTTCCAAGTGGTGCGAGGTGCGCCACGAGGTGGCATATATGTGCGATCGTCTCCCTGCTGAACCGTAGTCTCCTCCTGCATGTAATGTCCGGTAGGGCCTCGAACGACATTCTGTCACGGTACACCCTCGGCCTTGCTGGACGCCTGTGGCGCCTTGGCACCACCATCAGTGGCTCCTCCTCCTCCTCCTCCTCCTCCCCCCCAAGCACTTCGATATCAGTGCCCGCTTCCTGTGCATTCCTCGCCGTCGGGGGGTCAATGTTCCCCTCGGCATCCCCCTGGAAATTCCAGGCCGAAGCGTCTGTGGCCTGCACGGTGACGACGGGCCACTCCGCGGCCATCCCCTCTGCTGCAGCAGCAACCGCTGCATCTGCAGCCACTGTGGGCCGTCGCAGTCTACACTGCCGGATGGCCACCTGCAGAGCTGCGGCTCCAACCACGGCAGTGAACATCGCTGTCTGGTTGGCATACATGGTGACCTGCAGGCGGGTGGTGGGGGGCAGAGAAACAACATGTTACACGGAGGTTCTTCCACACCTCGCCAGCCGGGTTGCATGGGATACCTGTGTGCGCCGGTGGCCTGGTCGCGCTGCAGATACGCAGCCAGCCTAACACCTGGTCACCATCTGCGTCCAACGGTCAGTTCACACCGTCCTCCTCACCAGTGTGCCAGTCGCCTGTGCCCATCAGCCACACGACAACCTGCGGCCGTGTCTTCGTCACCGTCCTGCCATATCAGGGCGGCTGACATGTGGCATCCGCGGATGGACGACACCCTCCACACTCTCCCTCACTCCCCTCCCACCTCCACTCCCTCCCTCACCCCCCTCCCACCTCCACACTCTCCCTCCCCCCTCCCACCTCCACACTCTCCCTCACTCCCCTCCCACCTCCACTCCCTCCCTCACCCCCCTCCCACCTCCACACTCTCCCTCACCCCCCATCCCACCTCCACTCCCTCCCTCACCCCCTCCCACCTCCACACTCTCCCTCCCCCCTCCCACCTCCACACTCTCCCTCCCCCCTCCCACCTCCACAATCTCCCTCCCTCACCCCCTCCCACCTCCACACTCTCCCTCCCCCCTCCCACCTCCACACTCTCCCTCAACCCCCCTCCAACCTCCTCCCCCCCCCCCCCCCCCCCCCCCCGTTGGCCGCAGCATTCTCGGGGAAGCCGACCCGGTCTGCAGGAACTCCGGAACAGTCCGCTCACCTCCTCACTGCTCGCTGACGATTTTATTTACCAGGTGTGAACGGCGACGGCGTGAACTGGGCTCACGCCATCGGGACTTCGGCCCATCCGGGCCGGAGAATAGCAGGGGTAGCGGAGAATCGCCATTTTGGGTGTCTCGGGCAATTCTCCGGCCTGCGCCGCGCAGAACTCGACGGGGCCAATCTCGCCGCTTGGGTGAATCGCGGGAGGGCGTCGGACCGGCGTCGTGTGGAAAAGTGGCGCGCCCGGCGATTCTCCCAACCGGCGCAGCGTCGGAGAATCGTGCCCCGAATGTAGTGCAAAATTAGGAGCCTACTTGTTGTTGCTTAAATTCACATTGATCAAACAAAGCTTCCATTATCTCCTGAAATTAAAAAAATGAAAATTTGGCAAGTAACAATAAAGTATTATTAGCCGAGCAGAAATCTTAGCTTGGCTTCAGAAATAAACAACCATGGATTTGTGTCTGACACTAATGTCCTGGAGGAAAAAAAATCTTGAAAAGAAAATCGAAGCTTTTGAACTGGGAGTTTGTGGGTTCACGTTCAAGAACTCAGACACTCCAGTAAAGTCATGAGGAAATTCTGCACTGTCAGAGTTCCTCAGCCGGATTTTCCTCTTCAAGGCGGGGAGCTGGAGTCAGGGGATTTCCTGACTTGGCAGACCCACCTTGACTGAAAGGGGGCAGTCATAACCAGTTTTCACTCTGGATGGGGGCGGTGGGGTGTGAGCAGGGGGAAGGTGCGGGCGGAGTCATGCAGGCTGCTGCAAGAGTGGCTATATGCTGGGGACGGCCCATCCAAGTTCTCTAGGACTTCATCCAGTTGTTTGCTTATATTTTAGGACCTCTAGCCATCACCCCTTGTTCCAATTCACATGTTCACTCCTTCCCCATGCCACCTCCATGCCAACACATGTCCCCACCAACCCCCTAGGGACCCTCATATCCTCCATACCAACACGAGCCCCCACCCAGACCCAAATGCTTGCTTTGCTTTGAGCCCAGGTCTCTATTGTCTGTTGAGACAAATGGACACAAGGGAAAACATTGCTTGACTGACAGTGTTTTTGGTTAGATCTATTTTACAAATGGCTCAATGTTTATTCACACAAGATAAAGAGGTATCGAGTGCTTATAGTCCTGCTTTGATACTTTAAAGGTCTAGTTGATTGACACTTTTATAAGGTTACAGTAACAGCAGTTTTTTAAAAAGTTCTGAATGGCTGTTTTTTTAAGCTTTTCCACACATGCCTTTGTTGCCATCGGGTTCATTGTGTGTACTGGGTGAATGGACATGAAATTGCTTTGCAGTAGTGTGGAGGATATGAGGTGCGATTGGGGTGGGTGGAGGAGAGTGGGTAGCATGAGTTGGTATGGATGGGGCATGAGGTGTGGGTGGGTGGGTGGTACAATGTGAAGGGTGTTGAGGATCCAGAGATCGGAGAAGAGCCTTTTAGCCAGCCTGCCTCAACACTGAACTCTCCTTGTGACTGCCCTGAACTGTTTCCAGGGGTGTCAGGCCTACTCCAGCACCCACCTTTCCCCCCCCCAGAACGAAGGTCACACTTTTTGAGACACAGTTTCCTGAGGCAATTGTGCCAAGCCAGGAAATTTCCCAAGTTCTGTTATCTGCCCCTAAACATATAAATCCAACTGATCACATCTACCAAGAGCCCGAGGTTTCCTTCAAATTAATTGACCGTTATGCTAATAGGGTTTGGTGGATAGGTGAAGAGATGTAGGAGGAGCCTCACATGGAGCTTAAACATAAACAGCCCTGTTGCTGGATATAGACCTGTTGGGTTAGATAGCACGCTTCTATACAGCACATTCTATATCATTCTTAGCCGCTTCAAAACTATTCATAGGGTACATACACATAGGGCATGATTCAGCAGACTCAAAGTACGCTGAACGGAGAGATTAGCGGGGTGTTTCTCGGCGATTGCAGGACCGAGAAACATCCCACTACCTAACGGCAGTTTGTCATCGTTTTAGGCCAGAGGGAGTTTCTCCTCCCGAGATCGCACTTAGAGGGATTTCCTGCGAGGGAGCTTCGGCACCTAGAAAATCGGGGCGCCATTTTGTCCGGCTACCCCAATCTTTCCATCCACTCTTTGCCCCCCCACACACACTTTTTTCACCTCCCCCAACCTTGTGGAGGTATCCAAGGAACCCAACCCCACCCCTCCTCTACTTGGCAAAGTTCACCTGGCGTCAACCGCTGGCTGTGCCAACCTGGGAGACCCCCCCAAGGTGCCACTATACCTGGCCCATATTTATGTGGACTAGTTCTAAATGGCACCTTGGTGAGGTCTCCCAGGCACTGCCAGTGAGTCCTTAATCCAGTGTCTAGATATTTAAATTAACCGTGAGGCTCATAAATATTCAGATCTGGATCTCAGCCAGTGAGGGCGGGATCCAGATCGCACTGGGCAGAGTGGGTCAGGTGTATGACGGTCGTCATGGAACCCGAAACGGAGTCTGATTTGGGGCTTGCGTGTGATTCACATGTTGGACCCAGATACCTGCCGTGGGCAATGGTATCGCTGAACCGTGCCCACAGTCTCTGAAAACCGATCTTTTTAAATGCATTCTTATTTTGGTGTTGGAATGACCATTTCTACATTAGTTTGAATTTTTAAAACTAATTAAAGCCATCATTTTAAAGGAACGTGCAATGGACCCGCTGTTGTCAGGTTCATTTTTCTGAATACTGATAAGAAAATGTAGTTAAAATCAACTGCCAGAGGGCAGCACGGTGGCGCAGTGGGTTAGCCCTGCTGCCTCACGGCGCCGAGGTCCCTGGTTCGATCCCGGCTCTGGATCACTGTCCGTGCGGAGTTTGCACATTCTCCCCGTGTTTGCGTGGGTTTCACCCCCACAACCCAAAGATGTGCAGGGTAGGTGGATTGGCCACGCTAAATTGCCCCTTAATTGGAAAAAGTGAATTGGGTACACTAAATTTGTTAAAAAAAGTCAACTGCCAGGAAATGTGTGCCTTTCAAATCAAAAACAAAACAAAAAATATTTTTCCACTGCAACTCCTGCCGGTGTAAAATGGCTGCCGCCAGCACTTCTGCACATGTGCATCCATAGGACCATCAGATGTCGGATGGAAGTCTGTCATTCAGCCCATCGTCATGCTTTGTTATTCAATGAGATCATGACTTTCTGATGTGATAATCTGAGTGGGTAATCCATCTCGGTCCCCTCCTGAAGTCCCCAGCATCACAGATGTCAGTCTTCAGTCAATACGATTCACTTCATGTGATATCAAGAAACGGCTGGACGTACTGGAAACTGCAAAGGCTATGGGCCCTGACAATATCCAGGCAATAATACTGAAGACTAGTGTTGCAGAACTTGCCACACCCCTAGCCAAGCTGTTCTAGTACAGCTATAACAATGTGGAAAGTTGCCCAGGTGTGTCCTGTACACAAAAAACAGGACAAATCCAACCGAGTCAATTACCACCCTATCAGTCTCCTCTCCATCATCAGCAAAGTGATGGAAGGAGTCATTGAGAGTGCTATCAAGCGGCACTCACTCAGCAATAACCTGCTTACAGACGCTCAGTTTGGGTTCTGCCAGGGTCACTCAGCTCCTGACCTCATTACAGCCTTGGTTCAAACATGGACAAAAGAGCTGAATTCCAGAGGTGAGATGAGAGTGACTGTCCTTGACATCAAGGCAGCATTTGACTGAATATGGTATCAAGGAGCCCCAGCTAAACTGGAGTCAATGGGAATCACGGGGAAAACTCTCCGTTGGTTGGAGTCATACCTGGCACAAAGGAAGATGGTTGTGGTGGTTGGAGGTCGATCATCTCAACTCCAGGACATCACTGCTGGGGTTCCTCAGGACAGTGTCCTACACCCAACCATCTTCAGCTGCTTCATTAATGACCTCCCTTCCATCATAAGGTCAGAATGGGGATGTTTGCGGATTACTGCACAATGTTCAGCACCATTCGTGACTCTTCAGATAATGCAGCAGTCCATGTCCAAATGCAGCAAGACCCGGACAATATCCAGGCTTGGGCTGACAAGTGGCAAATTACATTCGTGCCACACAAGTGCCAGGCAATGATCATCTCCTACAAGAGAGGTTCTAACCACCGCCCTTGACAGTCAATGACATTACCATCACTGAATCACCCACAATCAACAACATGGGAATTACCATTGATCAGAGGCTGAACCGGGCTAGCCATGTTAATACTATGGTTATCAGGGCAGGTCAAAGACTAGGAATCCTATGGCAAGCAACTCACCTCCTGACCCCCGAAAGCCTGCCCACCATCTACCAGTCAGAAGTGTAATGGAATAATCTCCATTTGCCTGGATGAGTGCAACTCCAACAAAACTCAAGGAGTTAGAAACATCTTCCAATCCCACGGCCACTACCATCTGGAAGGACATGAGCAGAGGATATCTGGAAACCCCACAATCTGGAGGTTCCCCTCCAAGTCACTCACCACCCTGACTTGGAAATATATCGGCGCACCTTCACTGTCGCTAGGGCAACATCCTGGAAGTCCCCCCCCCCCCCCCCCCCCCGAACAGCACTGTGGGTGTACCTACACCTCAGGGGCTGCAGCGGTTCAAGAACGCAACTCACCAACACTTTCTGAAGGGCAACTAGGGATGGGTAATAAATGCTGGCCTAACCAGCGACACCCACATCCTGTCAATTAATTTTTTTAAACTCCAATTTCCTGCCTTCTCTACAAATCCCTCGATGCCCCAACTGATTAAAAATCTGTCTACAACCCGAATTATGTGCGAAAGAGAAGTGCGATAACGTGTAGAATGGTAAACTATGACAAGCTTAAGAACAAGCAAGAGTAAATCATTGCGCATTTCTTTTTAACCAAACAGATTTTTTGCATTCCGCGACTGTTAGATTTCCCTTTAACCAATGCTAGGGAAATTCCCAGCAGCAGCTTTGACTTAATTTGTTGAGTCAGTTCATTTCAAATAAATTATTGGTTTCTTGTTGGAGAAACAGTTTCAAGATAATTCCAAGTGAAATGATAATTCAAATAATGGAGTAATGTAAGCCACTCGTATGCGTTCTGATCTTTAGATGTTAAGTTACTTTCATCATCTGTTGTTTATCTTGACATTTTCGTGCCAAACTTATCAATAATGCTAGGTTTGGGTTACTGAATTTTCATATATATTTTGTTTTGTTTGTAAATTAGTTTCCAAGTACCAGTAATTTGAGGTAGAATTTTCCAGGCACCTGACTCAGAAACGCATTAACTAGCACGTGATGACTTTGGACGTGTATTCCGGTGTCACCGAGCCCTTGCACGATATTTTGTTTGGCAGCGGCCGATCGGTAGCACGCCACCAACAATTATGTTGCTTGTTGAGGGGGTTAAATTCCCAATTGATCCAGATTTTACGTGCCCTGTGCTATTTCAAGCTCAGCGCAAGGGAAACACAGGCAGGCGGACCAACCGTTTTTTAACTTCTTGGATTCGAGGGCGGGATAAAAAGGGAATTCAGCAAATGCTGGATGCGGATTTGGGAGTTTCAGGGAGTGAGCGAAGGTGATATTTCTGAGTAAAGAGAATGTTTTCTGTGTTGGGCTCGGTACAGTTTGGAGCTCTCAGGACATTAGGGTTGGTCCCCTTTGTCATCCTTTGTGCACAGGTTATCCCCATCCGCATACAAAGAACAAAGAACAAAGAAAAGTACAGAACAGGAACAGGCCCTTCGGCCCTCCAAGCCTGCGCCGACATGCTGCCCGACTAAACTAAAATCTTCTACACTTCCGGGGTCCGTATCCCTCTATTCCCATCCTATTCATGTATTTGTTAAGATGCCCCTTAAATGTCACTATAGTCCCTGCTTCCATCACTTCCTCCGGCAACGAGTTCCAGGCACCCACTACCCTCTGTGTAAAAAACGTGCCTCGCACATCTCCCCTAAACCCTGCCCCTCACACCTTAAACCTATGCCCCCTAGTGATTGACCCCTCTACCCTGGGAAAAAGTCTTTGACTATCCACTCTGTCTATGCCCCTCATAATTTTGTAGACCTCTATCAGGTCGCCCCTCAACCTTCTTCGTTCCAGTGAGAACCAAGTTTATTCAACCTCTCCTCATAGCTAATGCCCTCCATACCAGGCAACATCCTGGTAAATCTCTTCTGCACCCTCTCTAAAGCCTCCACATCCTTCTGGTGGTGTGGCGACCAGAATTGAACACTATACTCCAAGTGAGGCCTAACGAAGGTTCCATTCAGCTGCAACATGACTTGCCAATTTTTATACTCAATGCCCCGGCCAATGAAGGCAAGCTTGCCGTATGCCTTCTTGACTACCTTCTCCACCTGTGTTGCCCCTTTCAGTGACCTGTAGACCTGCACACCAATATCTCTCTGACTGTCAATACTCTTGAGGGTTCTACCATTCATTGTATATTCCCTATCTGTATTAGACCTTCCAAAATGCATCACCTCACATTTGTCTGAATTAAACTCCATCTGCCATCTCGCCGCCCAAGTCTCCAAACGATCTAAATCCTGCTGTATCCTCTGACAGTCCACATCGCTATCCGCAATTCCACCAACCTTTGTGTCGTCCACAAACTTACTAATCAGACCAGTTACATTTTCCTCCAAATCATTTATATATACTACAAACAGCAAAGGTCCCAGCACTGATCTCTGCGGAACACCACTAGTCAAAGCTCTCCAATCAGAAAAGCACCCTTCCATTGCTACTCTCTTCCTTCTATGACCTAGCCAGTTCTGTATCCATCTTGCCAGCTCACCTGATCCCATATGACTTCACCTTTTGTACCAGTCTGCCATGAGGGACCTTGTCAAATGCCTTACTGAAGTCCATATAGACAACATCTACTGTCTTACCTGCATTAATCATCTTTGTGACCTCCTCGAAAATCTCTATCAAGTTAGTGAGACACGACCTCCCCTTCACAAAAACATGCTGCTTCTCGCTAATATGACCCCTTGCTTCCAAATGGGAGTAGATCTTGTCTCGAAGAATTCTCTCACCGGCCTGTAGTTCCCTGGATTATCCTTGCTACCCTTCTTAAACAAAGGAACAACATTGGCTATTCTCCAGTCCTCTGGGACATCACCTGAAGACAGTGAGGATCCAAAGATTTCTGTCAAGGCCTCAGCAATTTCCTCTCTTGCCTCCTTCATTATTCTGGGGTAGATCCCATCAGGCCCTGGGAACTTATCCACCTTAATATTTTTCAAGGTGCCCAACACCTCGTCTTTTTGGATCTCAATGTGACCCAGGCTATCTACACACCCTTCGCCAGACTCAACATCCATCAATTCCTTCTCTTTGGTGAATACTGATGCAAAGTATTCATTTAGTACCTCGGCCATTTCCTCTGGCTCCACACATAGATTCTCTCCCCTGTCCTTCAGTGGGCCAACCCTTTCCCTGGCTACCCTCTTGCTTTTTATGTATGTGTAAAAAGCCTTTGGATTTTCCTTAACCCTATTTGCCAATGACTTTTCGTGACCCCTTTTAGCTCTTCTAACTCCTTGCTTAAGTTCCTTCCTACTTTCCTTATATTCCACACAGGCTTTGTCTGTTCCCAGCCTTCTAACCCTGACAAATGCCTCCTTTTTCTTTTTGATGAGGCCTACAGTGTCTCTCGTTATCCAAGGATCGCAAAATTTGCTATGTTTATCCTTCTTCCTCACAGGAACATGCCAGTCCTGAATTCCTTTCAACTGACGTTTGAAAGCCTCCCACATGTCAGATGTTGACCCTCAAACGTCCGCCCCAATCTATGTTCTTCAGTTCCCGCCTGATATTGTTATAATTAGCCTTCCCCCAATTTAGCACCTTCACCCGAGGACCACTCTTATCCTTGTCCACCAGCACTTTAAAACTTACTGAATTGTGGTCACTGTTCCCGAAATGCTCCCATACTGAAACTTCTACCACCTGGCCGGGCTCATTCCCCAATACCAGGTCCAATACAGCCCCTTCCCTAGTTGGACTATCTACATATTGTTTTAAGAAGCCCTCCTGGACGCTCCTTACAAACTCTGCCCCGTCCAAGCCCCTAGCACTAAGTGAGTCCCAGTCAATATTGGGGAAGTTAAAGTCTCCCATCACAACAATCCTGTTGCTTTTACTCCTTTCCAAAATCTGTCTACCTATCTGCTTCTCTATCTCGCGCTGGCTGTTGGGTGGCCTGTAGTAAACCCCCAACATTGTGACTGCACCCTTCTTATTCCTGATCTCTACCCATATAGCCTCGCTGCCCTCTGAGGTGTCCTCCCGCAGTACAGCTGTGATATTCTCCCTAACCAGTAGCGCAACTCCTCCACCCCTTTTACCTCCCCCTCTATCCCGCCTGAAACATCTAAATCCTGGAATGTTTAGCTGCCAATCCTGTCCTTCCCGCAACCAGGTCTCTGTAATGGCAACAACATCATAGTTCCAAGTACTAATCCAAGCTCTAAGTTCATCTGCCATACCTGTTATACTTCTTGCATTAAACCATATGCACTTCAGGCTACCAGTCCCGCTGTTTTCAGCAACATCTCCCTGTCTGCTCTTCTTCAGAGCCATAGTGGCCCTATTTCCTAGTTATCCCTCAATTTTTTCACCTTCTGACCTATTGTCCCGGTGCCCACCCTGTTATACCTACTGATGGGTGTTGTTTACTCAGCAGGAAGGATCTCAGAGGTCAGGGAACAAAACGGGAGGAGACCTGGTGGTCGCAGGAACTCCCCTCCCACCTGCTGTGCCTTCCAGCACTGGCCATTCTGCAGGCAGCGATGCCTCAGCGGCCTCTGCGTGCCTCCTTTGAACTTCATGGCGGGCCACCATTGTACACGGCGCCTGCCCCCACCGTCCCCCGCTCTCCCAGCGAGCTGCTATGTAAGTGGCACTTAAGTGGTAATATTGCGATGCCCAATTGATCTCGGGCGAGACCGGGAAATGCGGCTGCTTTCGGTTCTGCCCGGCAAGTGCATACATCACGTGTGTAATTCTGCCCTTGATTTCGCCAGCCCCCTATTAAGATGGCAGCCGTGCATATAACTGCACATGTGTGCCGTTGGTAGCAAACACGCCATATTTTCAATCAAGTAAATTTGGAGTTAGAATCAGATTTAACCAACAAAACAATATTGAGGGAGGATGTGCTGGACTGGTCTGTCTTCACCAAGTATAATGTGAAAGGGGTTTGTGCACATCATTAACCTCATGTTTGACAACCCCTCCCCAGTGGCACTTTGCTCACCCATTCCAATGTAACACGGGTCATTGAAGCCACTTTCTGCACCAATACGCCCTGTGCCCTCCGATGCAAAGCTGCTGTGTGCTTTAATCAAAAAGTCAATCTGCTAAATTACATTTTTGGGATTTTCTTGTGCTTAACAATAATTTTGAACTGTGGAGGGAAATTAGCGTGTTTAGTCAGTTTATTTTTTTTAATTAGAAGGCTTCCAAATACACTGCCTGAATATGGCCCTATTTATTCAAAATATACAGTGCAAGTTATCCAACCCTTTCTTTCATGCAAAATAATACTCTTGAACAATTAGGTGCAAAATCTCACACAGTTTCAAGTTTCCCGTCAAACCCATTGCAGGCGTAAGTGCTACAGCCCATGAAAGGAAATTTCCACAGTCCCCAAAATAATTTTTAGAACATGTCCAGGGTAGCTAAACCACGTTTCGCGTTGGCCGAACACTCTTCGCACAAGCAGTTTCCCGACCAAGTGCATCTTATTATCGAGTTTCTGAAATTAGAGCGAATGAAGAACGGCAGGAATGGGCTGTGAAAAGAACAGAAATTGGGAGAGATATGTTATGGTACGAAAATAAGTATGAAGAAGAAAGAGTTATACAAATGTAAATAAATACAATGCCTCAAGTGATTAAGTAATTAACTGAATTGTTATGGCTATTTATGTGGGAATGTATCAGCAAGGTTAACAGTGCAGCTTTTGGTAGGTAACCAGAGGATTCAAAAGTACACAACATATGAAATGTCTTACACTGTTGGAGACGTTGACTTTCAAATGAGACGTTAGATCTGGGCACTGCCTGCCCTCGCAGTGGGCACAACAGATCCCATGGCACTATTATTTCAGAAAAGTTGGGGATTTTTCCCCCATTGTCCTTCCCAATACTAATGTCATCACCAGACAGATTATGCAATCATCTGATTGCAGCTTGTGGGATTGGCTGCCACAATTCATGCAACAGTAACTAAACTTCTAAAGTATTTCCTGGCCAAATAGCATTTGGGAACATCCTGTGGTCAGAAAGGCTGCTGTGCAAAAACACAAGCCCTTTCTACTTTGCCTTCAAATAGATACGGCCATTTTATATGGGCACGCAGTTTTCTGTGAGCGGGACTCTGTCTGAAGCCAATAAAACCGAGAGTGCAACCTTATTCTCACCATCACCACATGTGCTGGCCGTGGGTGAGGTTCCTTGTCCTTGCACACACTCAGAAAATGCAATCTCCGTACCAGCTCTGGATTGATGCAGAATGTTAAGATGCAGCTGCAGCAGGTCTTGAGTTTATCTGTGGGTGAGGTACCCTCAATAACGAAGCTTAGAGATTAAACTGTAAAGAAGGCTTTATTAGACTAAGAACTATGTTAGAGCTGAGACAGGTGCTGACTGCTACACAGCCCATGAGGCAGCCTTTTATATATGGCTCACAGATGGGCGGAGTCAGAGGCGGAGTCCCCAGGGTTCCAAGCCTGGTCTTAAAGGGGACATCACCTTACATGATAATAAGGCAGTAACCGTTCATCACAGTGGGATTATCTTTGAGTAGGTTTTGTGATGGAGTTCCAGATCAATCCTGTCGAGGATTGATGTTCTGGTGAGAGCTCCCCTGCTATGCGGCATGGGGCATGCCTCCACATTGTAAACTGAACGTTTTGGTGTCGAAAATCTAATATCTTTGCTGTATTTATTTTCTTTTGTTTCATAGAGACCATTCCATCAGAAGCTAGTAATATTAATGTGTTGATGAGCAATGGTGTCAGTGCCATATGCTCAATCTGTGGTGATCGCGCAACAGGGAAACACTACGGCGCTTCCAGCTGCGATGGGTGCAAAGGTTTCTTCAGGAGAAGTGTTCGGAAAAATCATGTCTACACATGCAGGTAGGCTTTATACATCTGGACTCTTCAAGTGATTTGAGCCATGATTCAGGTGGACAATGCTTAAACTCCACACTTCGGAGAGGAGGTTGAGCAGACACTTATTAGGGTATATAAAGGATTATGTTGCATAGATAAGGTAAAAAGGCCACAATTCAGCATGATATTTCAATGTACGTGAACTCAGAATGTTACCTCAGGCCCAATAAAGTCAGACGATATAAGATTAAATGAACTTAATTCAGATCTAAAAAAAAATTCACGCAAAAAGTTGCTAAATATTTGGAGCAGTTGATCAGGTAAGCTAATGCAGGGGATGATAATCGAGAAATTCTAAATGCCATTGGATGCGAGGCCTGGTGATTGTAACACTGGATGGTTCCAAGATTGTGGCACTGGATAGATGCTAAACTGGGTGTGTTGAATAGATATTCGACAGGATAATTAGAGTGCTGGAGGAATAGTAGTCTGAGAAACTTAGAAATCTGGAGGAATCAACTTAATCAGCTGAATCGCCTTTTCTTTTCCTTGCCATTTTCTCTATGGTGAAATAATGTTTTAAGTTTAGGTCACTGAAACATCTTTTGCAGTATTTTCAAGACAGATCACATTATGCTTATGCCGTTTTTCCCAGAAAGTACAATCTGTGTTCCATTTGGCAGCTCTCATTTTCATAGAGATGAAAAACAAACACAGGGTTGTTACTGAATGTCATGCATGCCCGAGAGAGACTTACTTCGGTCACATCTGGTAGTGCGTTGTTCATAAAAATGCCGATCAGGATTAATAAGAATGGAATATACGAAGAGCAGTAAAGCTCATAGATTATCGTGTTTGGGAATGTTTGTGATGATTATTACAGATCACTTATTTCCTGCGAGGCTCCAAGAACCAAAGTTGTTTTCTTTTGAGCGCGGTTGAGCGATATGGGGAGGAATGCATAAGTTATTTTGATATTTTTTTTTTAAAAAGGTGACGCAGTAGTTGGATCTTAAAGGCTTTCTCTTGCTCGTCAAATCTGTTTTGTTTTCATAAGAAAAGAGGATCAGGAGAGGAGCTAATGTGTGTCATCGAGCAGGCACAGTAGGCTCAAATGTTTACAGGGGTGGGGAGGGGGTTCAGGGGCTGCACACATGAAACGGTTTGTGTTGCCTTGCTAATCTTAACGGTAGGGCCTCAGTTGAATAAAACATCTTGGATTCCCATTTGGATTAATTGGCTGGCTGGCGGACGTGCGGGAAGTAGGAATGTAGTCGCAGGAGTCCACAACTGGGAGCTCTTGGGAATGGTCTTTGTCAGTCAGTAAGCTCGGAATACTCTTGAGAACCATTTTGAGAATTGCAAATGGCTTTTGTACGGCTTTTGGAGAGAGGCCAGGGCCTGAGGGCGCCCAAGGACTCCTTGTGGGTCTTTGGAAGATCACCACTATACTTCTTCTTGGCGCACAAAGAGTTAAAACTTTGAACTTAACTTGGCCTCTCACAAGCAACCAGCTCCTCTCGCCATGTTTCTGTTGCTAAGCAACATGCAGTTCAGGATTCCCTCTGCCCGAACATTAATATTGCATTGCAGCACCGATAACGTAATCCGGCTGTCGTTTTCACGGACGGAATTGGCCAAAAAAGTTTGAAGTGTAATTTTGGGCAAGTTTGGCGGGGTGTTTCCTGCCACTTTTTTGCATGAGAGCCACACCGGTATTTAACCACACTTAGGGCACAATCTAATGGAAATAATTCTCAGGGCAGGATTTTCTGCGCGACCCGGCGTGTGTTTCTCGATGGCGGAGGTGACCTGCCAGCGGGATCTCCAAGTGAGATTGCGGGTCCCCCACATCTGCCGCCCATGAACATCATCACCCCCACACCCCAGGATTAACCTACACCTCCGCCCCCCCCACCCCCCCAAGTGATGACACCCCGCTATGAGGTCGCTGAGGGCCTCCCTTTTCAGGTTTTCCTACCCCCCTTCAAGGGGACTCCACCCTTCACCCCCCCACCCCTCATACCTCCTTTCATGGGCATGGCCCCCATCAGACCCTGACCCTTGGCACCGCCACCCTGGCACCCTGGCAGTGATCCTGCCGGCTTTGCAGTGCCACCCAGGTACCCTGGCAGTGCCAACATCATCTGATCAAGATGGGAGTGAGATGTTTGTCAGCCTGAGGTGTCTGGAGAGTTTTAACACCACACTTTACAGCCGTCATCGATATATTTAGAGAATCATATCGACAACTGGGCCCCAATATTTACATGGAGGGTGAAAGCTGGGGGACGGGAGTACGGCTTTGAAACCCAGCAAGACCCGAGCTGCATAAGTAGTCCCAAAGTTAACGGCAGGTCCTCATTAAAAATGTTTTCTTCCATTGCCTGCCAGGGATCTGACCAGATTGCTGCAGGAGCCTGCATGAGGACAGACCACGGAAATGGGGAGGAGAGCAGACTGTAGATCTGTGATTGAAGGTGTTTGTTGTCAATTAAGGGGGTGGGGTAGAGAGGGAGGCCGAGATTGGGTGTAGCGATGCTAAAGTCATTTTTGAGGTGCCAGGGGAGCACTCCTGTAAAAAGCACTTTAACTTAGGGAGATGACCGCTCTTGCCTATATTTCCCAGCCCGAATTCCTCAGCCTTGGGAAACCAGCCAGCAGCAACTCAATTTAAATCAGGTTGCAAAATGCAATGCGGCCACACTGCTTTGAAAATGGCAGCAGGCATTGGGTTCGGGTTCTGCATCACCTTTTTGCACAATTAACCACGCAAGTTTGTCCTCCCCATTGTAGCGTGGTTATTACAGGGTGATTCTTACTGAGGACCAGTATAATGGGTGACTAAAGTCTACGCCAATCTCCCATGAATAATAAGCTCAGAAAAGGTGGTCCATACAGCCTGCAAAGGAAGGCTGACACTGAGGCTCACATCTCCACTAGACTGTTCATTGAGGCAACCATCAAAGTGTCAACAACACATTTCTACCCTGCCTATAGGCTCCAGATCAGGAATCAAATCATTCTGTTCTCTTCAAAACTTTACACTTCATGAAATACGTTTTTCCCCCTATATTCTTCCGTGGGATGTGGGCGTCACTGGCAATGCCAGCATTTATTGCCCACCCTTAATTGTCCTTGAAGTGAGTGGCTTGCCAGGCCATTGCAAAGGGCATTTAAGCATTAACCACAGTGGAGTCACGTGTAGGCCTGGCCAGGTAAGAATGCCAGATTTTCTTCCCTAAGAACCAGATTGTCTTTAATGACAATCGCTGATAGTTTCATGGTCACCATTACTGAGACTAATTTATACTAGGTTTATTAACTGAATAGAAATTTTACCATCTGTCACAGTGGGATTTGAATCCATGTCCCCAGAGCATGGACCTCTGGATTACTAGCCCAGCAACATTACCATGACGCCACCATCTCCCCTGCCTGGACATTGCAAAGACTCACAATAAGAGCTTTGCTCAGTTGGCACCATCGCTCTAGGAAGCTGGCCATCAAGGCCAACCAACTCACTCCCCTTGATTCCCTGAGAAATCAAAAATCTGCCTGTCCCAGCCTTAACTGTATTCAGCGATGGAGCCAATTGAATCCTCTGGTGTAGAGAATTTCAAAGATTCAAAACCCTGTGAGTGAAATATTTTCTCCCCATCTTAGTCCTAATTGATCAGCCCTCTACCCTGAGACCGTGCCCTTGTGTTTAAGATTCCCCAACCAACTGAAACAATGTGCAGGATTTTCCCATATTTTTTCAGAGTGTCCAGCTCTTCAGCTGAGTTTTTAGACCAGGTTTTCTGGCACTCTGAAAAAAAGAATGAGTGGGAGTGATGACCAACAAGGCCGGCTCCACAGAGATCCAGCACAGAAAGTAAACGCCCCCCAGCACCCCCCCCCCCGCCCCGCCGCCCCCCCCCCCCCCCCCCCCCCCCCCCCCGGCCACACGGACACGGCGGACCTCCCACCTCCCTCACAAGCATCGGGACCCTCCCCACAGCATAAGCAACAGGGCTCTCCATGCACCCCCCCCCTCACCCCCAACCACAATGTCAAAATCACCCCCCTTCACAGGCATCGGGGCGATCCCCCCCACCACCGCAGTCTCGGGGGCATTCTCCCCTCTCCCCCCCACACAGCCTCAGAGGCACTCTCACAGGCATCAGCCCTCCCCAAAACATATGCTGGAAGCGCGCATCGCGATCGGGTGAAGAATCAGGCAAAGCATGTAAAATCGCGGTTTGCACCTGGCTCCGAATCCGACGCCTCCCGAATCCGCTCCGGTCCCTCGCTGGCGGCGATATCGAGATTTGTGCCCCACACCGGCGGGTCCTTGCAAAACCGCCACTTGCATGGAATTTAATGTCATTAGCAGGTTGGACACAGTATGCTCTGCCCTTTTGCAATGCTCCACCCCTCTCAGGCAGAAGTCACACGGGTGCAAATTCGTGCAAGCATTTACAAGCGGGGCCTGGGCACCATGGCTGTTGAGTGGGAGCAAGAAGGTAAGAAAACTTTTTAAGACTCTGATGTGAAGAGTGGGGGACGGGGGTGATGCCAGGGACATAGAGGTGGTGCCTCACCTGAGCAACCCTCAGGAGGTCATTCATCTTCTTCCTGCACTGGGCTCCTGTCCTCCTGGTGAGGCCGGCAGCACTGACTGCATCTGCGGCCTCCTCCCAGGCCCTGTGACAATGGCAGGCTTGAGTCTCTGGCCCACCTTGGGGAAGGGGGTGTCCCTCTTCTCCTCCACCACGTCCAGCATGCGACCGAGCTCTGACTCGGTAAATCTCGGAGCAGGTCTCCTATGAGCCATCATCTTGGGTGGAATGAGTGTGTGGGGCGTGGAGTGCTTATAAACAGCTCCAGCTTATCATGTTCTCCAGCACTATTTCCGACTCCAGTGAATCAGACGCCAGCAGAAATGGGAACGCTCTAAATTTACGTGGGCACAGTGCTGGCCCATTAGCATATCTTGATTCGCTTCCCGAATAGCGGCTCCAATGGGAACGCGAACCACACATAATTCAGTCCCGGTGGCAACACCTAATTCCCCAAACAGAAAATCCTGCCCAGGATTTCCCTTTTGTGCAACCATGTTAACTCATACTGCACTCCATTTTCCCAATGACTGATGCTGGACCACTTGGCTTGTCGTTCCCTGCTTTCTCTGTCCTTCCTTTCTTGAAATGCGGTGCAACATTTGCCACCTTCCAATCTCAAATATAAGGTTATGCCAGTGGGGGAATGAGTGTGTTCGTGAAGGAAAATGAACAGGAAAAGGGTAGCATCAGCTCTGAACGTTATACTGACCTATTTCTTCTCCGTTATCTGTTCCCAGGATGTTAAGTTCAAATTGACTCCCCGGGAGTTCAGGGGGCGAAAGAGGCCGACGTCTTGGCCTTTGCCTCCCCAGTAGCACGGAGACGGATTTTATTAATGTGGAGGGACTCGAAGCCCCCGAGTGTAGAGACTTGGGTTAACGACATGGCTGGGTTTCTCAGCCTCGAGAAAATAAAGTTTGCCTGATGAGAGGGTTTACGCTAGGGTTCTCTCGGAGGTGGCAGCCGTTCGACGACTTTCTTGGGGAAAATTAAAATGTCAGCAGCAGCAATCCGTAGGGGGGGGGGTGGGGGTGGGGGGTGGGGGGTGGGGGTGAGTGTTTCATTGGGATGGTGTGGGAAGACTGAGTTGCGTGGGGTAATGTCTGTTTAATTGTTATTGTATATTCTCTTTTTGCACTATGTTAATGTTCACTCTAGTTTGTTTTGTTATTATTGTTACTACTGTTTTATTATGAAAAATTCTGCAAAACCTTAATAAAAATACCTTTTAAAAGAAAAAACGAAAAAGTTCAAATTGACTCATTGTAGATTTTGTTGCCAAGTGCAGTTTTACAGATGATAACTCTCAAGATGATTGCCAAATAAAATACATTAATGAGATTGCAAACAGTTGAATGGAGCCTTTCAGTTCAGGTTTGCTTTTCTGATTCCAGTTTATCAATTTCTAATCAACCGCACACTTGAGTTTCTGTCCAATAGCTTCCCAGTGAATGATATTTAGATTTGATGCGGTGCAACAGAAAAAAAACATGAAATGATCTGTTCAAAAGCCAAACATTTGAAGTGGTTCAAGGATCGACTGTACCAGGAGGTCATTCATGCATAATTCAGAATTGGAGCTGCTTTAACTTTAATTTAATAGCATCTTTCAGAGCCCCAGGGCAACCCAAAGCCCCTTGCAGCCAATTATTTTTGAAATGTAGTAACTGCGGTTTCATGGATACATTTTCAAGCAGTTACCAGTAATATTATCCCACAAACAAGAGTAGGATAACTGACCAGCTAACCTATTACATGCTGTGTTGATTGTGGTTTGAATTTTGGCGAGGACATTTGGAGGTCTTCGTACTGGATTTTTAACTGAATAGGAGTGTTTACCTGAAAAATGGCAACTCCAACAATACAGTACTCCCGCAGTACTGCCTAATTTAGGTACTCCAGTCATTGAATGGAGCCTGAACCCGCTATACTCTGTTTTAAAGGCAAAAGTGTTACCAATGGGCCACTCTGACACATTAACCTCTCATTTAAGTATGCCCTTGCCGACTCATTTCCCTGGCTTCCTCTTCTTTCCCGATGGTTTTAACATGTTGGACTTTGGGAGCTCTCAGATGCCTTGTCCAAGTGACCATTCTTAATGAGAAAACTTGACCAATGAGTGTTGGGAGGCTTTTTGCTCTTTGTGGGGGGGGGGGGGAGCATCACAAAGGGTGGTCTTGAGGTTTAGAGGGGGAGACCCTGGGCGCAATTCTCCATTCCATCAACTAAGTGCCGGCACCAACAGAGAATCACAACGGGAAAATCGGCGGGAACCCCTCGCCGAATCCAGTACCGGTGAGGGGCTAGCACCAGCGCCGTGTGAACCACCTGCGGAATGCGCAGAAAATGGCTGGAGCAGCTCTGTGTCTTGTGTCGCGCCGGAAAACATTGCGCCGGCCGTGTTGGATGCTGAACCCGCCCATCCCGACCCCACAGCCCACCCCCTGTTCACCCCCACCACTACCCCCAACCACAGCAGAAGCCCCCCGGGGCAGCAGCACGGATCCTGGATGAGTGTGGCGCCGCTGGACACTCGGCCCATCGGGGATGGAGCATCGCGGGTGGGCCGGCTGAAGATGCGCCAACGGCCTTGTGACAGCGCGCGCACACATCTCGATGATGCCGATTTGGAGAGGACGGAGCACACAAACAGGCATCAAACAGGAGCCTGCCCCGGATCAGGCATCGGAAGCCATTCTCTACCCGATCGCCGATCCCGATTTCGGCGTCGGGTTACGGAGAATCCTGCCTCCTGCCTCTGAGCTGGAAGCTTCAGAGATCCATTTCAGAACTTGTGGACCACAGAAGGATGGTTCATAACACAATCAGATGTGACAACCTGCTTATCCTTCCAACATGCTCACGGCAGCTGGTATGAGAGGGAGAGATTCCTGTGGTCAGCATGCTTGACTTGGAGTGATGTTCCTCAAACTATAACCATTTGTTACATAGATTCTGGACTGACAAGGGAGTCAAAGAGTATAAAGGGTAGACATGAAATTCGAGGCCTCAATCAGATCAGTCATGATCGTATCAAATGGTGGAGCAGATTTGTTGGGCTAAATAACCTACAACTACTCCAAATTCATGTCCTCATACAAGCCTGATTATATCCCCACCTAATGTCCACACATATAGGGTGGGATTCTGTGATACTGAGGCTAAGAGTTGATGCCGTCGGAAACACCGTCGCATTTCTCATCGGCGTCAACACTGCCTCAGGATCAGCAATTCTGGTCCCTGCAGGGGGCCGGCATGGCTCTGGAGCGGTTCACGTCGCTCCAGCTGCTGATCCCAGCATCAACTGGGCACCGCAGGATCCGCGCATGCGCAGTGGCACCGGCGCCAACGCGCGCATGCACACAGTAGCTTCCTTCAACGCGCCGGCCCCGACGCAACATGGTTCTGGACTACAGAGGCCGGCGCAGAAGAAAGGAGGCCCCCTGCCAGAGAGGCCCGCCCGCCTTTCAGTGGGCCCCGATCGCGGGCCAGGCCACATCGGTGGCCCCCTGGGGTCGGACCCCACCTCCCCCGCAAAGGCCACCCCCCGACCCTTACACGCCGAGTTCCCGCCGGCTGAGAGCAGGTGTGGACAGCGCCGGCGGGACACGCCGTTTTTATGACAGCAGCCTCCGACCAGTGCCACGCCAACCACGTGGGGGGCGGGGCGGTGAGGGAAGGGGCTGGGGGGGTGCGGGGGATGTGGAGAGTGTTGGGGGTTCTTTTAATTGAGGCCAGGGGCAGGGTTTACAACTCAACTTGCTGAGGACTTCTGCTAGCCGACTCACTCAATTCCACTGCCACTTCAATCACTGAAACCCGCCCTGCAGGCAGCCAGGATTAGCCTCCATAGACTGTCCTAGAAATCACAGGGCACAAGGGCCGGGATTATCCTGTCCCCACTGCTAAGATTGGGAATCCCGATCCGGTGGAGAATCCTGCATCGGGCCAAAAACGGGATCAGCGCCCCCCAACAGACCTGTCCCCAGTTTCCGGTCCTGCCCCGCCAGCCATAGTGGGCATCCTGCCCTGCGACAGCGGAAACATGTAAACAGCTGATTTGCATTCATTGGAATGAAATTAACGGGCTTAAAGTCCAAATCTCTCTCTCCACCCCACCCCCATTATGCTATATCCCCCACAGTGGTAACTTCACCAGGCGAGCTTTGGTGTATGTATCGCCAAGTACAGTCTTGGTGCAATGGACCCCAAGAGGCGTCAAGGGGGTCAGCCCATTGCTTCTGTTCCCCTCCGGTGCTGTCAGGAAGCAGAGGGAGGGTTCCCTAAGGGTCCTGAATGTTGGGTGGCTCGGGCTGTGAGTAAGGGGTTGGCCTCCGGACCCTCCCTTGGGATGGGGGTCCGGTGTCTGAACCGCCTCTTCCAGCCTGGGTCAACCTGAAGATCACTCTTGGCGTGGTGCTCTCAGGCATCCCTCTGCTCAAGATCTTTATCCTGGCCTGACCTGTTTAAAATCAGAAGTGGCCTTCTCACTCTGAGCTGCCCTCCTGTCAGCTAAGCAGCTAAGTGGGTTCACTTCCTCTTTTCTAACTGCAGAAAGTACTTAGCATTATTGAAGTAGTCAGCATCTGCCAATCAAAACAAGAAAGTTCATAAACATTTTGGTGAGGATAAATGAAGCACTTCAGATGCTTTCAAGCGTGAAAGGAAAGATAACTAAATAAAACCTCCTGCCATCTGTGTTCAAACCCTTAAGCTGTCAAAGGCAAGTTAAAGGCACTGCACTGTGAAATTGAATGAATGCATTTCAAAGGTAGTCAATGATTTCAAGCCTTTTCAAGTATTGTGGGCTTTCGAGGAAGTCTCTGACACTTC
Organism: Scyliorhinus torazame; assembly: GCF_047496885.1. Classification (NCBI taxonomy): domain Eukaryota; kingdom Metazoa; phylum Chordata; class Chondrichthyes; order Carcharhiniformes; family Scyliorhinidae; genus Scyliorhinus; species Scyliorhinus torazame. Next base: position 26,920,357 of record NC_092716.1, on the reverse strand, counting down.
AAAAATCAGCAGCTTCAAAATCATGTCTGAGGGAGCACGTGTGAGTAAAAGGAAAGTGGTAGCACAAGTGGATAGCACTGTAGCTTCACAGCGCCAGGGTCCCAGGTTCGATTCCCCGCTGGATCACTCTCTGTGCGGAGTCCGCACGTTCTCCCCGTGCCTGCGTGGGTTTCCTCCGGGTTCTCCGGTTTCCTCCCACAGTCCAAAGACGTGCAGGTTAGGTGGATTGGCCATGATAAATTGCCCTTAGTGTCCAAACAGGTTAGGTGGGGTTATTGAGTTACTGGGAAAGGGTGGAAGTGAGGGCTTTAGTGGGTCGGTGCAGACTCGATGGGCCGAATGGCTTCCTTCTGCGCTGTATGTTCTATGATCCTGGCTTGATTCTTAACTGGATTGTCTGGTCTGCTCATCAGCCTGTGGAGACTGATCCTGGGAGTCTGCAGGGTGAATTTCAGTGATTCAAGTGACAGTGGAATTGAGTGAGTCATTAGCTGTCAGGCAGAGCAGTTCAGTGTGAGAAGGCCACTTCAGAGTTTAAACACGTCAAACCAGGATGATGATTTTGAACAGAGAGCTTCCTGAGATCCCTATGCAGGGCTGGAAGGGGAGGCCAGACACGGGACCCCCATCCCGAGGGGAGAGTCCCAGGGTCAAACCTTTACCCACAGCCTGAGCCCATCCAACCCTCAGACCCTTGGTGGACGCCCCCCTCTGCAGCCTGGCAGAGATGCACATGAGCAATGAGTTGAACCCCTTGGCCAACCCCGCTCTGGGTCTATCACGCAAGGCCAAGCAGTCACTGCCATGCTGTCAATGCTGTGGTGCCAAGGGGCAGTGCACTGTTGGCAATGCCAGGGGGCAGGGACTGAAGGAGAGGATGCTTATGGGGTGGGGGGAACTGAAGGATGAGGCTGGAGAATGACTGAGGGGCTAAATGGGTAGTTGGGGGTCTTGAGGTCAGGTGTGGGGGGGGGTTGGGTCACCCTAATGCATCTATGGTGTGGGGCGGGGTGACCCACTATTCCCGTGGCGGGGGAGGATGTCCCTCCTTGATGAGGGGTTGGGGGTGATCCCCTCATCAGCGGGGAGGGTCAACATTTGCGTTGTTGGGGGAAGGGGGCCTATCCCTGGGCACTGGGATGAGGGTGCCCATTCAGAATGGCAACTAAGCCCAGGAACTGTAAGGAAACAGTTGTGCTTGGCGCTATGTATATTTTTGCATAGTCCAGCCATGAGAACCACTCCCTGGCAACTGTCCTCGTGCTAGTGGGACACAGTCCCGATTCTTCACGAGCGGGAACACTTAGAATTTGGAATGGGGAATCCTGGCCAAGGTGTCTCTTATGGGACAAACAGTCAATGGACAATGACTTAGAATATGGGACAGCCAGTCATCAGACAGCCACGGGACAGCCAGTGCACAGAAGGCAGAGAGTTGGGATAAAAGGTTATTTTTCGGAATGGTAACCGGTGACGAGTGGTGTCCCGCAGGGTTCAGTGTTGGGGCCACAGCTGTTCTCTTTATATATTAGCGATCTAGATGACGGGACTGAGGGCATTCTGGCTACGTTTGCCGATGATACGAAGATAGGTGGAGGGGCAGGTAGTATGGAGGAGGTGGGGAGGCTTCAGAAAGATTTAGACAGTTTAGGAGAGTGGTCCAAGAAATGGCTGATGAAATTCAACGTGGGCAAGTACGAGGTCTTGCACTTTGGAAAAAAGAATAGAGGCGTGGACTATTTTCTAAATGGTGACAAAATTCATAATGCTGAAGTGCAAAGGGACTTGGGAGTCCTAGCCCAGGATTCTCTAAAGGTAAACTTGCAGGTTGAATCCGTAATTAAGAAAGCAAATGCAATGTTGTCATTCATCTCAAGAGGCTTGGACTATAAAAGCAGGGATGTACTTCTGAAGCTTTATAAAGCATTAGTTAGGCCCCATTTAGAATACTGTGAGCAATTTTGGGCCCCACACCTCAGGAAGGACATACTGGCACTGGAGCGGGTCCAGCGGAGATTCACACGGATGATCCCAGGAATGGTAGGCCTAACATACGATGAACGTCTGAGGATCCTGGGATTATATTCATTGGAGTTTAGGAGGTTGAGGGGAGATCTAATAGAAACTTACAAGATAATGAATGGCTTAGATAGGGTGGATGTAGGGAAGTTGTTTCCATTAGCAGGGGAGACTAGCACCCGGGGGCACAGCCTTAGAATAAAAGGGAGTCACTTTAGAACAGAGATGAGGAGAAATTTCTTCAGCCAGAGAGTGGTGGGTCTGTGGAATTCATTGCCACAGAGGGCGGTGGAGGCCGGGGCATTGAGTGTCTTTAAGACAGAAGTTGATAAATTTTTGATTTCTCGAGGAATTAAGGGCTATGGAGAGAGAGCGGGTAAATGGAGTTGAAATCAGCCATGATTGAATGGTGGAGTGGACTCAATGGGCCGAATGGCCTTACTTCCACTCCTATGTCTTATGGTCTTATCCTGCAGCTAAGTATTTGAAACTTAACAAAAAGAAAAACCTAGGAAATTAATTCACTCCATTCATATAAATACCACTAGGACATAGAACATAGAGTGCGGAACATAAGAACATAAGAACATAAGAACTAGGAACAGGAGTAGGCCATCTGGCCCCTCGCGCCTGCTCCGCCATTTAATGAGATCATGGCTGATCTTTGTGGACTCAGCTCCACTCTCCGGCCCTTACACCATATCCCCGAATCCCTTTATTCGTTAGAAAGGCATCTATCTATCTTTTTCTTAAAAACGTTTAAAGAAGGAGCCTCAACTGCTTCACTGGGCAAGGAATTCCAGAGATTCACAACCCTTTGGGTGAAGAAGTTCCTCCTACACTCCGTCCTAAATCTACCTCCCCTTATTTTGAGGCTCTGCCCCCTAGTTCTGCTTTCCCCGACCAGTGGAAACACCCTGCCCGCATCTATCCTATCTATTCCCTTCATAATTTTATATGTCTCAATAAGATCCCCCCCGCATCCTTCTAAACTCCAATGAGTACAGTCCCAGTCTACTCAACCTCTCGTCATAATCTAATCCCCTCAACTCTGGGATCAACCTAGTGAATCTCCTCTGCACTCCCTCCAGTGCCAATATGTTCTTTCTCAGGTAAGGAGACCAAAACTGAACAATACTCCAGATGCGGCCTCACCAAGAAGGAGGCCATTCACCCATCGAGTCTGCACCGACCCACTTAAGCCCTCACTTCCACCCTACCCCCGTAACCCAATAACCCCTCCGAACCTTTTTGGTCACTAAGGGCAATTTTGGACACTAAGGGCAATTTATCATGGCCAATCCACCTAACCTGCACATCTTTGGACTGTGGGAGGAAACCGGAGCACCCGGAGGAAACCCACGCACACACGGGGAGAAGGTGCAGGCTCTGCACAGACAGTGACCCAGCAGGGAAACGAACCTGAGACTCTGATGCTGAGAAGCCACAGTGCTAGCCACTTATGCTACCGTGCTGCCCAATAATAAATGAAAAAAACCTACCAATAATGTGTGTCTGTGTGCTGTAGTGCAAGATCTAAAAAAACTGTAAGCTTCAAGAGTTATTGTGATGCATGAAAATGCAAAGCACATATTCAAGAACCAAATAAAAAGTGCAGGAACCAAAAAATGAACACAGTTGAAATGCATAAATATTAAATTGCAGAAGTTAATTAAAACACCAAACTTAAGGTTTCACTTTTACATATTGAATGTTTCACTGGATATTTGTCTCTCATTGACATCCTGAATCTTCTTGGATACCATTCCTTGACAAAAACTTCGGGCGAGATTCTCCCACCCCCCGCCTGGTTGGAGAATCGCCGGGGGCTCGCGTGAATCCCGCCCCGCCGGTTGCTGAATTCTCCAACACCGGAGATTCGGCGAGCCCCCCCCGCCCCCCCGCGATTCTCCGGCCCTGATGGGCCGAAGTCCCACTGCTAGAATGCCTGTCCCGCCGGCGTGGATTAAACCACCTTTCTTACCGGCGGGACAAGGCGGCGCAGGCAGGCTCCAGGGCCCTGGGGGGGGGGCGCGGGGCGATCTGGTCCCGGGGGGAGCCCCCACGGTGGCCTGGCCCGCGATCGGGACCCACCGATCCGCGGGCGGGCCTGTGCCGTGGGGGTACTCTTTTCCTTCCGCCTTCGCCACGGTCTCCACCATGGCGGAGGCGGAAGAGACTCCCTCCACTGCGCATGCGCGGGAATACTGTGAGCGGCCGCTAACGTTCCCGCGCATGCGCCGCCGGGAGATGTCATTTCCGCGCCAGCTGGCGGGGCACCAAAGGCCTTTTCCGCCAGCTGGCGGGGCGGAAATTAGTCCAGCGCGGGCCTAGCCCATCAAGGTTGGGGCTGTGCCCCCCAAGATGCGGAGGATTCCGCACCTTTGGGGTGGCACGATGCCCGACTGATTTGCGCTGTTTTTGGCGCCAGACGGCGGACATCGCGCCGATACCATAGAATTTCGCCCCTCCTCTCTGGGTCTAGAGGTGGTGGCTGAAACCTGCTGTAAAGTGAGAGGAAAAGTTTAAGCTTGAAGTTAGTTGGGACTTCCAACAACGGCGACAAAGGTTTACCCTGCCAACCTCCTGCTGCGTCCTCTGCCTGTAATGAAATGGCTGCCAGTTCATCGGACCCACTGATGCCAACAAGACTTGACGAATGATGAATTCATCCTTTGGCTCTGAGCCTTATTCCACATTTCCCACTGGTATCTCATTGCTACCTGGCAGTTTTTCCTGGGAGGAAAATCAGGGGCACACTCAGAATCATGCACGGAAAATAGCTTAACCAGTCTCCACACGAGGTTATTCAACAGTTCACACCCGGTGAATGACAAATCATTGCTGAAAGAGGCAGGTTGAACGCTGCACCTATCGTCCTAACAATCCTTCACTTTTTGAAGGAACCAACATTGATTATCAAATGTTTTGAAAGCGAATTCTAAGAATCATTAACTTGTCATCAATTGTGATGTACAACTGCTCTTTGTGCTGTATACAATGGGCTTGTTGGCTCTGCCTGGGGCATCTCCAACACTCTTTGTGTGGTATCACCTCGCCTAGCAACATGATGAAAAATCATTAGCATCGTTCATATATCAGTGTTGGGAGGCCATTGCACAAGTTCAATTCACTCTAATATCTGTTCCTGCTGTGTTAGTCAAAGATGTAACATTAAAATAATAGTTGTATCTCCCCGATTTTTGACAGTCCCATAATTCCCTCCTTTTGGGCGGCACGGTGGTACAGTGGTTAGCACTGCTGCCTCACAGCTCCACGGTTCCGGGTTCAATTTCGGCCTCAGGTGGCTGTCTGTGTGGAGTTTGCACTTTCTCCCTGTGTCAGCGTGGGTTTCCTCCGGGTGCTCCGGTTTCCTCTCATAGTCCAAAGATGTGCAGGTTAGGTGGATTGGCCATGATAATTTGTCCCTTAGTGTCCAAAAGGTTAGGTGGGGTTGCTGGGTTACGGGGATAGGGTGGAGGCGCAGGGTGCTCTTTCCAAGGGCCGGTGCAGTCTCGATGGGCCATATGGCCTCCTTCTGCACTGTAAATTCTGTGATCTATGATCTTTAGCCTGTGGTTCATTACCTTCAGCTGCTTTTTCTTGCGGGGGGGGGGGTTGTAAATCAAATCTTCCTCGCAGCCATTCATTGCTGTTCTCAGGATTTTGTTTACAAGCAGACCGCTCCATAATGCGACCAGAGAGATATTTTTTGAAATCATTTAGCTTTGATTTGAGGTCTCATAAGCCATTCATAATGGAAATCAATTTACCCCAGCTGCATATTCAAGTGCTCTTAAATCCAGTGCAACTGTCTTCATGGAATCATTGTGCCATACTCTGAAGCAACAGTGCGAAGCACTGTGCTACCGTGTCCCCATCTCCATCGTCCTGGACAGCGCTGTGCACAATCTCGGGTACCCAGAAACTTAGGCCACTCTGTACCTTCTGTCTGATCTCCTCACGGGCACCTAAAGATAAAGAACAATTTAATAGCATTACACCGCAAAGTGAATTCTCTGCCTTCCCAGCCATCGGTGGCAGCAGGATCCTCCATTCCCGCCGGCGGCCAATGGGATTTTCCATTGTGGCCACCCCACGCCGCCGGGAAACCCACGGGCAGGGATGAGCTGCTGGCGGGATGGAGACCACATATTTTCGATTTACCCGTCTCGTCATTTGGGGCATTATACTGAGTAAATGGTTTCCAAGATTCACAAAACCTCTCGCTCTTTCCGATTAAAGGAAAGTTTCCGTATATCTTTGCAACCTACCTGCGAGAATCACGGGATGTTCACAGCACAGAAAGAGGCCATTGCGACTGCTCCAGTCAAGAATAATAATATTAATAATAATTGCTTATTATCACAAGTAGGCGTCAATGAAGTTACTGTGAAAAGCCCCGAGTCGCCACATTCCGGCGCCTGTTCGGGGCGGCTGGTACGGGAATTGAATCCGCGCTGCTGCCTTGTTCTGTATTACAAGCCAGCTATTTAGCCCAGTGTGCTAAACCAGCCCCAGTTCTGGCCGTAGAAACCCGGCATAATCCCACCTTGGCAGTCTGAGATGCGATTTCAAAACTGCTGCTACGTTTTGGAGAGTGGTGAGACACACAACAATTGAAAATCCATTTGGGCAAGTGAAATAATCAGTATTATCTTTACTGTCCACAGGTTTAGCCGGCAGTGTGTAGTCGACAAGGACAAAAGGAACCAGTGCAGGTACTGCAGGCTCAAGAAATGCTTCAGAGCTGGGATGAGAAAGGAAGGTAGGGACATTAATTCATTTTGTTGCATTCTCCAGTTAGGTCTATGTAAAGCTGGTATTTCAGTATGTAGGATCAGACACCATACAGGTAGATTATTGCTACCACTATCAATTCATAGAGGATTAATGCCATGATAATTCCTTATCTTCTAGTATTGTTTTAAGAGAAGGCTCCATTAATCCTGCACACTGCCACTGAAATGTCACACCTAGTCAAATCTTAAAGGCAGTACGGATATTACTGTTAATCATATTTTGTTGAAAAGACACAATTTACTGGAAATCCAAACACAACCATAGTTTAGCTATCACTTGACTGCTCAAAGCTTGACATTATCACAACGTGGTACCATGCCTCCACTGATATGTTAATCTGCTTGAGCAAATCAATGTTGTGGAGAAGCAAATGTTGATTGAACGGATGAATTCTGTGCTGAGAAGAATTGTAGCATATATATTTGGGATTTTGCTAAATACCCCAAAATTGGATGAATTCAAATTTGTCTTCCCGGCCAATCTTTCTCTCTCTCACTTTCAAAAACATACTCAGGCCCCTGTAGAAATGACATTTCCTCTAATTTTGTCCCAAATACATTGGCCAATGTTTAATGCCATTGTTGTTGTGTTGGTCAGAATGACATGCAAAGTTAGAAAGGACTCATTCCTAAAGTTAGGGAGAAAAAGAGGCGATGTGCCTCTAAATTGGGACAAATTTATGAAAGAGAGGCACAGACAGAATGAGCCTCCATTTGTGCTGTAAACTACTGTGGGGAGAGTTCTCCCGTTTTGAGACCCAGTGCGGTGGCAGGGCTGGGAATGTGGATTGTTTCCCACTGCGGCATCCAGCGGACAACGTTGTTCCAAATGAATTTCATGCCAATGTGTTTTCCCACCGACATCATAGGGAACTTGGTGTGGGGGGGAGTGGGGGGGTGGGGGGGTCAGACCTGCATCTGCATCCGTCAGACCTACAACTGCATCCCATTAATGGGATGCAAATGAGGTTCACGCTGGTCTCCGGCGGGCTTCCCGACTTGCCATGGTGGGCACAAGCGGAACCTCCTGCCACAAATTCACGATGACATGAAACCGATTTCTGGGACTCCTGCCATTTTCTCCCCTCACGCCCACCATCGCAGCTGCCAGAAGGGTCTTGGGAGGATTTTGCTCTATGATGCACAATCAGTTACACAAAGACGAGAGTAGGATGTAATCAAGGTTTTATTACACTGACATATGTGGCCTCCTACAGCAGCTGACGAAATGGCTGATGTACTGGGAGCACACATATTTATACTCTGCCTACTGGGCGGAGCCAGTAGGCAGGGTTCTACCCCCGTACCTGTAGTACAGGGGCCTTACCGCAAAGCACCTATATCAACATCCTATATATACAATATATACATCAGTGGTGACTACCACACTCTATTATTCTACAGGCCTTTCTCAACAAAACTTTATTGTGTCGAGTCTAAACATTTCAGTGCCACAGATTTTACATAATAACATTTCCCCACCTTTTGGAGATTCTACTACTGAAGGTGATCAGATTTGCTTTGTTTGGCCCCTTGTAACCAATCACTATTTGTCGATGTAACATTTGTCAATGTTCTCTGTTGATTATTCTTTTGTCTACTATGTACATACTGTGTACGTTCCCTCGGCCCCAGAAAATACTTCTCACTGTACTTCGGTACATGTGACAATAAATCAAACCAATTAATCAATCAATCAATCATTTAGTCAGTTGCACTGGGTGTGTCCAGAGCATCCTACAGCACTAATCATACTGCTGCCATTTAATTCTCATCTGGACATACACATGCAAATTTGGATGGATTATATATCAAATTAATCTTTGGCAGATGTTTGACACAATGATAGCAATTTTTTAAATGACAGACTACCGTTGTCTGTGCTGAGGCACACAGTTAATGAGAGATTTAATCTGATTTCCGTCCAAATTGATGGAACAAATTGGATCATGAATATTTTGATTAATCCTGTGAGTGACTAATGCTGGTTTCTCCAAATTCAGAGTAAGGCTGCCAGTGAAAGCCTGTTGAAGGGTAAATACACATCCCAAACCAGGCACTAGGGCAACGGGAGCACAAACAAAGCCAGGGATCTCTGGATGATGGAAGAGATGAAGGAGTGAATTTTCAAAGAAGTTCAGGGTTGGGATCGGTGATGGGCGGGGCTTGCAATTTGGTGCCCCTGTCCGTCATGTCCATGTGGTGCTAACGATCCCAACCCCAAGCCATGTTCAGAGAGCAAGCAGCAAACAACCAATTTAATTAATGTAATTAAGGGACAGATTGGAGAAACTGAGGCTGTTCTCCCAAGACAAGAAAAAGGGTGAGAGGAGGTTTGAAAAGGTTCAAAATTGTGAGGGATCTGGACAGAGTAGAAATTGAGAAACTCTGAAGGTTCTCATTCCCTGACGGATCGGGATCGAGTGGACACTGATGTAGGTGAATGGCAAAAGGACCAAAGACAACATGGGAAAAATCTTTTTAATGCTGACAGGGGCTAATACACTGCCTAACAGTGTGGTGGAGGCAAATTCAATGTTAACCTTCAAGAGGGACAGTAGAGCTTCTTTAAATATATAGAAAGGAAGAGAGAAGCCAAAGTAAATCTAGGCCCTTTAAAGAATGAGTCTGGGGAAATAATAATGGGGAACCAGGAAACAGCAGAGGAGTTAAATAAATACTTTGCATCAGTCTTCACAGTAGAAGACACTAATAACATTCCAAAAATACTACATAATCAAGGGACAAAAGTGAGGGGGAGTAAATACAATAACTATCACGAGCGAAAAAGTACTGGGGAAACTAATAGGCCTGTTCCTGTGCTGTACTTTTCTTTGTTCTTTGTTCTTTGCAAAAGCCAATAAGTCTCTAGACCTGGTGGGTTGCATCCTAGGATATTAAAGGTAGTCGCTACGAGATAATGATGGCACAGGTAGCAAGTTTCCAAGAATCTTTAGATTCTGGAAAAGTTCCAAAGGATTGGAAAACTGCCAATGTAACACCTTTATTCAAAAAGGGAGCGAGACAAACGCAGGTAACTGTAGGCCAGTTAGCTTAACATCTGTCATGGGAAAATGTTCGAGTCTTTTATATAGAATGTAATCGCAGAGCATTTCAAAATACTGTTATAACCCTCATGGGTCTTACAGGGTAGAGATGATTAACTATCCTTTTGATCTTGCAGAATACGAACTCCCCCGATAAGGGGGCGGGAGACCCTTAACAATACTTAGCTTTGTATTATCAGAGTCTGTCTGTAAGGCACCGACAAGAGAAGACCCAGTAAAGAACTACCGGAGCTTCAAATAATAGTTATTGTTAAATAAAGTACATTTTTGTTTCGACCCACATGGTGTAGATTCATTGTTGCCCTTTACAAAAAATATAAGCAAGCAGAGTCAGCATGGCTTTATGTCGGGGAAATCAAGCCTGACAAATTTATTAGAATTCTTTGAGGTGGTAAGAGCAGGAACCAGAAGTTGTAACATACTTAGATTTCCCCAAAGTGTTCGATAAGGTACCCCACAAAAGGCTACTTAATAAGATAAGAGCCCATGATGTTGGGGGCAGTATATTAGCATGGATATAGGATTGGCTAACTAGTAGAAGACAGATAAGCGGAGCATTTTCAGGATGGCAACACATAACTAGTGGCGTGTCACAGGGATCAGTGCTGGGGCTACAATTATTTACAACAATTATGAATGACTTGAATGAGGGAAGTGAATGTACTATGTCCAAGTTTTGGGTGAAACAAAAATAGTGGGAAGGCAAGTGGTGAGCATGACACAAAGGGGCTACAGAGTGATATAGACAGGTTAAGTGAGTGACTGGGCAAAACTTGGCAGATGGAATATATTGTAAGAAAATGTGAAGTTATGCACTTTGGTGGGAAAAATGAAGGAGCTGAATATTATTGAAATGGGGAAAGTCTGCAGAAGGCTGCAGCACAGCGGGACTTGGTGGTCCTTGCACATAAATCACAAAAAGCTAGCACTGCAAATTCAGAAAGTAATAGGGAAGGCAGATAGAATATTGGCCCTTATTTCAAAATGGGGAAGTCCTGCTAAAATCATGCAAGGCACTAGTTAGACCACACCTGGAATACTGTGAACAACTTTGGTCCCCTTATCTAAGGAAAGTTCATAGAATTTACGGTGCAGAAGGAGGCCATTCGGCCCATCGACCCTGCATCGGCCCTTGGAAAGAGCACCCTACCTAAGCCCACACCTCCACCCTATCCCTGTAACCCAGTAACCCCACAGAACCTTTTTGGACACTAAGGACAATTTATCATGGCCAATCCACCTAACCTTCACATCTTTGGACTGTGGGAGGAAACCGGAGCACCCGGAGGAAACCCACGCAGACACGGGGAGAACGTGCAGACGCCGCACAGACAGTGACCCAAGCCAGGAACCGAACCTGGGACCCTGGAAGCAGCAGTGCTAACCATTGTGCGACCGTGCCACCCCCCCCCCCCACTGTACTACCATGCCCCCCCCACCCCCCCACTGTGCTACCTTGTCCCACCACTGTGCTACTGTCTGTCCCTCCGTCCCCCAACGGCTACCCAGAGAAGGATCACTATGTTGATCCTTGGTATGGTGGCTTTTCTGATGAGGAGAGGTTGAATAAGTTGGGCCTGTACTCATTGGTTTTTTAGAAGAATGAGAGGCGACCTTATTGAGTCATACAGGATTCTCAGGGGGCTTGACAATGTAGAAACTGAGAAGCTGTTTCCCCTTATGGGAGAGTCTAGGCCAAGAGGGCATAATCTCAGAGTAAGGGGTCACCCAATTAAGACAGAGATGAGGAGAAATTTCTTCTCTCAGAGGGTAATGAATCTGTGGAATTCTTTACAGCAGAGGGCTGTCCCAGTTGGGTCGCTACATATGTTCAAGGCTGAGATGGACACATTTTTAATCAGTAAGGGAATCAAGAGTTATGGGGTAAGGTGGGAAAGTGGAGTAGAGGATTGTCACATCAGATCAGTCATTATCTCATAGAATGGTGGAGCAGAGCCGATGGGCCAAATAGCCTACTTCTGCTCCTATATTTTATGGTCTTCTGGGAATTGGAAATTACCTTTAGAGAAACAATTTGGAAGACAATGGGGAAAAGGTGGGTGAGTAGGATTGGCTGAGTTGTCCTTGCATTCAGTTAACATGAACATGACAGGTTGAAGGGCCTCCTTTTGTGCTGTCACCATTCTTTAATTTTATGATTCTATATAACGGAATAAGAAAACAGAGCAAAGGAAGATCAGTTACAAAGAAAGATCAAATTAACTTCATATTGGCCAAATACAGTGATGCCTAAATACAGAACCTCTGCAAAATCTATTTAAATGTTTTGTCATGACCTCTTGACGCTGTTGGGTCTGCGTTATTGAATCGCAGATAATCAGCACAATATGCTGCAATTATCAAACAGTTCATATATTGGCGTGAAGTATATTTATGCCATATTGCAAATCACGGGGAAAACTAAGCACTTCAGGAACAGAGGGCTGGATTCTCTCAGCCCAGGGCTGGGCCGGGCCGGAGAATCTCTGCGACAGGGCCCCGCCCCTCCACAGAGTGGAGAATCGGCGCGGTTGGCGCCAGCGTGGTTGGCGCGGTGCCGGTCGTAGGCCGTTCTACACGGCCGACCCGCCGCTTCTCGGCCCGGGATGGTCCGAGCGGCCGTAGTTAAAATGCTGAGCCCCGCCGACACCGTGCACACCTGCTCGCAGCCGGCGGGAACTCTGCCTGCAAGGGTCGGGTGGCAGCCTGTGGGGGGGAGGGGGACTCCGACACCGGGGGGTCTCCGATGCAGCCTGGCCCGCGATCGGGGCCCACCGATCGGCGGGCCGGCCTCTCTGTCCCCCGGCCTCTTTTCATACTCACCAGCCCCTGTACTCCTGCGCCATGTTGAAGGAGGCCACCGCGCATGTGCGCGTTGGCGCCGGTGCCACTGCGTATTTGCGGATCCCGTGGTGCCCAGTTTGCGCCGGGATCGGCAACTGGAGCGGCGTGAACCACTCCAGCGCCGTGCTGGTCCCCTATAGGTGCCAGAATTACTCCTGGCAGCGGCCCGTACACGCTGTCGTAAAACGGGCCGGCGTTTACGACGGCGTGGACACTCTGCCGCGGGATGGGAGAATCCCGCGGATGGATTTGTGTTTTGAAGATTGTGGGAAATGCATCTTCAAAATCCCAAGATCAACTTTCGACAAAGATGAAAATATCATCCTCTGGAATGTGGTTCCTCTAGTTCCACCATTAAAGCAATCTCACAACTTCAGATGCGGTAAACACTGCACTGTTCTGAAACCACTGGTAGGCACAAAGGCGAAAGAAACACAACTAAATCTTTATTCTTACTTGACACCCGCACCATCCAGCACGAGTCACAAGCCACCAAAAACAGGGAACCCAGCCCAATATGCTTAGGCTGATTCTATTCCAACTGCTTCCCCAGCTGGAATCAAATACCTCTAAACAAACTGGACTTTGAAACTTAACCACCTAGCCTGTGTACCCTGGTGCTACATTGAGAGGCATATTTAGCCACAAGGCCATCAAAAGGTTTCTATCGCCTACTATCTTACCAACCTATTAGCAACTCAGTGTGGCAGATCTTGATTTTGCACAATTGGATCAAGCGAGTGATAGAAAGCTGAAAGGTAGGGCGGTGACACAATGGTTGGCGCTGCTGCCTCACAGGGTTCGATTCCGGCCTCCGGTAACTGTCTGTGTGGAGTTTTCACATTCTGCCCGTGTCTGTGTGGGTTTCCTCCGGGTGCTCCGGTTTCCTCCTGCGGTCTGGAGATGTGCAGGTTGTGTGGATTGGCCATGCTAAATTACCCCTTAGTGTCCAAAGGTTTTTTTCTTCTTTATTTGTTCTTGGGATGTGGGCGTCGCAGGCAAGGCCAGCATTTGTTGCCCGTCCCTAATTGCCCTTGAACTATGGAATTTTAAGAGTCAACCACATTGCTGTGGCCTGGAGTCACATGTAGGCCAGACCGGGTAAGAGCGGCAGATTTCCTTCCCTAAAGGACATTAGTGAACCAGATGGGTTTTATGACAATCGACAATGGTTTCATGGTCATCATTAGACATTTAATTCCAGATTTTTTTATTCAATTCAAATGTCACCATCTGCTATGGTAGGATTTGATCCCGGGTTCCCAGGACATTACCCTGGCTGTCTGGATTACTAGTCCAGTGACAATACCTCTCTGCCATTGCAGGATGGGGTGGGGGAGTGGGCCTCGGTGGGGTGACCTTTCAGAGGATCTGAATGAACTGGATGGGCTGAATGACCTCCTCTTGCACAGTAGGGATTCTATGATTCTGCGATCTTCCCCCCAGTCAGAAACAAGCTCACCTTTCACCTGAGGGAATTAAATAAGCTTAAAAAAAAGAAAGCTGACATGCTGTTTTACATTTCTCCCCAAACGTTGACCGGAATTCTCTGGTCATCGCTATTCCAATTTCCCTCCATCTGTGCAGCCATCCGAGCTCAAAATGTCAAGTACCTTTCTCTGGACAGATATAAGCATGAATGTTGGTGTTTAAAACTATCATTATTAAACGTTCACAATATATATTTTTTTCACTTAGAGCCTTGTCAGGGAGATTGCGAGGCTCAATAGCCTTTTATATTATAACGCTGGTGCTGTCGATAGCTCTTTTAAAATAGCTCTGACATTTCAACCTGTGCTGTACTTTCTACCCCACAGTAAATAGATAGAATCCTAGGCACCAGCTGTTATCCAGCCTTGTTATTTTAAACCTATTATATGTAGGGTTTGCCACCATCATTTTTCCCATTCTGTCACTCATTTTCTTACCTTTATCTTCTTTCTATCTTTGATAACAGTGCCGGTCAATTTTCTCAAGGGGTCCCCAGTCAGACATTGAGGCTTTTCATTAGTATCCATCTGCAAGAGGCCTGTTGTAAGTGGCCATCCTAAATGCCTGAAAAAATGCTGCAACTAATTTCAGGTTGGATGGTTTGCAACAATCCTGAAGGGGAGGTGGCAGGACATTTGTCCAAGAGATTTAACTTCACTGCACCTATTTCTGACCCAAAAACAAGTTCCACCTTCTAACCCCAACCTGTTTTGTACATTTTTGGACTACTTATCCAGCTTGTGCAAACTCATAAAACTTGTGGCCTGACACACTATACAATTCTAGAAAGGTTACAGAGGAATTATCTATTTAATGTCGAGGCCGAGATCGCAGATTCTAAGCTGCTACTGTGCTCGGATATTGAATGCGCATTCTACAAGTCTGCAGTCAACTTCACCGATTCATGAGTTGTTTTAGAACCATATCATTACAGTTTGCCCCCATCACGATGTACCAAAAATGGTGGAAGGTGTTCTGTCTGTTAGATGCTTCTAAAGAACGAGTTTATGCTTTTATTACAGCTAGTCTACACAGGAAGTCTTCTCCCACTGTGATGCTCTATGTATGAGTCTTGTGGAATAACACTGACATTCATTTAATCTAAAGCTTTAATAAAAAAAGCTACAAATAAACCAAATCCGCGTAATACTTTTCATATTTCCTCCCTCTAACACTTGGAGCTCAGAAGAAACATAAGGGACAAAATGTAACAGTAGATTGCCATCTGCTGGTAAATGCTTGCAGTACAGAACTTTCCAGAAGGCTGAGTGCAACTTCAGAAATTGCACTCTCGGTGGAAGTTTAATCCTCCAGGAGTGTCTTGTGAACTTGGGCTCTCTGTGATTTTCCAACCATTATCTTAAGAAAATAGCGCTTGCATATGGTGAGACTAGGGGCGCGATTCTCCCAGCAGGAGCATCGCCGCAACCGCGATGCCGCCGAGGTTCAGAGAATCGGCGGCATCTGCGCTGGCGCATTTGGCGCGGCGCCGGTCACGGGCCGCTGTCTGCGGTGGGGCCGCCGATTCTCCGGCCCGGATGGGCCGAGCGGCCGTGCGGAAACGGCAGAGACCCGCCGCCGCCCACCCCTGGTCGCTGACGGCGGGAACTCTGCGCGAAGGGTCGAGGGGCGGCCTGTGGGGCGGGCCCACCAATCCAATGCCCTGGGGTCCACCAATCGGCGAGCCGGCCTCCCCCCCCCCCCCCCCCAGGCCTACTTTGTTTTGTGGCCGGCCCCTGAAACCCCCACGCCATGTTGCGTCCAGGCCGGCGCGCTGAAGAAGTCCCCCGCGCATGCACGGGTTGGCACGGCGCCCATTTGGCACGGCTGGAGCGGCGTGAACCGCTCCAGTGCCATGCTGGCTCCCTGTGGGGGTCAGAATCACTATTGCCCGCGCCCGTTTCGCACCGTCGTGAAACGCGACGGTGTTCACGACGGCGCGAACACATAGTCTCCATTTCGGAGACTCGCGCCCTAGGTTCGGGGTGGGTGGAGGGAGGAGGGGTTTATGTTGGTGACGGAATCTCTCGCCTACTGCCACGGTCCCCAGATCGCCTCCCTTGGGGAAGGCCCGCCGGAGTTAAATGCCCACCAGACATCTGAATGGCCGACGTTAGGTCTGCCCGGGACTTAGAACCTTGGGGGCAAAATATCCTGCCCTGAGAGCTGCCGGCCAATTGAAGGCCAGGAGCTCTTCATTGCCCGACATCAGGGAGCTCCAGCTTCTGCCAACCAGAAAATTACACTTGATGAAGTACCCAGGCCACAGGGTAGGTGAGGGGGGAATGGAGTGGGGGAGGGGGTTGGAAGAAAGGGCAGGGGGTTGGCTGTCAGCAGATCCAATGCCCTGGATGTCAGCCTTGAATCATTCTTGACACGTGCTGAATAAATTCCAGCACTTCCTTCTTGTGAAGTGTGGTCACTGTCTTAATTTGGGAAACAGCAGAAAAATTGCTCACAGCAAGGGGAAGGGAATGCAATAATGACTAAATAATATTGGCTGAGAGATAAATATTGGCATAGATATCAGGGCTAGCTCGCTGCTCTTCTTCAAAATAGTGCCATGGGATCTTTTAAATCCAGCTGGGTTTGATAACTCATCCAAACGTCAGTGCCTTTAACAGCGCAGCATTCCTTCAATACTGCAACCGGAGCGATTGGTTAGATTCTGCACTCAGTTATTTGAAGTCAGGCCTGAAGCCATACAGGGCCTTGGTGAGGCCACAACTGGACTATTGTGAGCAGTTTTGGTCTCCTTTTCTGAGGAAGGATGTTCTTGCTCTCTAGGGAATGTAACGAAGGTTTACCAGACTGATTCCAGGGATGGCGGGACTGTCTTATGAGGCGAGATCGACTAGGTTGGGATTGTTCTCGCTGGAGTTCAGAAGATTGAGGGGGGATCTCATAGAGACTTATAAAATTCTAACAGGACTAGACAGGGTACATGCAGGGAAGAGTTTCCAATGGTGGGTGTGGCCTGAACCAGGGGCCACAGTCTGAAAATTCAGGGTAAACCATTTCGGACAGAGATAAGGAGACATATCTTCACCCAAAGAGTGGTGAGCCTGTGGAATTACCACAGGAATTAGTTGATGCTAAAACATTGAATGTAGTCAAGAGGCGGCTAAATATAGCACTTGGGGAGAATGGGATCAAAGGCTATGGGGAGAAAGCAGGATTAGGCTATTGAGTTGGATGATCAGCCATGATCGTGATGAATGGCGGACCAGGCTCGAAGGGCCGAAAGGCCTCATCCTGCTCCTATCTTCTCTGTATCTATGTACCCTCCTGACTCAGGGCCACAGCTTACATTCTTAAAGTTTATGGATGAGTTTTCTGCCGGCGGGTTTCTCCGATCTGCCGGCAGCGCACACCAACCCGCGGGTTTCCCAGCAGCGTGGAATGGCTACAATGGGAAATCCCATTGGCCAGCGGCAGAATGAAGAGTCCCACTGCCAGCGATGGCTCGCCGCTGAGAAACACACGACTGGGGAGCGGAGAGTTCACCCCTATGAATTTGTGCAGATTATCCGGGCTGACATTTGATGCAAAGTTCTGTTGCAATCATGAAGCCAATGGATGGCATCGTTCCAAAATTGTGCAAAGTGTTGGATCATGCGAGAAAAGCTGTGTGAAACCAGCCGGTTTCAAAACCACTTTTTATTGCCTGACTGAACAACCTGCAATTTCAGGGTGCTGTCGGGAATCACACAGCCAGCTGAAGGGGCGGGACCTGAACCCGCTGGCAACGCTGGATTCTGTGATCAGGACACCATTGTTAAAGGGTGGCTCAATTTCAAAGCTAAATGTACCGTTCCCACCCCCCCCCCCAAAAACACCCCATGGCCATCGAGACTCATCACATAGACATCGTGACCCTCCCCCTACGGACATGGCACCCCCCCCCACCCACGGACATCGGGGCACGCAGGCAGATAAGGGGAACACTGCCTTCCCATGCAGATGGGGAGCAACCCGCAATAGAAGAGGGTAACACCCCTGCCAGTGTCCCATACCTGTGCCCCCCTGGAATTTCCTCTTCAGAAACTAGCAGTGATTTGTGCCAACGTGATGTCATGCCACCGGGGGGAACAGCCATCATGCGTGGATGGTATGGCGCCAAGCCCAGTAATCAGGTTATAATTTATTGAAATGTATGGAAATTGGGTTGTGAACCAGATTATGTCACTGGCAGAAGGCGAGGAAGATTTCAAACAGACCTCATCGGCTTGAATCCTGTATTTGGCTGCTCGCGAGATTTAGCGGCCATTATGGGATTTGCGCTGTGACTAACAGTCCCGCTAAATTCCGACCAGTGCATTTTGGATGAGATATTAAACTGAAACGCAAAGAAGAGCAGGGACATTCTCCCAGATTCATAGCACACAGCCTCAAACAACACTATCGTAACTTCCCTGGAGTGGCAATCAGCTGCTGGCCTGCTGGGGTTGGGGGAGGAGGTGATTCGGGCCTCGGGGTGGGGGGGGAAGGCTGCAACTAGGGCTGGGTCCACTCTGGCTTTGGGGAGGGGGGGGGGGGCGGAGGAGCCCCGTATGAGTGGGGGGAATTCCATGGAGAGGTAGTCAGGGGGCGGGAGAGACCCCTGGGGTGTCAGGGGGTGGGGGTGTTCCATGGAGGGGTAGTTGGGTAGCGGGGGCAGTCCCCTGGGGTTTAATCTGGGTCTGTACAATAGCTACCCAGAAGTTGGAAGTGTTTTAATTTTTCTAACTTTTTCTATTAGTAACTATTAGGTAATATTACCCCCAGGGTAACTATTACCCCCAGGGTAACTATTAGTGTAACCCAGTCAGAAGCATCCGGAGTTTGAGATTTAAACCATGTTTTTGGACAGTTCCTGGTGCAGGGCAATTGGCCAGGAAAAATTTCCAGTTCCGGGCAACCTTGGGCGGGATTCTCCGGGAACCGGCGAGGTGGGCCGTACCAGCGCTAAGGAGTGGCGTGAACCACTCCGGCGCCGGGCCGCATGGAAGGTCTGGAATCCTCCGCAATGGCCGGCACTGCAGTGGTTGGCGCCGTGCCAACTGGTGCCAAAGGGCCTCCGCTGGCCGGCGCTAGTTGGTGCATGCGCAGGAGCGCCAGCGTGTTCTGGCGCATGCGCAGAACCGCTGGCGTGTTTCCTGCACATGCGCAGGGGGTTTCTTCTACGCGCCGGCCATTACGGAGCTTTACAAAGGCCGGCGCGGAGGGAAAGAGTGCCCCCACGGCACAGGCTCACCCGTAGCTCACTTGGCCCCAATCATGGGCCAGGCAACTGTGGAGGCCGCCCGCGGGGCCGGATCCCCCCGCGCCCCCCTGAGGACTCCACAAGCCGCCCTTAGAGCCAGGTCCCGCCGGTAGGGACCTGGTCTAATCCACGCCAGCGGGACTGGCCGGAAATGGGTGGCCGCTCGGCCCAACGGGGCCCGGAGAATCTCCGGGGGGGGCTGGCGCCGGAGAATTCGGCAGCCGGCATCGAAGTTCAGAGATGGATTCGCCAGTGTATTTTTTGGGGACCCGCCTCCTGGTCTTATCCTCCATTGCGGGACCCAATGTGGAAATTGGTTGCAATCAGGTCTACATCACAATAGTGGCTACTCTTTGAGAGCACTTACATGGGTGTAAAATAATTTGGGGGTTCCTATGATCATGAAAGGTACTATATAAATGCTAGTTATTTCTTGTTATTAACTTACAGAAAACAAAATGTTTGAGGGCGAGATGTCTAATCTAAAGTTTGAACATTAACACTGGTGATTTAACAGCAACTTTTTATTTTGCAAAGCTGTACAGAATGAAAGGGACAGAATCAGCATTCGCAGAACCAGCTATGAAGATATTGGATCGCTTTCCATAGCGACATTGGTACAAGCGGAGGCAATGGCTTGGCAGGTAACTTCCCCGAAGCAAATTAACATAGTGATCGTCAAAACTATCAGATGAGGGGCAGCACGGTGGCGCAGTGGGTTAGCACAGCTGCCTCGCGGCGCCGAGGTCCCAGGTTCGATCCCGGCTCTGGGTCACTGTCCGTGTGGAGTTTGCACATTCTCCCTGTGTTTGTGTGGGTTTCATGCCCACAACCCAAAGATGTGCAGGGTAGGTGGATTGGCCACACTAAATTGCCCCTTAATTGGAAAAAATGAATTGGGCACTCTTAATTTATATTAAAAAAGCTATGAGATGATACATTGCAAATAATTTATCAATGAAAAATATAATTCAATAATTATTTTCATACCATTATATCTAGAAACATAGTGATTTGGTGTGTTTGGCAAAGTTAATTCGGTCATAAACAGTGTAAATGGAGCCCAAGAAGTTTGTAAACATCATTTTATCGCCGAGTCCAAAGATTGTAGATTCAGGTCCTACTCGAGAATTGAGCATAAATATCAAATTTGACAATCCATCGGTGCTGTATTTGAGCACCGCACTTTCAGATGAGATGATAAACCAAGATCCCATCTGCCCAAGATCCCATGGTACTACTTAAAAGAAAAAATAAGGATTGGTCATTGTCTTTAACTTTCTGGCTGCCCAGTGCTGGATTTGGGGCGTGGGGTACACCAAAAATGCTCTGGGGAATCCCTCTCAGAGGTTACCAGGGAAGAGGTTAGACAACAAATGTCCAGAAGGGTTAACTTACCCTGGACAATTGCACCACACTGGGAACCGTCTGTCAGAGCAATTTAAATTGTTCACTTTGGATGGTTCCACCTTCGCTAATAGTTGTGTTATGCGTTAATAGTTACTCTGGAAGAGTTAGAAGAAGTAAAACACTTCTAACTTCAGTATTTTAAAGTCCTAGACCACCCCCCCCCCCCCCCCGAATCAACCTGACCCCCACCCCCCAACCCGACCCGACCCCCAACTCAAGATGCTTCCTGATGTGTTATGTATTCTGGGATAACACAGGCTGCAACTGGATGCAGCTTTAACCAAAAGATACTCCAGACCTTGAAGTTAATTCAATCTGATTTATTGAACCAGTAGCACAGTTAGCACAGATCTCTATGAGTTCGACTCTCTGCTAACCTAAGTGTGGTTACTCTGTCTGACTGAACCAGACTAGCTCTTAGCCACGTGCTGGAGGGGTGATGCTGTAAATACACCCTGACTCACTCTGTAGATGTTCATCAGTGGAAAGAGGCAGAGTGTGAGTGCCTCGTGCCTTTTATAGTGAGATACCACCCCTGAGTGTCCTGCCTGCTCATTGGTCATGTCCTGTTCTCTGTGTTCATTAGCTGCCTGTCTGTGCCTGTCTGTACATCATTATCTGCATGTCTGCATATCATGACATCACCCCCTTTTAAAAATGTTTTGTTGGCACGTGGGAACGTACTTACATGTGGTGACATATATTAACATATTTACAAGCGGTGGCATATGTGAACATATTTACATCTGAAGACAGCTGTCTAATGTGAGAAAACAGAACATAGCAAACAAAACAAATGTTCATAAGTCCAGTCTCTGGGGCTTGCATCTGATCCTTGTCGACCGCCGGAGAGGTGGTGGAGGGGACGACGGCGCCTTGACAGTGTTAAGTAATGGGTTAAGAGACATTTCAATTAGTTGTCTCATTTATGGTAAGTATCCATTAATTGACACTGATATGTAAAGGGGCTTCAGGTGGCCTCTGTCAGGTGGTGGATGGTTAGAGTTTTGTGCAAAGGCTGTTGGAATTAAATAAAGGTGTGTTTGTGAAAAAGGAACAGAACTTTAGACTCTGCATATCACAGCAACTAAAACGTCTAACAATTGGTAGCAGAGGATGGTTGCTGTGTAAATGTGAAGGGTTGAAAGATGCAACTTTTCCAGATCAAACCAAGGAGTGAGTGAGAAAAGAAAAAAAAAGGGATATATGGCGGAACCGAGGATAAAGATGGCTGGATATGACTATCCTCCCTTATTTTCTGAAAGGGAATCGTACGACCAATGGAGAAGTGCAGTAGCTATGTGGACTAAGGTAACTGCTTTGGGAAAGAGAAAACAAGGTCTGGCATTGGCTCTTTCTCTACCATATGGCAGTAAAATCCGAAACAAAGTGCTTTCTGAGCTGGAATTGGAAGAGTTAGACTCAGAAGAGGGTCTGGAGACTTTATTACATTATATGGATAAGATTTATAAGAAAGATGACTTGTTAAGTGCGTATGAAGCATGGTCGGATTTTGATAAGTTCCGGAAAATGGAGGATATCTCCATGGAAGACTATACAATGGAATTTGGCAGACTATATAAAAGGCTGCAGAAACACAATCTGGAATTTCCACAGTCTGTGTTGGCCTTTAAATTACTTGACTGTGCTAGAGTGAGCAACATGGATAGGCTCCTTTGGTTTTGACAGGAGTTCAGTTTGCGGATAAGGATACCTTATTCGAACAGATGACAAAAGCTTTACAAAAGTTTCTGTGGAAACATTCGATTCCGTTGGCTCTGATGACCCAAATAGGTCAGTCAGCCTGCAATAAGGCAGAATATGGAAGATACACTACTAACCGGATGGCGAAATCGTATGGCTACGAACAGGGCTCAAGGCTATAGAAGGAGACCGAGACAAGGAAATTATGAAGACAGAAACCCAGGTTAGAACCTACAATAGGAAGATGAACCCCAGAAATGTACGGGGCATGATAAATCGATGTTTTCGTTGTGACTCTCAATACCATTATGCTTTCAACTGTCCAACTCGTTATGATAGAGTGTTTGAAGCAACACATGACACAGAAGAGTCAGAAGAGGAAAAAGATAGTGACCAGAAAGAAGGCATTGTCCTATTGACAAGCAGCTTTACGCCGGTAATGAGGGTGTTGGTTGCAGAATCCTTCAACTGTGCTGTATTGGACAGTGGCTGCACATCTACTGTGTGTGGAATTGACTGGTTAAAATGTTACCTGGACTCTTTGAATGCTGAAAATCGTAACAAGGTTAAGGAATTTGAAAGTTCCACAAGTTTCAGGTTTGGGGATGATAATACACTGAAGTCGCTGAAAAGAGTGGTGATCCCTTGCAATATTGCGGGAGTGAATCATTTCATTAGCACGGATGTTGTATCAAGTGAGATACCTTTGCTTCTGAGCAGACTGTCGATGAAGAAAGCACACATGAAACTGGATATGGAACAGGATAAGGCAACAGTTTTTGGAAAGACGGTGGACTTACAATTTACACAGTCGGGACACTATTGTATTCCATTACTGACAAATAATATTTCAAGTAGAGTGGTTAAGGATGTGTTAATGGCAGTTGAAAATGGGACTTTAGCTGATAAAAAGCTTGTGGTATTAAAACTGCATAGGCAATTTGTACATCCGTCTCCTCGGAGGCTGAAAAATGTATTAAAGGATGCAGGGGTAAGGGATGATGACTATACTAAACTGATAGAATAGGTTAGTGACCGCTGTGAAGTTTGTAGGAAGTACAGAAGGATACCAGCACGACCGATAGTAACCCTACCTTTGGCCAGGGATTTTAACGACATTGTGGCCATGGACCTTAAGATCTGGGATAAAGCAAATAATATATTTATTTTGCATTTGTAGATTTAGCAACCAGATTTAGTCAATCAACGATTGTACGAAGTAAAGAAAAGAGAGTAATTCTGGATTAAATCGTGAAAAAATGGATAGGGACAAGAATGGGTCCACCGGCAAAATTCCTTATGGACAATGGGGGAGAATTTGCTAATGATGAGTTTAGGGATATGTGTGAAAACATGAATATCAGAGTTATGAATACGGCTGCAGAAAACACATTTAGTAATGGTGCCTGTGAAAGAAATCATGCTGTCATCGATGACATGCTTCGGAAAATTAAGGCAGATCGACAAAATTGCAGGCTAAATTCAGCTTTAGCATGGGCAGTACATGCAAAGAATTCATTGCAGATGGTTGGGGGCTATAGTCCCTATCAATTAGTGTTTGGTAGAAATCCTAAAATTCCATCCATTTTGGATGACCAGCCTCCAGCTTGGGAGGGGACTACACTTAGCTCTTGTTTTGCTGAACATTTAAGTGAATTACATAGTAGTAGAAAAGCTTTTTTGGAAGCAGAAGTCTCTGAAAGAATTCACAGAGCTTTAAGACAAAACGTAACGCCATCAGATGCCGTTTTTCAGCAAGGAGGCATGGTATACTATAAGAGAGACAATTCTAATGAATGGAAAGGCCCAGGGAAGATCATAGGCATAGATGGCAAAACAATTATTTTGCAACATGGTAATCAAACTGTTAGGGTACATTCATCAAGGATAATGGGTACAGATTACAAATTTTCAAACTTAGACACAGCAGACAGACATGATGAGGAACCAGAGTCATCTGGTACGCATGTGTTACAGAACTATGAAGACCAATTAACTGATATAGACAGGGTTTCTGTGGAGGAACACAACACTTCTGATGAATTAGAACAGGTCATTTTTCCGAAAGGGCAACTGCCAAAAGTTGGTACAAAAGTGACATACTTGCCTGAAGGGTCTAGTTAATGGAAGGATGCAACTGTTATTAGTAGAGCAGGGAAGGCCACTGGAAAGTATAAACATTGGTTGAATGTACAGCATTCAGGGGAAGGAGTCAAGACAATGGATTGGGAAAATAAAGTTCAAAAATGGAGGGCACAGAAACGCAGTGCCAGTTCAGATAGTACATCGGATAGTGAGCAGGTCCGCAGGAAAAGGTCGAGAACTGTTAAAAGGACATCCCACAGCAGAAGGGGAAGATCAAGCAGTAGCAGTACAGAACGAGATACCAGGCAGGAGAGGGGACGTAGTTTGTCAAGATCTCGGAACATGAGTAAGACTACGAATACTAATAGGAGTAGAAGCCCACATGCACGTGAGATTTTGGTGGCTTCAAATAAATTAGATGAAAAAGTTATTAAAGAAGCTAAACAGCAAGAATTGCATAGTTGGAGTGAATTTGGGGTATACACGGATAGGGGACAAAGAGCTCTATCCCACAGATTGATTTGCACGTAAAAGGTTCATCCGGATGGAACTTATAAGGCAAAGGCCAGGCTTGTGGGCAAGGGGATTTGAAGAAAACTTAGACGATCAGGATTTAAGGGTAGATTCACCTACAGCAAGAAAGGTTATTTTAAAGATCTTCTTGGCTCTATTAGCCACAAAGGCATGGGAATGCAAATCTATAGATATAAAAGCTGCCTTTTTGCAGGGGCATCAGCTCCAGAGAGACATTTTTCTCCGTTCTCCTAAATGCAAATCTATAGAGATAAAAGCTGCCTTTTTGCAGGGGCATCAGCTCCAGAGAGACATTTTTCTCTGTTCTCCTAAAGAAGCAGCTAACACAGAAGGGGTACTCTGGAAGTTGAACAAATGTTTATATGGATTAAATGATGCATCTAGAGTCTGGTATTTTTCGGTAAGGTCAGTTTTGTTAAAGTTAGGCTGTTGCCATTTGAAAGCAGATCCTGCAATGTTTTACTGGCACTATAAAGGGATTCTTTCTGGCATTTTTATGATGCATGTCGATGATTTTTTGTGGGGTGGGACTAGTGATTTTGAAGCTATTGTAATCTCTGGTTTGAGGAAAGAATTCAGGGTTGGAAGTCATGCTTCTGGTGCATTTAAATATATTGGACTGGAAATTGGACAGACTAAGTTAGGGGCAACTTTACGTCAGCAATCTTATTTGGAAAGCATCACCCCAATAGCAATTAGTCGTGGCCGAGTTTCACAAAAAGAAGCAATGGTTTCAAAGATAGAAAAAGAGCAACTGCGAAGTTTATTTGGGCAACTGAACTGGTTAGGTAGACAGACTAGACCGGACATGAGTTTTGATGTCTTAGAGTTGAGTACAAAAATGAATGATCCCAAAGTGGAAGACATAATAAGAGCAAATAAAGCATTGGCCAAACTAAAAATGCAGGAGTGTGTTTTGAAGTTCCCGGTTTTATGTGACCTTAAGCACTTGAAACTCATAGTTTATAGTGATGCGTCCTACGTAAATTTATGTGATGGGGTTTCAAGCGCAGGAGGTTTTATAATTTTCCTTTTGGGGAACAATGGTAAATGTTGCCCGCTTGTGTGGGAAACAAAGAAAATAAGGAGAGTGGTAAAAAGCACTTTGGCTGCTGAGACGTTAAGCCTTGTAGAGGCGGTGGATATGGCCTTCTATATAAGTATGATATTGACAGAAATGTTGGGATTAGGGGATTTGGGTAATATACCTATTGACTGTCACATTGACAATAAATCCCTGTGGGAAAATGTGCACTGTACAAAAAGTGCCAATGAAAAGAGGTTACGGATAGACATCACACGTTTGAAGCAGATGTTGGACAGAGGGGAAATAACAAAAATTAAATGGGTCGACAGGAGCTATCAACTGTCAAACTGTTTTACGAAAAGAGGGGCGAGTTCACAGAAACTTTTGGATATTGTCAATGAAGGGCGCTTGTTTCGGTGACTGTTTTTTTTTTCTTTCTTGTCCAAACAAAAAGAAAGTGAGGGGGGGGGGGATCATGTGTGTGTTTTTGAGTTTCTTGAAATTTTGTTTTCACCTAATTTTTTTTTTTTCTCCAAGGACGGGGAGACTGTTAAGTAATGGGTTAAGAGACATTGCAATTAGTTGTCTCATTTATGTTAAGTATCCATTAATTGACACTGATATGTAATGGGACTTCAGGTGGCCCCTGTCAGGCGGTGGATGGTTAGAGCTTTGTGCAAATGCTGTTGGAATGAAATAAAGGTGTTTTTGTGAAAAAGGAACAGAACTTTAGACTCTTCCTATCACAGCAACTAAAACGTCTACCAACAGATGGGATGGAAGCCTGACTGGTGGCCTCGTAGTTCGAGGTATCAGGAGATGGCAAAACAACGGACGGAAACGGAGAAGAAAGCAGTTGCGGGCAGGCAACTTTGTGCAGTACCCATCTGTTTCGTCGCACAACAGAACCATCAGCCGTACGTACAACATACGAGCGGGGCGCAGCCTGTCGAACAACGACAGCTGGAGCAGACCAGCCACCATCCGGTATCTTGATCCTGACAGTGTCTGCCGGGGATAACATGGGCAAATCGGTGGCATGAGCATCATAGCCCTGCTTTTGCTAGTTCCGGAGCTGCTGCACCTTCTGCAGCACCGGGAGGTGATCCAGGTTGGGCAAGTGTATGGCTGGAAGTGTCGTCCGCAGGTCCCTGTTCATCAGGAGTTGAGCCAGCGACATGCCAGTGGACAGTGGGGTCGCCCTGTATGCAGGCAGCGCAAGGTAGATGTCAGAAGCAGAATCCGCGGCCTTGCAGATGAGCTGTTTCACAATGTGCACCCCTTTTTCAACCTTCCCATTGGGCTGCGGATAGTGTGGGCTGGAAGTGACGTGTTTGAAATGGTATGACTTGGCAAATATAGACCACTCGTGGCTGTTGAAGCACGGGCCATTGTCACTCATGACAGTGAGTGGGATACCATGCCTGGAGAACGTCTCCTTACAGGCCTTGATGACGGTCCGAGATGTGAGGTCTGAGAGCTTCACGATTCAGGGTAGTTGGAGCAATAGTCAATAATTAACATGTAGTCATGACCATTCGCACGAAAGAGGTCGATGCCAACCTTGAACCACGGGGTGGTCTCGATTTCATGCTGCTGGAGCGTCTCCTTGCTCTGCGCTGGCTGGAAGCGTTGACAGGTCACACAGTTGAGGACCATGTTCGAGATGTCCTGGCTAATGCCGGGCCAGTAGACAGCCTGCCTGGCTCTGCGTCTGCACTTCTCGACACCCAGGTGTCCCTCATGGAATTGGCAGAGCACCAAGCTCTGGAGACTGAGTGGAATGACAATCCGGTCCAGCTTGAGGAGGATACCATCAATCACCGTCAGGTCGTCCTTTACATTATAAAATTGAGGGCACTGCCCTTTCTGCCAGCCATTGGCGAGGTGGTGCATGACATGCTGCAAGAGGGGGTCTTTGGCTGTCTCCCCGCGGATACGA
This sequence comes from Scyliorhinus torazame, assembly GCF_047496885.1. Classification (NCBI taxonomy): domain Eukaryota; kingdom Metazoa; phylum Chordata; class Chondrichthyes; order Carcharhiniformes; family Scyliorhinidae; genus Scyliorhinus; species Scyliorhinus torazame. The sequence goes on along the minus strand of NC_092716.1, from coordinate 26,892,186 downwards.
ACCACCTTCTCATCAGATGCCGGGAGGGTGCTAGCACACAGCTGCACCTGTGATTCAATCTGCCGGATGATTTCCAGCGGTTCACTAGGCAAGGTGATGGAGCAGGACAATGCATCAGCGATGATGAGCTCCTTGCCAGGCGTGTACACTAAGTCAAAGTCGTGCCTTCTGAGTTTGAGGAGGATGTGCTGCAACCGAGGCGTCATGTCGGTCAGGTCCTTGTGGATAATGTGGACCAGAGGCCTATGATCCGTCTCGACAGTGAATGTCGGCAGGCCGTAGACATAGTCGTGAAAGTTGAGAATGCCAGTGAGAAGACCCAGGCAATCCTTCTCTATTTGCGCATACCTTGTTTCGGTGGGCGTCATGGCCCTCGATGCATAGGCTACCGGTGCCCAGGATGAAGTGTCATCGCGTTGAAGCAGCACCACACCAATGCCATCCTGGCTCGCATCTGTCGAGATGTTCGTCTCCCTGTCTGGGTCGAAAAATGCCAAGACGGGTGCAGTGGTGAGCTTGGCTTTCAGCTCCAACCACTCTGCCTGATGTGCTGCCTTCCACTCAAAGGCAGTAGACTTCTTCACCAGGTTTCTTAGGGCCATGGTGTGTGAGGCCAGGTTTGGGATGAACTTGCCCAGAATATTGACCACGCCCAGGAAGCGCAAAACCGCCTTCTTGTCTTCAGGGACCTTCATGGCTTTGATGGCCTTGACCTTGTCTGGGTCCGTGCGCACGCCATGCTGAGAGATCTGGTCACCTAGGAACTTGAGTGTTGGCATGCCAAAGCAACATTTGGACCTGTTCAGCTTCTGGCCATTGGCATGGACACGGCGGAATACCTGCTGGAGACGGGAAACATGCTCTTCAGGGGTCGTGGACCGTATGATGATGTCGTCCACGTACACACGAACCCCTTCAATGCCCTCCATCATCTGCTCCTTGATGCGATGGAAGATCTCTGATGCCGAGACAATGCCAAATAGCATGCGATTATAGCAGTATCTGCCAAAAGGTGTGTTGAAGGTGCAGAGCCTTCTGCTGGACTCATCCAGCTGGATTTGCCAAAATCCATGTGACGCAGCTAACTTAATGAAAAATCGTGCGTGTGCCATCTCACTCGTGAGTTCCTCCCGCTTCGGGATGGGGTAGTGTTCACGCATTATATTCTTATTGAGATCCTGGGGATCAATGCAGATGCGCAGGTCTCCCGCAGGCTTTCTAACACATACCATCAAGCTGACCCAGTCAGTCGGTTCGGTTACCTTGGAAGTGATGCCTTGTTGCTGAAGATCCTTGAGCTGTGCCTTCAGGCGCTCCCTCAGCGGAGCCGGGACCCGGCGTGGGGCGTGGACCACTGGCTTGGCATCAGGTTGTAGCAGAATCTTGTATCGATATGGCAGCGTGCCCATCCCGTTGAACACATCCGGATACTGAGCGAGGATGTTGTCAATGCCGGCCTGAAGATCCACATTGGAGGATGTTGTTGTGTAAACCCGCTGCACGAGGTTCAGCTACTTGCAGTCATACGCGCCAAGTTGGGATGCCCTGTCTGGCTTGACAATTTCAAAACGTAACCGTGCATGGGTGCCCCGGTTGTAGACGAGTAGATGGCAGGATCCCAGTGCCGTGATGGCATTTCCGCTGTAGCCCAGGAGCCTGCAGGCTGCTGGAAGAACCTTGGGGAGCTTCTTGATGCGTTTGAAATCTGCCTGTGAGAGGAGGTTGGCAGAAGCATCTGTGTCCAGCTTAAACTGGATGGAGCAGTGGTTGACCTGCATCATCGCATGCCATTCGTCCGCAGAATCCACAGCGAGGATGGATTGAATTTTTGATGAGTTGGGTCGGGCATATTCATATTTGGTAATGATGCCCACACAGTAGGCGGAGTCCAGGCATTCTTCCTCTGGATCCGTTGTGCTGCCAGGATCAGAATCCTGTAATTGTTGTTGCACACTCTGATCGCGTCGTCGTCGGATTTGGAGCACTGGCCCCTGACTGGTGGTGCAGACCTGCACAAGGCTGCATAGTGTCCAGGCTTCCCGCAGTTTAAACATCGCCTGCCTCTTGCAGGGCAGTGTTTCTTTAAGTGGGCATTGCCGCATTTTGAGCACGTCATGACGTCGGCATCCTGACGCTCTGCGCGTCGTCGCACATGCGCAGAGCGGGTGTCGGGCGCTTCATTATCCGGTTTGCATCGCGCATGCGTGGGGCCCCGGGAAAAGCACACGAAATGGCCGCTTTCATCAATGCTGAGGGGCAGCATCCGGGAGATGGCCTGCACACTCTCTGCCTCGTGGGAGGCAAGTTTCTCATTTTCAGCCGATTTGTACCGGGCATAGCGATTTTTGGCGCGCTCATGCACTGTGCGTGTTTCAAGCCGACTGGCAGGATCATATGCTTGATTTTCAGTAGCTGCTCTCTCAGAGGATCAGAGTGAACTCCAAAAACGATTTGGTCAGCAATATCACCAAAGTTGCAGGACTGCGCTAGCAAGCGGAGGTTAGTTAAGAAAGAGTTGAAAGATTCATCTTTACCTTGTAGACGCTGTGTGAATATGTAGCGCTCGAAGATTTTATTGGTGTCCACTTCACAGTGACTGTTAAACCTGTCCAGGATGGTCTGAAACTTTGTCTTGTCCTGGCCTTCAGTGGAGTGAAAAGAGTTGAAGAGTTCGATGGCTTGATCACCCGCTGTTGAGAGGAGAAGCGCGATCTTCCTTGCATCAGACGCACCCACGAGATCTGAAGCTTCGATGTACAGCAGAAACTTTTGCTTGAATGTCCGCCAGTTGGCACTGAGATTGCCGGTGGTCCAGAGCTGGTGAGGAGCCTGAATCTTCCCCATGGTGCCGGGATACATTCGCTGGTCGTCACGGAATGGACTGAGGTAAACCAACCAGATTAAGCAGTCTCCTGGTAGCATGATGTGTTAAGTACTCTGGGATAACACAGGCTGCAACTGGATGCAGCTTTAACCAAAAGATACTCCAGACCTTGAAGTTAGTTCAATCTGATTTATTGAACCAGTAGCACAGTTCTCTATGAGTTCGACTCTCTGCTAACCTAAGTGTGGTTACTCTGCCTGACTGAACCAGACTAGCTCTTAGCCACGTGCTGGAGGTGTGATACTGTAAATACACCCTGACTCACTCTGTAGATGTTCATCAGTGGAAAGAGGCGGAGTGTGAGTGCCTCGTGCCTTTTATAGTGAGATACCACCCCTGAGTGTCCTGCCTGCTCATTGGTCATGTCCCGTTCTCTGTGTTCATTAGCTGCCTGCCTGTGCCTGTCTGTATATCATTATCTGCATGTCTGCATATCATGACACTTCCATTGGACTTTGACACTGGAGCCGGGGATGAGCTGCCTGATTCGCTCCCGGCCTCAGCCAGAAATGTCGGACGAGACAGGCAGTTAAGAATTTTAGTGCAGGTAAGTGGGTTTGGAGTGGCAATCCGGTGCTGATTTTGGCTCGGGATGGAGAATGTCCAGACATGCCTGGGTAAAAAGTGCCCCGACTTGTGAGGATCCCATTCTGGGGGGTGGGTGGGATGAAATTAGGCCCAATGATCCCAGAAACAGATGTTAGGAGGCAGGAAGGTGGGTCAGTTGGTTAGGAGACTTGCTCAGTTCTCTGTGACCTGGTCCCAGTTATCTTAGAAGATTTTAGGTCCTCTAGACTTTGCCACTCACCCCCCTCCCCCCCCCCCTCACCCAATCCTCATGGCCCCCATACCTCCATTACACAGGGCGGCATGGTGGCACAGTGGTTAGCACTGCTGTCTAACAGCGCCAGAGACCCAGGTTCGATTCTGTCCTTGGGTGACTGTGTGGAGTTTGCACGTTCTCCCCATGTCTGCTTGGGTTTCCTCAGAGTGCTCCAGTTCCCTCCCCAGTCTAAAGAAGTGCTGGTTAGGAGGAATGGGCATGCTAACCTGCCCCTTAGTGTCCAAAGATGTGCAGATTAGGTGGGGTTACGGGGATAGGAATGGGGAGTAGGCTTAGATAGGGTGCTCCTTCAGAGGGGTGGTGCAGACTCGTTCGATGGGCCAAATGGCCTCCGTCTGCACTGTAGGGATTCTATTGAACACATACTCCCTCCCCCCTGCAGTCGGTCAATCCCCCCTTTTTCTGTGACCCTGTCCTCTCATATCCCCTGGTGAACTCTATACCAACTGACACTGAATCTACCTCGGGTAAACCTCAGAAACGATGTGGGCACGAAAATACTAAAATTGTAAATATCTAATACAGCTCTCACCAAACAGACATGACAGTGAAAAAAACACACATGTATGAAAGCATCAAAGCTTTTAAATCTCCTCAAGTGGTTAATTTCTTATAATAATATACAAACTTCTGTTCATGTCTCTAATCCTTTAACAGCCACTTTAAGGTTTCAGTCGGGGGCCAGTTAGCTCAGTTGGCTAGAGCGTGATGGAGAGTAATGCCAATGGCAGGGGTTCAATCCCCGTATTGGCTGTGGTATTTAATGGAGGCCCTGCCCTGACTGATGTCCCTCTATCTATGAGTTGAAGAAAACTGTCTCTGTTGAATAGAGTGAGATGTCCTTTAGGATGCTGGATGGACGGACAATGAATGAGTGAATAAATAAATGAATGAATGAATGAATGAACAAATTGTCTTGAACTGATGCGATACCAATTGGCCTGTCAATCAAATTAGTCCAACAGAGGGATTGCTTAACAATCATTGACAGCTGTAGCCAGTCCCTTTTATAGTTTGAAGAGTGAGAGATTTTTTAAAAATTCCTCCAGGTATTGACAGTTAAACAAAACTGATCCTCCTGTCAAGAGCTTTCACATTTACTCCATCACTTTGTGACTCCCACACTGTTGGTTAAGTCATTTGGAACAGCCAAAGTGGGGTCCATTTATTAGGAGCAGCATGGTAGCACAGTGGTTAGCACAGTTGCTCCACAGCACCAGGGTCCCATGTTCGATTCCCGGCTTGGGTCACTATCTGTGTAAGGTCTGCACGTTCTCCCCGTGTCTGTGTGGATTTCCTCCGGGTGCAAGGTTTCCTCCCACAGTCCAAAGATGTGCAGGTTAGGTGGATTGACCACTCTAAATTGCCCTTAGTGTCCAAAACGGTTGGGTGGGGTTTCTGGGTTATGGGATAGGGTGGAGGTGTGGGTTTTAGTAGGGTGCTCTTTCCAAGGGCCAATGCAGACACGATGGGCCGAATGGCCTCCTCCTGCACTGTAAATTCTATGATTCTATGATTTCTATGTCCAAATCGTCCTGCGAAGTTTGGGTTCCCCCCTGTGTGATTTACAACCCAACTTCCTTTCCCCTACCAGCAAAATTGGACCTGTCAGAAATTGAGTATTCCCGGCAAACATATGTTTCATACGTTACAGCAGTGACTCTCAAAGCACTTCTTTGACTTCAAAACACTTTGAGATGTGCTGATGTCAAGAAAGATGTGTATCTTAAAATTGAATCAAACTTAATCAAACCGTGACAATTACGATGTATCTAGTGTTTGGGTTGTATTTATATTTACAAGTGTTACAGGTCTGTAAAGGTTACAACAGCCATGGAGTTACTGAGTCACCAACAACCTATCTTGGTGGACTGCTGAAAATGGAAACAAGTTTTTTATGGTTTGAAAGGATGATGGACGATACAATAGTCAAATTGGGGAAAGGCATGGAGTAAATCATGTCTAGAGAGGAAGAGCTCTTCTGATGCAGATGTATGTAGAAATATATAATATTAGAAAGCAGCACAGTTACTATATATTATCTTGTGATTGCTGTTACAGGCTGATGGGAGCCATCACAAAATGGAAAGGGGAGGGAAAGGAATTTTGCCATTTATGACAAAAGGAATAGAGTACAAAAGTAGGGAAGTGTTGCTGCAATTGTACAAGGCATTGGTAAGGCCACAGCTAGGCCGGCGGAGGAGGGATTGGCGGCGTGCCAACTGGCGTCGAAGGGCCGCCGTGGTCCCGCGCATATGCAGAACCGCCGGCATGTTCCTGCGCGTTCGCAGGGGATTTCTTCTCCGCGCCGACCATGGCGGAGCCCTACAGAGGCCGGCACGGAGGGAAAGAGTGCCCCCACGGCACAGGCCAGCCCGCAGATCGGTGGGCCCCGATCGCGGGCCAGACCACCGTGGGCGCCCCCCCCCGGGCCGGATCCCCCCGCGCCCCGCCGAGAACCCCGCTAGACGGCCGACAAGCCAGGTCCCGCCGTGATGGACCATGTCCATTTCACGCCGGCGGGACTGGCCAAAAACGGGTGGCAGCTCGGCCCATCGGGGCCCGGAGAATTGCCGGGGGGGGCGGGGGGGGGGGCGCTGCCAATGGCCCCCGACTGGCGCGGCGTGATCCCCGCCCCTGCCCCAAAACCGGCGCCGGAGAATTCGGCAGCCGGCCTCAGAGCAGGACTTACGCCGCCCCCCCCAGGGATTCTCCAACCCAGCGGGGCGGTCGGAGAATCCCTCCCTAGGTCTATACTCTCTAGAGTTTAGAAGAATGAGAGGAGATCAAATTGATATATATAAGATGATAAAGGAATTGACAAAGTAGACATAGAGTGAATATTCCCTCGTGTTGGGCAATTTAGAATGAGAGGTCATAGTTTTAGGATAAAGGGTAGCAGTTTTGAATGGAGGCCTCCTGAAACCCAGGACTCTGGAACACCACAGCAGTGGGTGGGGGGAGCATCTACAGGTGGATCCCCCAGATTCTATACCATCGAGGAGATCTATCCTCCTGCCTTAGAATGTGCCTGGAGATCCATCTTCTTCCTCAGAAGGTCCATCTTCCGGTCTCAAAATGCTCCCGTTAAATCCAGCTTCGTTTTCAGGAGGTTTACCCTCTTTCTTCAATAGTGGTTCAGAGATGTTGGACGCCTTTCCGATAAGGCATCTGGTTCAAATGTTGGACTATGTGCCATTCGGCTTTCCCCACCACAGAATATGGCACAAAACACCCGATGCATAAGTAATGAGTTTGGGGACAGATGATATGGCACGATTTCTGGTCAATCTCCACAGCGGGAAACACTCCACAATCCCGCCCCAGCCATGGGACTTGGTCCCGGGTGGGAGGAATCCACCTAATTACTCTAGGGCAGTATGAAGGACTCACATCCCCTGCCTTAGTAGCAAGGCATATTTTGCAATCACCTGAGGTATTCAACTGTTGGAGACCAGCCATTAAGACTAATTACTTGCACAATGGGACCCCTGGCTAAGGCAGCTTCCAGACATGAGCTGATCAAGTCACATTTGGAATACATGGGCAATGTATTTTATGAATGCTCATGGTAGATGGAAGGGGAAGGCCACATGATAAACCCACCATTTGTATATTTTGAACATTTCTCTTCTCAGCTGAAGTGAGGACAAGCAGCTTCGGGAGAAAACCAAGGTGGGGTCCTTCCTGCTTCCTTTATTCTCCAACCCACCTGGCAAGCTTTGAGTCCTGTTTTCTGACTGTGATCCAACAGCAACTCCTTGCTGCAGTCAGAGATTTCTTGAAAGAATCTAATCCAGCACTTCCTCTTTTGACGAGCAACCAACTTAGTCATCTATGTCGCTAAATTGGAAGTAGCAAGATCATTAAATTCAGCCTGAAGCCAGCCGAGTCACCAAACAACAGAATGTGTCCTATATTATTTTTTTCTGGATTCAAATTTGGCCAGCCTACCCTCGCCCATTCTGTATTTACGTGCGCGCAAATTTTGAGTGCGTGCTTCTTTTGGGTTCACCAAATCTACAAATTGAGGGGTAATTGAAAAGACAGCCCCGGAAAGGGATACTGCATCAAAGTATGCAGAATCTCTACGGAAACTTAAAACAGCAAAATAAAATGTAATAAAAGGGGTGGATAAAACACCAAAGTCCCTGCAGTGCCCCACCGTGCACGGAAGGCCTCGATGGTGCCGGCAGAGGCAGGGACACCCAGTCACGAACATGGCCGCAGAAGAGGGGCGGACATTCGGCACAGGCGACTCTCTCGACCGCCCGCTTCCTGAACCAATTAAAGGCCAGCTTGGCCAGGCCCACTGTTCCTTTTTGATCAGCTGGCAGGACTTTATTAATTAAAATGACAATAACCGACTGTCATATATATTCATAGCCTAGCATTGTTACCTCGTCATCTCCCCAGCTTTTACCCACTTCCACCCCACCCCTTCCCTAGTTTCTCTGAATCCATCAGTTTTTCCCTCAACTTCTCTCCAACTTTCTTTGCGCAATTTCTCCCATGAAGTACAGGACAGCAGTAACGAAATCCTCTGCAGGATTGCGGATGGTTAGAACTCTTTGTCATGTTGCATTTCAATGAGTAAAATATCGAGTTGGCCTTTCCACTTCCCCCTGCCTGATTTAATTTTCCAAGCTGTGCATCTCCAGACAATTACCTGTTTTGACCTATTTCATAACCATTGGAAGTCCCTCCTGCATTAAAAGTGTGCAACTGTCAGCTGTCTGTAAATAATTTGTTACTTTGGGCTATTCATTTCTTTTCTGGTTGGAGTGTGACTACTGTGACACCACCTGCTGGACTTGTTCAGTAGCTGTTGCTGGACAAACTGAATGGGTACCGTGGTGCTACATTTATTTCTGGATCTTCGCAAGCATTAGCCGCGCTGAAATGTACAATTGCACAAATTGTTTGTGACATTATTGTTACTGAAATGCTGCACGTTTCTTCTTTTCACCCTCAAAGTGTCCCTGAATATCATTCCGTGCAAACAGTGTCATTTAAATGTTCATTCTCTTTTAGTCTTTAAGTAGGAAGCTCACCCTGCCACTTAAAGGTCTCCAATGAGCTGACCTAATTAACTCACCCTCCTGGTGTAAAACTGTCCTTTCGTTTTTGGTACCTCACTTCAGAAGTCACGTCATGTTATCACAGTCCTTCAAGTGCCTCCTCATTTAATTGAACAATTTTCTCTATTGGTAGATGTCTGCACTAAGTCCTGTTCATCATGCTGATATTGCAATGAAGAAGGTAGCCACGATCAATGATGTCAGTGAATCTATGAAGCAGCAGCTACTCGTGTTGGTAGAATGGGCAAAATCTATTCCGGCATTCTGTGAATTACTACTGGATGACCAGGTCAGTGAAAGCCACGGGAAATAGAAATGAACTCTTGTTAAAAAATATATATATATATTTATGTTACCCTGGGTAGTGTGTTGCACTATCCCTGTCCTAATTTATCTTTCATATCTGAGAAGCACAGTGAAGACCTGGGCCTGAATAGGGGGGGCATGGTTAGCACTGCTGCCTCACAGCGCCAGGGATCAGGGTTCAATTCTGGCCTCGGGTGACTGTCTGTGTGGAGTTTGTATGTTCTCCATGGTCTGCATGGATTTCCTCCGGGTGCTCCGATTTCCGCCCATAGTCCAAAGATGTGCAGGCTAGGCAGATTGGCCATGCTCAATTGCCCCTAGGTGGAGTTACGGGAATAGGGCGGCGGATTGGGCCTAGGTAGGGTGCTCTTTCAGAGGGTCGGTGCAGACTTGCTGGGCCGAATAACCTCCTTCTGCACTGTAGGAATTCTATGATTCGATGTATTTTTAGACCGTGGGGGCTGAGAACCCTCTTGTCATTTAACATTCTAATGAGTGTTGACTGGCATAAGGCAAGGGGTTTCTGCCCCTCAGTCGAGAGGAAGTCCCACCTTGGAGAGCTGCCGACCAAGGCTCTCCAGTCACTGCGCTGCAATGGGCGGAAGATAAACTGCACGGAGCTGCCAGAGCCATAGGTCCCAGCGACCGGAGACCCAGGGAAGTGTCAGAGATCCCAGGGCAAGGAGAGTAGGGAGGGCCTTGGGCGAGGGTAGGAAACATCTTGGGGGGGAGGGTAGGGGTTTTGCAAGGGGGAGGGCAATAAGGGTCTCAGGGAATAGGGTGGAGGGGAGGATGGGGGTGGGGAGGAATGGTCAGAGGTTACCCAGCCTTAAGGGGAAGGCATTCCCACTTAGAAGGGAGCTTTTGATGCAGATGGATCCACCAAAAGACTATGAATGCTGAGGTAATGCTGAGGTAATTGAATGAATCTAAACTGAGATCGGCATGTTTATGAGCTGTGGGTCTCAAAGGATTTGGAATAATGGTGAGTAAATTTAAGCTGAGGTATGGATCGGTTAGAATATTCCAGAATAGGTTCGAGGTGCTGAAATACTCCTGTGATCTTATCATTGTTGGTCTAGGTTGCGTTGCTTAGAGCTCATGCAGGGGAGCACTTGCTGCTGGGTCTGGCCAGACGTTCGATTCCCTACAAGGACGTCCTCTTGCTAGGTAAGAATTGTCCTCTTTGATGCTGTGAGTGGCTGAGCAGTTTTCAAGTTCCTTTGGTTTGCTGGCAAGGTGCGGCAACCCAAAGAGGAAAATCACGGTGTTTTCTTTTTAAGAAGTTACAGCTCCTCTTCATACATAGATACATAGATACAAAGAAGATAGGAGCAGGATGAGGCCTTTCGGCCCTTCAAGCCTGCTCCGCCATTCATCGCGATCATGGCTGATCATCCAACTCAATAGCCTAATCCTGCTTTCTCCCCAAAGCCTTTGATCCCATTCTCCCCAAATGCTATATCCAGCCGCCTCTTGAATATATTCAAAGTTTTAGCATCAACCACTTCCTGTGGTAATGAATTTCACAGGCTCACCACTGTTTGTGTGAAGAAATGTCCTCTTATATCTGTCCGAGATGGTTTACCCTGAATCCTCAGATTGTGACCCCTTGGGCGTCATTCTCCGCCGGCGGGAGTCTCCGTTTTGCCGGCGCCCGGGGGTTTCCCGACGGCGTGGGGCTGCCCCACAATGGGAAACCCCATTGACCGGCCGGTGTTACGGAGACTCCCGCCGGCCTGTCGGAGCAGAAATGTGGCGGGGCGGGTAGGAGAATTTCGCCCCTTGTTCTGGACACACCCATCATTGGTAACATCTTCCCTGCATCTACCCTGTCTAGTCCCGTTGAAATTTTATAAGTCTCGATGAGATCCCCCTCATGACTTGCGAATGTCAAGCAAAGAGTTAGAGGAACATTGAATCAACTGTAATTTCTAGCTGTTGTCCCGAATGTAACTTTACTGATTCATATGGGCTATGGTTAGACTTAATCTATACACTAATAAACTGGAGACATATCATAGAGTTACATAGAAGTTACAGTGCAGAAGGAGATCATTCAGCCCATCAAGTCTGCACCAGCCCTTGGAAAGAACACCCCACTTAAGCCCACACCTCCACCCTATCCCCCCAACCCAGTAACCACACCCATCCATTTTTGGACATTACGGGCAATTTAGAACGGCCAATCCACCTAACCTGCACAGTTTTGGACTGTGGGAGGAAACCGGAGCACCCGGAGGAAACCCACGCAGACACGGGGAGAATGTGCAGACTCTGCACAGACAGTAACCCAAGCCAGGGGATTCATTCTCCGACCCCCTGCCGGGTCGGAGAATGGCCGTTGGCCGCCGTGAATCTCCAGTACCGGAGATTGGGCGGGGGCGGGAATCAGGCCGCGCCGGTTGGCGGGACCCCCCGCTGGATTCTCCGGCCCGGATGGGCCGAAGTCCCGCCCAGAAATTGCCTGTCCCGCCGACGTAAATCAAACCTGGTATTTACCGGCGGGACCAGGAGGCGTGGGCGGGCTCCGGGGTCCTGGGGGGGGCACGGGGCGATCTGACCCCGGGGGGTGCCCCCACGGTGGCCTGGCCCGCGATCGGGGCCCACCGATCCGCGGGCGGGCCTGTGGCGTGGGGGCACTCTTTCCCTTCCGCCTCCGCTACGGCCTCCACCATGGTGGAGGCGGAAGAGACTCTCCCCACTGCGCATGCGCGGGAAACTGACAGCGCCCGCTGACGCTCCCGCACATGCGCCGGGAAACTGACAGCGGCCGCTGACGCTCCCACGCATGCGCCGCATTTCCGCGCCAGCTGGCGGGGCAACAAACACCATTTCCGCCAGCTGGCGGGGCGGAAATCCCTTCGGCGTCGGCCTAGCCCCTCAATGTTGGGGCTAGGCCGCCAAAGATGCTGAGCATTCCGCACCTTTGGGGCGGCGCGATGCCCATCTGATTGGCGCCGTCTTTGGCGCCAGTCGGCGAACATCCCGCCGTTGGGGGAGAATTTTGCCCCAGGAATGAAACCTGGGACCCTGGCGCTGTGAAGCAACAGTGCTAACCACTGTGCTACTGTGCCGCCCCAGTCTGTCCCGTACCAGGCTCCCCGAACAGGCGCTGGAATGTGGCGACTAGGGGCTTTTCACAGTAACTTCATTTGAAGCCTACTTGTGACAATAAGCGATTTTCATTTTTTCCATTTTTTTTGCTCCATTGAGTTCACCAGGACTTATTTAGAAAATATCGAACTAACATGTTATGTTTTTAGCAAGTTACAATAGATTTCAGCTGGCATATCTTTTCAATATAATTACACATAATTGGGCATAACAGGGCAGCACGGTAGCACAGTGGTCAGCACAGTTGCTTCACAGCTCCAGGGTCCCAGGTTCGATTCCTGGCTTGGAGTCTGCACGTTCTCCCCGTGTCTGCATGGGTTTCCAGCGGGTGCTCCGGTTTCCTCCTACAGTCCAAAGATGTGCAGGTTACGTGGATTAGCCATGCTAAATTGCCCTTAGTGTCCAAAAAGTGTTGGGTGGGGTTACGGAAATAGGGTGGAGGTGTGGGCTTGGGTCGGGCACTGTTTCCAAGGGCCGGTGCAGACTCGATGGACCGAATGGCCTCCTTTTGCACTGTTAATTCTATTACTCTTATCCTTTTAATTTGGAAGTCCCAAGTCACTATCCTGGACATTGCTGCTTCCGTCCACTTTTTTTACTCTCATGATTTTTATCTGCCAGTAATTGCAGTGATGTTTCCAGGCATTGTCTGCCAATCATTCAGAAATGAGTTAAAAAAGCATTTATACTATTTGACCATTTGTAAAGCATGGGCTGGTTTAGCTCAGTGGGCTAGACAGCTGGTTTGTGATGCAGAACAAGGCTAGCAGCGCGGGTTCAATTCCTGTACCAGCTGAGAATTCTGAATTCTCCCTCTGTGTACCCGAACAGGTGCTGGAATGTGGCGATTAGGGACTTTTCACAGTAACTTCATTGCAGTGTTAATGAAGCCTACTTGTGACAATAAAGATTACTATTATTATTATATGTCTTCAGAGTCTGAGGAGACACTACACTCGGTTCAGAGACACTACACTCGGTTTGCGTGAGCTGGCTTAGCTCAGTGGGTTAGACAGCTGGTTTGTTATGCAGAACAAGGCCAACAGTGCAGGTTCAATTCCCATACCAGATCATGACCCGAACGTGGAATGTGGCGACTAAGGGCTTTTCACAGTAACTTCATGGCTGTGTTAATGTAAGCCTACTTGTGACAATAAAAGATTGTTCTTTTGGGCAGCACGGTAGCATAGTGGTTAGCACAATTGCTTCACAGCTCCAGGGTCCCAGGTTCGATTCCGGCTTGGGTCACTGTCTGTGTGGAGTCTGCACATCCTCCCCGTGTGTGCGTGGGTTTCCTCCGGGTGCTCCGGTTTCCTCCCACAGTCCAAAGATGTGCAGGTTAGGTGGATTGGCTGTGATAAATTGCCCTTAGTGTTGGGTGGGGTTACTGGGTTATGGGGATAGGGTGGAGGTGTTGACCTTGGGTAGGGTGCTCTTTCCAAGAGCCGGTGCAGACTCGATGGGCCGAATGGCCTCCTTCTGCACTGTAAATTCTATGTAATCTATGAAAGCACGCATACACATGTAGTTCCACTCACTGAACTTCCAGGTTTGTGAAATTTTCTCCACAGCACGTTTATAACACCAATATCAAATGTTCAGTGTTAAAGATGGCTCAGCTGAATCTTTGTAAATCTGAGTTATTCACTCATTGCAGATGTAGATTGTTTGCTCGCTGACAACGTTGCCTTTTTTCAGCTGGATTCAAAGTTTTATATATAAGAAAAAGTATAGTAATTTGCTAATTCACAAGTCTATTTAGTATTTTGATGATTGGTTAGACAACCTTCCCACATTCCGAGAATTTGTGTGCGTTTGTTTGTGATGACCTGTCCCTGAATGCGAGGGTTTTCGGGAAAAGGTAACTGTTCAGTTACCCGATTATCAATCGGGAATGAAGGAGCATAGCAAATGCAGAAAGCACATGCTTGATTTTCAAAATGTAAGCATAGAGTTAATGTAGGCACGAGGAGTTGGAGAGCAGTGGGAATACCACGTTGCCTACTTCTGGGAAGGTCGACTGAGTTATGTGCCAATCAGGCAATTAACTGGGCTGCGGGGGGACTTGCCATGGATGAAGGACCACGGAGAGAACCACACCCTACACCCCTCCCCAACACATGCAGACATCCACACCCGAGATCTACTGACCAATCAGAGGGTACATCCACCAGAGGCTCTCCAAATCGCCAGGGGCTGGCGTGAATCCCGTCCCCGCCGTGTCCCGAAGTCTCCGCCACCAGTGATTCGGCAGGGGCGGGAATCACACCGCGCCGGTCGGCGGGGGCGGGAATCGCGCGTGCCAGTTGGCGGGCCCACCCCTGCCGATTCTCCGGCCCGCGATAGGCCGAAGTCCCGCTGCTGGAATGCCTGTCTCGCCAGCGTGGATTAAACCACCTTTTGAACAGCGGGACAAGGCGGCGCGGGCAGGCTCCGGGGTCCTGGGGGGGCGCGGGGCGATTTGACCCCGGGGGGTGCCCCCACGGTGGCCTGGCCCGCGATCGGGGCCCACCGATCCGCGGGCGGGCCTGTGTCGTGGGGGCACTCTTTTTTTCCGCATTCGCCATGGTCTTCACTATGGCGGAGGCGGAAGAGACCCCCTCCACTGCGCATGCGCGGGGATGACGTCAGCAGCCGCTGATGCCCTCCCGCATGCGCGGACCTGCGTCGCCCGGCGAAGACCTTTTGGCCCTGGCTGGCGTGGCGCCAAAGGCCTTTCCCGCCAGCCGGTGGAGCAGAAACCGCTCCGGCGCGGGCCTAGCCCCTCAAGGTGAGGGCTTGGCCCCGTCTCCGCTCCTTTGGGGAGGCCCGATGCCGGAGTGGTTCCCGCCACTCCATCACGCCGGGACCCCCAGCCCCGCCGGATAGAGGAGAATCCCGCCTGATCTCCAAGGGAGCCAGGCCATCATGAGTGATGGCAGGATTGGGGGAGGCAGGGGGAGGCATCATGCGCAGGGTTCCCTCAGCCTCTGAGTGATTGATAATAAGAGTTTGCCCCTCCCTCCCAAACAGAAACCCACAAGGTTTGTTTTTTGGGCTTCTCACATGCTGAATTTCCAACCTGCCACTGGATGAACACCAGCAGTAATGGGATCAGGTACTTCAATGGGCATTAATTGCCCACTTAAGGACCTCAATTGGCAGGGGAGTAGGAAGGTCACCCACAAGCTTTCCCGCCCAGGACTGAATCGGGGTGGAGGCAGGTAGGTGGCAGGGTCCCCACCTGCCACCCTCCTGCCTGACTAAATACCCCCCAACCACCAAATTTGCCATGATTGAGGTGCTGGGAGGGCACTAAATTCCACCCAATGTCGGAAACACAGTCCATCACCTCTTTCTCCATGAAGCACAGCAAGGAGTTGCATTGTCCTTGAATCAGTTGGAGAAGAGATGAAGCTGGTATAGTGTATTTTGCAAAGAGCTGGATGCTGAGCAATGTATGGGACAAAATACAACTATATAATTCACTCACTATTTCATCTCGACTTTTCTAGATATATACAGTGAAAAATTGGGAAAATATCTAATAAGTCTGCAAGGAGCCTTTATTATAAAACAGTATAGTTGTTTAATGTATTACTCCAGGTGATGAATGTGAATTCCAAAGGGATAACTGTGAAATAGTCACTACTTGTACATGTCATCAGATTCCACAATGATTCAACAATGTATCTTTAAACCCTGGCATGCTGATTTTACACTCCCATTCGTAATTAATACTGCTTCCTAAAGTTTATGAAGAATGGAAAGATTCTGAAGTTTGGTGCTCAATTAAAATATGTACATGTGAACTAGATTTTGACCTTTTGGTGAATTTCAGGGATGTTAGAAGATGTTTAATTCCCATCAGTTTTACGAACTGGGAGCTACAACTCTGACAAAAATCCATCCTTGTTCAACAGGAAATGATTTCATAATTCCCAGGCACTGCCCCGAGTTGGAGATTATGCGTGTTGCAAACAGGATTCTGGATGAGCTGGTGAAGCCACTACTTGATCTGCAGATAGATGAAAATGAATTTGCTTGCCTCAAAGCTGTGGTATTTTTTGATCCAGGCAAGTGTCTTTGTGAACATATCGACATAGCTCAGTAATGCTTGCGAAAAGGTTTTAACTTAAGACATTGACGGTGAAGGCTCAGGTTCCAGGGAATCAAAATGAACGTGAGGAGAAAGGCAGTAGGAGGCAGATCTTGTTCATCCAAAGGAGTTCATTCTATTGAACAATTTAAATGGACTTAAGACAACTTATCAATCATCTGACAATGGGTCTTTCACACTTGCTGACTCTCACTCACAATGTGCCGCACTATTTCTGGAGAGAGAACAGAAGGACATGACTGGAAGGCATGGTTGATTTACGAAAAGTTGAATGGCCCAAAATGTCCACATTTATAATTATTGATTCATGACCTCGCAATTTGCAGTAATTAAAAAGCGGTAATCCGAAGCGCACTCATGTAATGTGGACAGGAATAGAATGGTGCAACGCTTTAAAAATGAACAAAATGGCTACTCTTGAGCATGTGAACTGAGCGTGTGAACAGTGATTTCTAGAGAATTTGTGGAGGTGGAGGGAGTGATTCAGCGACCGGGTTGCGCCTCGCACAGATTAGGCGCGTCATGTGAATAGCGGGAGAGGGCAAAAAGAAGATGCGCGCCGGACGCGTGAACCGTTTTGCGATTCCCCGACCCACTCCTGATGGCGTGTTCCGGATCACGCCCAAAGAAGGCGAGAATAGCATTAACCCAGATTTGCCTTCGAAGTGTCGGCTAGACTGGGGAGAAACTCCCCAAGGCCCCAAAAAGCGGCTGAGTGTGGGTGAATCCAGGTTTGGATCGCACCCAATAAAACAGCGCCCCGCCAAACTCGCCCAAAATGACACTTAGAAATGTTTTGGTTGAATTTACTTCACCAGTAAATTTAAATCAGATATGCATAAATATGCTACCTATCTAGAATCAGCTGCCAGGCATTGTAATAGATGCAATTAACTTTAGCTTCATATTGCTGCTGGCCATTAGGCCAGGAGAATTTGTGCTAAATTGAGGGATGTACATGGTCTTTACAATTGGCTTTTTCTTTATTGCTTTAATTATGATCCTCATTAAATCTAATTTTGTTTGAATCATTGGTTTTTCCATCAGATGTTAGAGTTTTGTGTGCCACCATAGGAAGAATGGGAATAATTGGAGAGAGTGCAGAAGAGGTTCACAAGAATGGTTCCAGGGATGTGAAACATCAGTTATGAGGATGGATTGGAGAGGTTGGGTCTGTTCTCCTCGGAGAGAAGAAGGCTAAGAGGAGAATTGATGGAGATGTTCAAAATCATGAGGGGGCTGGACAGTGTAGATGGGGAGAAACTGTTCCTGCTCACAAAAGGATGAAGAAAGAGGGCACAGAAAGAGGGCACAGACGGGAAGTGATTTTCCAAAGAAGCAAATGTAATGGGAGAAAATGATTTTTCACATAAGGCGTTATTCGTCTGGAAATGTGTTGAAGGTGGGTAGGTTTAATCAAGACATTCGAGGGCATTAGATGATTACTTGAATGGAAACAATGTACAGGGAAAAGGCAGGGGAATAGCTCTAAGTCATGATGCTCATTTGGCGAGCCAGTAGACACGATGGGCCAAATGGCTTCCTTGTGCACCGCAACAATTCTCTGATACCACAAACGTGTTATGGTCTGAAGGGAAACATTTGTTTACTGTGACTTTTCTATTGTAGATTGCAGGGGTGTGAGTGATTCGGCAAAGATCAAAAACATGCGATTCCAAGTGCAAGTCAACCTGGAGGATTACATCAATGACCGGCAATATGACTCGCGTGGACGGTTTGGTGATATTCTACTGCTTCTTCCATCGCTGCAGAGCATCACGTGGCAGATGATTGAGCAGATTCAGTTTGCCAGACTCTTCGGAGTGGCAAGAATTGATAACCTGTTGCAGGAAATGCTTCTGGGAGGTGAGAAACAGCTTTTTATGTTTCAGTAACAGACCGTTAGCAAGACCATGGCTCGACATTCACCTCGTTGCTTTGACTTACAGGTCAGAGGAATCTGTTTAATTTACTTTCCTGTAGAATTGATTAGGTAGGCCTCGTATAGGACCATAAAGATCATAAGATACAGGAGCAGAATTAGGCCACTCGGCCCATCGAGTCTACTCTGCTATTCAATCATGGCTGATATTTTTCTCATCCCCATTTGCCTGCCTTCTCCCCATAACCCCCGATCCCCTTATTAATCAAGAACCTATCCATCTCTGTCTTAAAGACACTCAGTGATTTGCCTTCCACAGCCTTCTGCAGCAAGGAGTTCCACAGATTCACCACCCTCTGGCTGAAGAAATTCCTCCTCATCTCTGTTTTAAAGGATCGTCCCTTTAGTCTGAGATTGTGTCCTCTGGTTCTAAGTTTTTCCTACAAGTGGAAACATCCTCTCCACATCCACTCTATCTCGGCCTCACAGTACCTGTAAGTTTCAATAAGACCCCTCCTCATCCTTCTGTACTCCACCGAGTATAGACCTAGAGTCCTCAACCGTTCCTCATACGACAAGTTCTTCATTCCAGGGATCATTCGTGTGAACCTCCTCTGGACCCTTTCCAAGACCAGCACATCCTTCCTTAGATACGGGGCCCGAAACAGCTCACAAAACTCCAAATGGGTCTGACCAGAGCCTTATACAGCCTCAGAAGTACATCCCTGGTGTTGTATTCTAGCCCTTTTGACATGAATGCTAACATTGCATTTGCCTTCCTAACTGCCAACTGAACCTACACGTTAACCATAAGAGAATCGTGAACAAGGCCTCCCAAGTCCCTTTGTGCATCTGATTTCCTAAGCATTTCCCCATTTAGAAAATAGTCTATGCCTCCATTCTTCCTTCCAAAGTGCATAACCTCACATTTTTCCACATTGTATTCCATCTGCCACTTCTTTGCTCACCCTCCTAGCCTATCCAAATCCTTCTGCAGCCCCCCTGCTTCCTCAATACTACCTGTCCCTCTACAGATCTTTGTATAATCTGCAAACTTAGCAACAGTGCCTTCAGTTCCTCCTTCCAGATCATTAATGTATATTGTGAAAAGTTGTGGTCCCAGCACAGACCCCTGAGGCACACCACTAGTCACTGGCTGCCATCCTGAAATAGATCCCTTTATTCCCACTCTCTGCCTTCTGCCAGTCAGCCAATCCTCTATCCATGCCAGAATCATACCCTTAACACCATGGGCTCTTAACTTATTTAACAGTCTCCGATGTGGCACCTTGTCAAAGGCCTTCTGGAAATCTAAATAAACCACTTCCACTGGTTCTCCTTTGTCTAACTTCCTTGTTACCTCCTCAAATAACTCTAATGGATTTGTCAGACATGACCTCCCTTTGACAAAGCCGTGTTGAGAATCTTACCAATGACCAAAGTCAGGCTAACCGGCCTATACTTTCCCATCTTCTGCCTCCCTCCCTCCTTAAAGAGCGATGTTACATTAGCCACTTTCCAGTCCTCTGGGACCGTTCCTGCCTCCAGTGATTCCTGAAAGATCACCACCAATGCCTCCACAATCTCCTCAGCTAACCCTGGGGTGTAGTCGATCCGGTCCAGGTGATTTACCCACCTTCAAACCTTTCAGTTTCCCCAGAACCTTCTCCTTAGTGATGGCCACTGCACTCACCTCTGCCCCCTGATTCTCCTGGAGCTCTGGCACCCCACTGGTATCTTCCACCATAAAGACCGATGCAAAGTAACTATTCAGTTCATTTGCCATTTCTTTGTTTGCTATTATTACTTCTCCAGCCACATTTTCAGTGGTCCAATGTCTATTTTTTCCTCTCTCTTACCTTTTATATATTGAAAAAAACTCTTCCTATCTTCCTTTATATTATTAGCTGGCTTGCACTCATATTTCATCTTCTCCCCCGTTATTGCTTTTTTAGTTGTCCTGTGCTCGCTTTTAAAGGCTTCCCAATCCTCTGGCTTCCCATTAATCCTCCCCACTTTGCATGCTTTTTCTTTTGCTTTTATGCTGTCCTTGACTTCCCTCATCAACCACAAATGCTTTGTCCTTCCCTTAGCATGTTTCCTCCTCCTTGGGATGAATTTCTGTTGTGCCTCCCGAATAACCCCCCAAAACTCCTGCCATTGCTGTTCCACTGTCTTCCCTGCTGGGCTCCTTTTCCAAACAACTCTGGCCAGCTCCTCCCTCATGTCTTTGTAGGTCCCTTATTTAATTGTAATACCATTACATCTGACTCCAGCTTCTCCCTCTCAAACTGCAGGGTAAATTCTATCGTATTGTGGTCACTGCTCACGAAGGGTTCCTTCACCTCAATTTAAAATGTTAGTATGAAAAATGTGACTGAAATTTGTAACACCCAGGAAAAAAATGGTTTTAATATAATAGATGGATAGTGATATGATTAAAAAGAGGTAGGAATATTGGGAGTGGGTGCCTTGAGAATTTAAACTTTTCACTTCTGAGAGCTGTGTTTAAATCCAGCCCAGGCTGATGGGAAGAGAGCTACATCGTCGTGTTAAGAGGGGTTCTGCAGTCCAACATTATGATTTTTAAAGAATACTGGGGACTGGAAATTTTTATTTACTAGACTGTGTTAACATAACCCAAATTTCTGGGTGAATTCATATCCACACTGCCTGCTATACAAGGCAAGGATAAATTGTGATCCAAAAACATCTGTTAGATATAACTGAAATGAAACTTTAATCGGGAACATCTTTGAAACGCTCCTCTTAAAGATAATTTGACTTCATTGAATCTCAAGTTCCCTTAAGCAAATTAAGCTAACACTGTTAACACATTCCTCAGTACAATTACTAGATCTTTCCTGTATTTGGTAAGAGTATATTGAGCAAAGTATAAAGCAGAAGTGAAAAATAATTGCTGTGAAACAGGATAATCAGTTCTGTGAAGAAATGGTATATATTTTTCTGTACAGAGAACATGATTCTCCGGCCTCGTAGCGCTCTCACTCGAACGAAACGAGGCCGGTGAATAGCGGGAGAGGCAGGAAATGAGAACCGCACCACGTGCCAAACAGTTTGCGATGCAACCGGCATGCTCCCGAAGGCGAAATCGGGATCTGACCGTCGCATGGCGAGAAACCAATTATCACCACTTAAGCCCAATTTCCATTCCATTAATGAGAGCACCCCTTATACAACAGCCTCCCATCATTCAGCGGCCTCCCCAGCAAGTGCTCACGCTGGCACCGATTAGTATTCCTTTTGAAAAATGTGAACCTGACGGCAGGGCTTCTATGGGGAGCCGAGGAGGTGAGTAGCCATCTTTGCTCACAGGCAAAGAACCCGGGGTAGATGGGTTTACCACCTTCATGCTCGGCAGGGGTTAGGCGACCCTCGCCTAGGGATAGGGGACCCTCCATAGGGATGGGCCACCATGGGGGGTGGGGGGGGCACTGGCAGGGCATCCAGCATGCCAATCCTGCATCGTATGTACCCATTCCGGCGGCAACCCTTGTCCCTGCTCTTCTGCTCCACCGACCACCCATAATCCCTACAGACGACCAAGGCCTCTGGCCGTACGGCTGAAGGCTATTGCTCATAGCGAATTCACAATCATGGTTAAGTGAGCACTTCACACAGCCCAAGTGGATTCCCGTGGGTAGGCGGGGTATGTAGCATGTGGGTGTCAATGCCGAGCACCCCAATCACACCTAGGTGCCTGGGCACTGTGCCTTAACACTGCGGGAGGCAACACCACACTCGCAGCAGCCAACATCCGAACATCCAGCGGATGGGACACAGCTCCGGGGTCATGTCCATGGCGTGAGGGTGGGTGAGTGCCACAGGGAGGGGGAGTTGCCTGGAGAAATGGGCCAATGGTTCGGAGGTCAACTTGCATTGCAGAAGAAAGTGACAGAG
The DNA here is from genome assembly GCF_047496885.1 of Scyliorhinus torazame. NCBI lineage: Eukaryota > Metazoa > Chordata > Chondrichthyes > Carcharhiniformes > Scyliorhinidae > Scyliorhinus > Scyliorhinus torazame. The sequence goes on along the minus strand of NC_092716.1, from coordinate 26,870,052 downwards.
GCTTCATACTAGTTGTGTGCAAAGGTGTTTAATGTGCGGGTTGGCGCCCAGCACCCCCACCTCCCGCTCCGTGCCCATAGGGCCCTGGGGTTCGCCTTGGAACGGAGGAGCAGCTGGTTCGAGCCCCGGCTGCCCCTGCAACATCTGGCTCTGCCAACCCTGGTGGTTCCCCATGGTCCACACCATGGTGTAGAATGCCCTCGGTGATGCTCCTCAGTGATTGGGCCATACTCTGCAGTGCCTCAGCCATGCCCGCCTGCGACTGGGACAAGCTCCGCAGCGCCACGGCCCTTCCCAAGCGGGACATATCCCACAGTACATGTCATCAAGGTCAGCCTGGTACTGGGTCACATCCCCCAGTGAGTCGGACATTCTGCCGAGACCCTCAGCCATGGCTGTTACCGACTGCGTGACGCCTTGAACATCTTTTTTTTTTCTCTTTTAAAAAAAAAAAAATTTAGCGTACCCAATTATTTTTTTTTTCCCAATTAAGGGGCAATTTAGCGTGGCCAATCCACCTACCCTGCATCTTTGGGTTGTGGGGGTGAAACCCATGCAGACACGGGGAGAATGTGCAAACTCCACACGGACATTGACCCAGAGCCGGTATTCGAACCTGGGCCCTCAGCGACGTAGTCCCAGTGGTAACAACTGCGCCATTTGAACATCTTCACTAATGGTGCCAACAGTGTCCACCAGACTGTTCACTACGTTCACCACCCTAGCAGTGTTGGTCTCGGTGCCACGAATTGCTGGCGGCATCTCCTGCGCCCATAGCCACTGGGACTCCTCCAATCGGCTATAGATCTGCTGGAGTGTCGCCAACATCTCCCTCTGAATGATCCAGCCATCCCCTAACGTCTTCATCAGCTCCGGGATAGCCTGTTTCAATGGCTCAGCATCAGGCTGGGACCGGCTGGGTACTGGGATCCAGCAGACCTCAGACTGCTGTCTCGATTGGGGGTTACTGCCTCCACCTGATGTCCATCAGCAGCAGTGTGGTGCTCACCAGATTGTGCCCCAGAAGCCTGACCACTAACATTTCCCACCGAGGTGTGTGTATCTGCGCTGGTGGAGGGTGGGGATGACAGCTGTGATGCCTTGATTGTGCCTTCCTCAGAGCTCTCCTCTGAGGTGTTCTCCTGGGAGGCTGGAGAGGGGGCCGCCCGGGATGGGCCGGCACTGTCAGCTGGAAGACCTGCAGGAGAATGGACATGTGGTCAGTGAGAGGGATGGGTCAGTCAGTAAGGCAATAATATCTCACGTTTAACAGGCCCTCCAGGTGGGGCCCGGTGGTCCCTCACGTCAGCGGCATCCGCCAGCCTCCGCGTTGGTGACCGCTTTGGCCTCGGCCACCGTCGTCACCTCCAGTGCCCACTCCTCGAGGGTAGTGAGGATTCTTATGTCCGGCACACCACCTCCACTCTGGGCCCTTTCTTGATGGTTGTGGGAGAGCTTTTCCTGAGGCGACACAGAGAGGCCATCGTTAGCCACATGTATAGTTCACAGTAGTGGGAGGGGTGAGGTGTGAAGGTAGGGTTGGGGGGTTGAAGGGAGAGGAGAGTGGAGGGGGGGTTGAAGGGAGAGGAGAGTGGAGGGAGGGTTGGGGGCTCGCATGGAGAGTTGGGGGGTAGACGCTCGCGTGGGGGCGGAAAGGTCTTGGGGCGTGGGTCTTGGTGTCTACTCACTCGTTGACCTTTTTCCGGCACTGGCTGCCAGTCTTCCTGGTCAAACTCACGGCGCTCACAGTCATCGCCACCTCATCCCAGATGGCACTGGCTGCCCTGTGTCTGACCCTCCGGGACCCTCCAGGGAACAGGACATCCCTCCTGGCCTCCACTGTGTCTGGCAGCCTCCCCAGATCTGCATCCCTGCATCTTGGGGCTGGTCTCCTGGGCGTCATTGTTACGAGCTGGCTGGGGTTGGCTGAGCAAGTGCTGCTTAATTGCTGCTCGACCTTGGTAGTTTGGGGGGCTGCCGAGCGCAGTCCTGATGAATCAGCTAATGAGGCTTAATTTGCGGCGAAAAGCCCAGGATGCCTCGTTGAGTGGACCAATTAACGTTGAATATCGTTGCCAGCCTCGCTGGACCGAGCGCCGGGAAGATAGCAGCAATTCCCGCTCGCTACAACACTTCGAAATCTTTCTAGAGAATCGCGCCCAGAATCTTGTCCAGTACCAAAACTCAAAATGAAAAATAAGCAGAGCAGAAATTGAAGGACAGAATAAGATGCACAGTATTTCCTCTGAATTAAATCGTATGAGGTTACTTTCACTTAGAATCATAGAGTGCAGAAAGAGGCCATTCGGCCCATCAAGTCCACGCCGACCCTGTGAAGGAGCAGCACACCCAGGCCCACACCCCGTCCTATCCAGAAGGCAGAATGAGACTCTTGGGTGGTAGTTAATTGTCTGCTCAAGGGCCTCAATCAGCCTAAGGATGGGCAGGTTGCCTGATGCCTTCCTGTAATTTGGCGCACAGGTCAGAGGTGGGGGCGGGAGGACTGAGGGCTGGCAAGCTGCTTTATTTCACATGCCCCCTTGCCTGCCGCCTTCACAAACACTGGTGGGCTGTCCATAAAAAGCTCCCATAACACCCGCATAATGGACTAAGTTACATACAAGTTGGAAATTAAAATGTTAACTGATATTTGTAAGCCTGCAAGGACAGAGAAATTTTCTTTTATAGTTTTCCAGCCATTAGTTGGCCACTTACTGTGCACTGCGCACTATCTCAATGCAATATTTTTCAGATACTTTTATTTATAACTTGGTACACAATGTTCAGATGGTAGAATTAATCTGTCAGATTGCTCCATGTGTCCTGTTGCAGTTTACCTGATGGTGCTAAGATTGCGCCACAACGGTTAAAACAAATGTTCTGCTTCTCCACACAGGCAGCTCTAAACTTGATGAGCACAAAATTAACCAGCCAAAAGAACTATTTGTACAAGGACAGCACTGTAAACCGATTATGTCCATTTAGTTAATCCATACTTACATTAGCTATTCCAGGTACCTGCAGCGGACCTGAAGAGCTGAACAATGTCGGCACACCAGAATAACGTCAATGCAGTGCCATTAAATCCCTATAATACCCCCTGGCCGGATGGATACATAAATCAATTGTTTAAAGGCACATTCTATCGTCACTCGCTGAGAGTTTCCAATTCCAGGCAAATTGATAGGCTGACGATTTTACTTGCTTTGAATCCGAGTTTTATTGAAGAGTTAATTGCAGCGTAGGATAAAGACCATCAACATAGACAGGCTATCGGGCATTTCCTGAGACCATTCCGGGTATGCTACCCAGATTCCTGGGCTGTACACCAGTGATTGAGGCTCATCACTGGCAGCATAAACCCGGAAGATTCCACCCCCCCCCCAACAAAATCTAATGTCTTCATGCAATAAACTGTTTCATTCTGAAATAAATAACGATATGAGCAACAGTAATGTTAAGCGATGGCTAAAGTTACTCCAGATGTTTTAATCATGCTGTCCCCTCAGTGGTTCCGGAGATATTTATCGCGTTTATATCAGATTTTGGAATCCTTCCTCTCCTTTTCTGTTCCCTTTGCCTCTCTTTTTTTTCTCATGTTTTTTCAATCTTCTTTTTGCCTCTTCTCTTCTCACTGACCAGTGTGATTCCTTCCATTGCTGCCACCGCTCTCCGATACCTCACCAAACTGTTGCTCACGCATCTGCACAAGCTAATTAGCTGTGGAGGATATTACAGCCAAGTCCATTCCGCCCGACAGCCACACCCCACTCTTCTCTCTTTCCGACTGTCACTGTCAAGGGGCAACACACCCTGTCCAATCTCCTTTTCTAGCCCAGGTCGACTCAATCCAAGTGTTGCGTCTCTACGGTGATCGCAGCTGAGATCAAACGAACTCAGTAAAGGTTAGAGATTCAATCTGGCAGAGATCTGTTCTTGATTTGTGCAACTCAGCTAAACACACTCCCTTACCCCATTGACGCAGCAGTTGGTCCTTTCCATCATATAATTGAAACTGGACTACTCTGGAGGTATGTGGCAACTCGGGTCATTTAGCCTGATGCTGCTCAGAGTAAGCTCAAGTACTGTCTAATTTCAGGGCTACAAATTTTCCATTTGTTTTTCTTAAATTCATAATGGATGAATCGTTTAAAATAAAGTAAAACATATGTGGCTAGAACCCTCATTTCCTCAGTTGTCTTTTGAATTCTCCACCTGTAAACCTACCCATCCGTAAAACTGGCTCCGCCCCCGAGTTAAGACGCCTCGTCTAGGAGTTTTCTATATTTGCACTTAAAGCTCCTTCAGAATTATGACCAGGTTTTCGGAGACGCAACAGGAAACAACCCTTTCTAAAGTTTTATTGCAGTTGTTTGAGCTTTTTAAAAGACACCCTCAATGAGATCTGTTTTGTATTTTCGCAGGAACGAGCACCTAAAAATTGACTTTTATTGTATTACGTTCTGTTATCTAACATGGGAACATAGGAACACAGGATCTAGGAGCAGCAGTAGGCAATTCAGCCCTTCGAGCCTGCTCCGTCATTCAATCAGATCATGGCTGATCTTTTCCTGGTCTCAAATCCACCCCCCCACCTGTTGCCCATATCCCTTTAACCTGTATTTAAAATAAAAAATGTAACTATCTCTTTCTTGAAACCATTTAATGACTCGGATTCCACTGCACTATGGGGTAGCGAGTTTCACAAATTCATCACATTCTGCGAGAAGTAGTTCCTCTTCATCTCAGTTCTAAATCTACCACCTCTTAACCTTGGTCCGTGACCTCTCGTTCCAGCTTTCTCCATAAGGGGGAACATTTGGTCTACGTTTACTTTAATAAGCCAATGTTGCAGCCTAGCTTCTTTCTTTTACAAAGTTTTTTTCTCTGCATCCTTCATCTTTCCGCAGGATCCACAACTGAGTTAACACAGTACCCACATTCTGGTTTAGTTCACAGTCCGTTAGGTGGCCATACAGTGATGCCAGCTGGTGTGTCCTCGGCAATCCATCATGTTTCAATCTGTAAGTTTCCTAACGTGAGTTTGCCTGAAACTACACTTTACAAGAAAATTGCTTTAAAAGTCCTATTTTTAAGGGTGCCTAGAGCTCTTGCCTGTACCATTAATGCTCATTTTAAATTATGCTGCAGTTCAGTTTCATTGATAATTTGGGCCAGATATTGCTTATATTTTTGTTATTTAGTCCTTCGAGGCAAAGGTGACCATGTTCATCATGTTAAATATTTTGTAGGGTTCCGGTGGGTACGTAGGTGACTGCTAATATTTTTATTTGTAATATAAATAACCTTTATTGTCACAAGTAGGCTTACATTAACACTGCAATGAAGTTACTGTGAAAAGCCCCTGGTCGCCACATTCCGCGCCTGTTCGGGTACACAGAGGGAGAATTCTGAATTCACAGCTGGTACGGGAATTGAACCCACGCTGCTGGCCTTGTTCTGCATCACAAACCAGCTGTCTAGCCCACTGAGCTAATCCAGCCCTGTATTTGTATGACAATTAAAGATTTTCTATACTTGAACACTTTTGATAGTCACTTGGTAGGAGAGAACATGAATATTGCTGAAAAAGAGACATGCTGTTGAAGCTCATCATCTTGCACTTATTAGGACAGGTGCAAGAATGTTAAATTTCAAAGGAAGTAACATTTTATACAGCATAAGAAATGGGTACTGATTGGTTGGCAAATTGACTCTGGTTGAGGCCATTGCCACAGTTAATGCGCCAGGGAGCTGTTGTCACCCAGCTTTTATTTAATTCAAAAATGGAGCAATGTCTGGATATTTTCCTTTTGCCTGCAGAGGACAACTCCCTGCCTATGAATAGTCACTTCCAGCAAGCTTAAGTGAGCTTGACTGATAATGTTAAATTGGTTGTTAGTGTGATTCTCAACGTCCTCAGGGTTGTTCAGCAAGTTCTGGCCAATTGCATCACACCTCTTCCAAGCATGGTTGGCTGAGTACAGTCAATACTTTTTTTTGAGCTTGCAGGGCGTTTTTCTTAGTTAAATCATTCTAGAGCGAGAAGTCCATTGTTCTGTAGGTTTAAAGATTTATGGTAACACTTCGATCTGAAAATGTTCATGTTTCTTGCAGCATCACCAGAGACTCCACTTTCATCCCCATCTTCTGGCTCTGGAAATGAGGAGTATAAACTGCATCCTGCTGTCCAAATCCAGACTCCGTCTGCACGCATCCTGCCTCAAACCATCATTCCCAAGCAGGAGATATTATAAAGAAAATCAATGTAATTTCACTATGTCCCTGTGCAACCTGTGCAAAAATAAAATAACAACTTGCTGCAAGCATTTGTGCAAAAACACTACTGCCATTTAATATGTCAAAGCAAAATAGAAATGTTTTATTTGTTGTGGGTATCGCTGGTTAAGGCAGCATTTATTGCCCGTACCTAATTGCCCTTGCACACCTAATTGCCCTTGTGAAGGTGCTGGTGAGCCGCCTTCTTGAACCGCTGTAGTGGTGTAGATGCACTCTTAATGCTCTTAGGAATGTGTTTTTTGAGCTGTTGTATCTAGTGTGATTGCAAAGAGAATAATTAAGAGTCAGGTATATGTTTAGAAGTCACAAACATGCAACAAAGCTGAATAAGTTTATACATTATTTGCCTTGAATTTCCTCCATATTTGCACCAAGACACACGCAACAGGGCATGATAACAGAATTTGGGGTGTGATTTACATTCAGAACTACAATACACTCAAACCTCCTCAAGTTTTACAGCTATCTTTTGATCTCTCAGCCTCAATAATGTCCATTGGCTCTGCCTCCAAGTTAAAGAACCTCATCTATGAGTTTCCTATAGCTGCACTTGAAGCTCCTTCAAAATTACAACTAGATTTTCTGAGGTGCAGCAGAAGACTAACTTCTCTGAAGCTTTATTGTAATTGTTTGACGGTTTCAAAACGTATCCTCACCGAGATCGGTTTTGTGTTTGCTTTTTGTTTGCTACCTTTTCCTGGCAGGCCACGTGAAAAATTTAAAAGCTTTCCCAGTTGCATGTTCCTATGTGTCTAATGTGCATGAATGAGTTGGATTAAATGAGTTGAAATTTGAATTTTCCAAATGTGTAAGGAATCTATGGTGCGAGTTCTATACTTTCCCAGCCAATGACACCAGTTTTTACCATTTTCACATTCGGCCATTTTCTCATGGGATTGGCTGGAAATTTGCATGTAACTTAGCGGCGCAGAATGGGCGCCTTTTTGGGTCTACCTTCTGGATGTGATCATGAAGTAAATTCCAGGCCATTGTAATGTACTGTTCAGAAAATCTAAAAATTGAGAGTTTCTATAATATGTTTAGAAAGAGTGTTGTACATCATGTCACTGACATTGTTCAATTTGCCCAAGAGTTTTTAGCAATTTTATGTCTCCTCATTAATATATTTCCATGATTTGTTGATTAAAATGAAAATTGAAAAGCACTTTGTACATAAATCATGCTCAAATCCCACCACGGAAGATGGGGGACTTTAAATTCAATAAATAACTGGAATTGAAAGTCGAATGATGACCATGAAAAACATTGTCGATTGTCGTGAAAACCCATCTGGTTCAGTGTTGTCTGTCAGGGAAGGAAATCTGCCATCCTCACCTGGTCTGGTCTACATGCGACTCCAGATCCACAGCAATGTGGTTGGCTCTTAAATGCCCTCTCAGTTGTATCAAACTGCTCAGCCACTGTGGGTGTACCTCCACCACTGCAGCGGGTTCAAGAAGGCAGCTCATCACCACCTTCTCAAGGGCAATGAGGAGGGGTAATAAATATCCTAGTCAGTAAACCCCACATCCCATGAATGAATTTTTAAAAAAACACTGTTTTACAGAGCACAGGGTCAGGACTGAACAATTTCATTAAGGACTACCTTGGGCCCTCTGGATGGCTCGGCTACTTAAGGATATGAGCAGCACTGTTTCATAGACCAGGAACACCTTACGATCAAATAGCCTCGCTTCGCTCACCGGTATAAAACGTTGGGCAGGTTATTGGACAATGAAGAGCATCCATGACATTTTACCCCAACAAGACGTCAGAAAGTACAGGAAAAGTACAGAGAAAAGAGGATTACGAAAGAAGAAAGCGAATTTATGACACAAAGGAGAAAAACCTTCACTGATTAGTAAATTGAATAGCCTAGTTAAAAGGCAACCTGCACAGAAGAGCCTATTTTGTATTGCACCCACAGAGGGGGAGCGTCCGGATCATGCTGTTTTCTAGCAAGCAATTGTAATTACTTAATAAATTTGGAGTGACTTTATCACAATTTTTAGTCTGGATTTAAGTTATAGTCTCACTTCACCTAATATTCCTATAAAAACAAAATATTGCATGAGTCGTAATGGGAAACAAATTCAAGCTGAACTCTTTATTTAAATCTTTACTTAGCAAACTCTGAATTTAATCAATCGTGATGCCGTGACCAGGTGATATATGCTGCAATAGCTCCCCTCTCTTCCCACTTCTCAGTTGAATGCAACATAAGGAAACAGTGTTGATTGTCCTTAACACCGATAGGTAGGAAATAACAGAAACACTCCAACTCACTCACACATGTATTCAAGAGACTCAAACACGTGCACACACACGCACACACACAGAAAGAGGGAGGACAGGTTAGATTGTTAAAGAGTGTCCAAAGGAAAGCCAATTATATACAAACTCTACCTAAAATAGTATAAATGGAAATATCTAATACGAATCCTGTTAAATTGATGTGTTGGCTTCAGCCAATTATTTTTTTCAGATTCAACATAGAGATGATTTAAAGTCTTTACATATGGATGATCTCTGTCCTTTCATTTTAGGCATTGGAGAGTTTCTTCCCAGTTTAACCCACACTTAGAAATGTTTTCAGCAGTGGGGAGCTGAACCCGCCGGCGAGACCGGTTGCTCAGACATCGGGGCGCCATTTTGTTCGGGTGCCCTGATCTCCAAGTGCACTTGAGGGTCCCCATGCTCCCCACCCATAGGCAATACAACCCCCTGCAGACATGGGCATTACAACCCCCCTCCCCTCAAGTGAGAACACCCTGCTATATGGTTGCTGAGGTCCCCCCCTTTTGAAGTCCCTCCCATCCCCTTTCTCCCCCCCCCTTTCAGGACCCCTCCTTCACCCCCCAACCTTTGAGGCCCCGCCATGTCCACCTTCACCCCTCCAGTCTCATAACTCTGTCACCCCCCCTTTCATGGGCATGGCCCCCTCAGGACCCGATCCTTGGCAGTGCCAGCCTGTCACTGCCTGGGTGGCACCAAAGTGTCCAGGTGCCAGAGAGAGAGCCAGGATACCACTCTGCCCAATGCCCAACCACCCAGTGGTCTCCAATGGTCTGAGAGACCCCCCAGGTGCCGTAATGCCTGGTCCATATTTGTGTCGATCAGTACCAAATGGCACCCTGGCAAAGCCCCCCAGGCACGGCTGGTGAATGCTGGGCTCTGGGTGAATCCGGTGAACGCATATTTAAATTAAATACGTATTTGAACCTCGCGATACATTTCGAGCCCCGCAAATCTTGTGAGAGGCCCTCGCGAGATTCAATGGCCTCATCCCGACACCAAGTCAGGGGCGTCGAGGCTGCTGAATCACACCCCATGTGTTCTCATCTCTCTTTCCCCACTCATGGTCTGTCTGTCTCAGACCCTGGAAAAGAAGATTCTTTTACTTTCATGGACTGTGGGGGTTGGTGGCAAGGCCAGTATTTGTTGCCCATCACTCACTTCCCCTGAACTGAATGGCTTGCTTGGCCATTTCAGAGGGAAGTAAATAGTCAACCACATGGCTGCGGGTCTGGAGTCACATGTAGGTCAGACCAGGTATGGGTGGAAGATTTCCTTCCCTCAGGGCATTAGTGAACTAGATGGGTTTTTACAGCAATCAATGATGGTTTCTTGGTCACCATTACTGAGACTAGCTTGCAATTTCAGGACAGGAAGAGAGTAAAACTACGCGAGAAGACATCCAGCACATCTCCTGACTTCATCGCGCACTCTTGTGATATTTCAGTCAGCGAAATTCTGTAAACGTTCGGCCATTTTAAGAACTGCTGGTTAGGTCACTTCAGAATACAGTTGTCCATCTTGTTGAAACCTATCCTGTGGTTTCAGACAACTCAATAAATAAAGTAATTTTTAACATAAAGCATGCTTTTATAACAATGATAACCTTATTCGGAACATTGAGATTTGAGTTCCTCCTCATAACAAAATTGAGCAGCATCAAGCAACAGGCAACAGCTGAAAACGTTTGATAAAAATGGTTTGTGCATTGAAGATTTTTATTTTGAAAGCAGTTTGATTTTTTTAAATGAAAACATTGGCTGAATATGATCACGTACATTGAAAATGTTAAGCCACTTCTACATAAATCCAAACATCTCAATTGTCTGAACTAATGCAAACTTACACTTAAATTTAATCACACACATGCTAAATTACAGTCATTTAAATTTCCATTTGCATTCATTTCTATGGTTGAAAGAATATTTTTTTTTTGAATGGGTAAACCATCAAAATGTAAAATGACAGAAAATTAATATCAGTAATCAACAAACAAACTCACACAGCGCTGCGAACAGCTGCAACATTAAAACTAGTTGGTGATGGTTTACCAGGCTGATTCCTGGGATGGCAGGGCCCTCATATGAGGAGAGACTAAATCGGTTAGGATTATATTCATTGGAGTTTAGAAGAGTGAGAGGGGATCTCATAGCAACTTACAAAATTCTAACCGGATTAGACGGTAGATTCAGAAAGAATGTTCCCGATGGTGGGCCGAGTCCAGAACTAGGGGTCATAGTTTGAGGATATGGGGTAACCATCTTTTAGGACTGAGGTGAGGAAAAACCTCTTCACCCAGAGAGTGGTGAATCTGTGGAATTCACTACCACAGAAAGTGAATGAGGCCAAAACATTGTGTAATTTCAAGAAGAAATTATATATAGTGCCTGGGGCTAATGGGATCAAGTGATATGGGGAGAAGATGGGATCTGTCTGCGCCCCCGTATCATAATGAATGATGGAGTAGGCTTGACTGGCTGAATGGCCGCCTCCTGCTTATATTTTCTATATACATTTCTAAAAGGTAGTGGAGAGGTAGCACAATGCCGGGGACTAACGGAGGTTTCTGGTGTTACAATGTGCAGATAATGTCTCGCGGGTACCGAAAGCAGCCTTGAATATTTATTTCTCAGTATATTAAAAAATGGACTGGAAAAATGCGAGTTCCTTAATTTTGACAATATTTGTAGTGCTGTATATACAGAACAAAGAGCATCTGAAATCACCTCAAACCGAATCATTGAAAAACAGAGCGATGCAATAGGCTGGACAAAGACCTTTTATCTCTAGTGCAGTATGGATTCTGTCTAGGTTTTGCCAATGCAATGATGGAAACTGCTAGTTCTTACCTTTATTACTCCTCTGAATCTGGTCGGAGTGTGTATGTGCGCAGCTAAACATGGAAATTCAGAAACTGCTATCAGTGATCATATACTTTTACATTGGGTGCCCTGATTAAGTTGCCTCCAGATCGCAATCAAATAGAAATCACGGAACAGATTAAATTTGCTCTTTTATGCGGTTAGTCCCACTATAAAACTTTCAAAAGTTGCACCTTGTTCATTGAGGTGAAATTGTTTTTGTCAACCCATGTCCTAAGCTCAGAATTACTGCTAAAGAACTTATTTCACCCAGAAAAGCTAATATATTTGTAAAATGACAAATTTCTCCATTGTGATATAAAAGACATAAAATAGTTTCTACCTGAATCATAAGTCACTTATTTTGCTGCCTGTAAACTTGTCATTTGAAGTGAAACATTTAGTTGCTTGACTTGCTTGATGCATCACTATTGCAGCCTGGAGATTCCCATCGCTTGGCGCCAGATTCAAACTAACATCATGAAAGGGGAAATCCATGCCATAGGGGTTGCTAGGCTTTTGTTGGCAGTTTCCTTCAACGTCAGCGGCGTGTGACATTACTGAGCAGCTGAATGTGAAATCCGGGCCAGTGCTATTTTATCGAGTTTTCTTTTAGTTCAGGGACTGTGGGCATTGCTGGCTGGACCAGCATCTATTGCCCACCCCCAATTGCTTGAACTGAGTGCTAGGTCATTTTAGAGGGCATTTAAAAGACAACTACATTTCTGTGGGTCTGGAGTCACATACAAGCCAGACCAGTTAAGGGCAGATTTCCTTCCCTAAAGGACATTAGTAAACCAGATGGGATGACATGGAAGTCTCTTCTGTTGGTTATAAGATTATTACGGTGAAAGACGTTTAGGCAACCTTACCCCATTACTAATGGTCATAAAGTCACAGGACAAAACTGGCATGCACTGACAATCCCACTCATAGGGTAGAATGTAATGGCGGCATCAAGAGGCAAGTCTGGAGGCAGTTGGGCATCTGACTGGGGAGTAAGAACTCGATACCCCGCCCCACTCTGTCTCCACCAATAAGTCGTGTTTGCTCACTGCCTTACTGGGGCACCCCACATTCAAGTGAACTCCGTGCCTTTGATCGAGGGACGTGGCATAGGGAAGGGGAGGCTTGCTGGGCCACAACCTCCTCCTGCCCTTTCGTCTGACCTCCCGCCCCCTGGCAACCCCAAATCATCATGTCCGTCCTTCCCTCGCTCCCTGTGTCTTGGGCCCTCGCCCTGGGTGCTTTACTGGTAGCAGCCACACTCGTGATGTCACTGTTGCCAATGAAAAGTTGCAGTCCTCTGATTGACTGGTAATTCTCCGGAGAGAGGGGAGGGGTGGTGAGATTGGACTGGGGTGGATTCCCACCCCTGAGGTCCTAATACTGGGGGGAAAGTCCCTGACTGGACACTTAATGCCATTTGGCCTTCCCCAACTGAGATAATATGGAATTCTTCCTGGTTTTCCGACCCAACATTCAATTCCACACACTAAGACAATATGATGGGGTTGAATATGATGTGGAAAAGTTCACACTGGTGCTGCAGAGGGCAGTCTCTAGCAGTTCAGCTCAGTTCTTTAGCTGAGACTGGTTGACAGCTAGTTTTGAACTAGAATCAGCTTGACCTTACCAAAAATAGCTTGATTCTGATGCTGGCCGACAGAATGGGAAAGGTGCTCCGTTTCCCCGCATGGTCTGTATATTACTGAGCGCAATGTTTGGATCAAGGGATAAATCAATGGGGACCAATTTGCACTAATTACATCGGTCCATGTAACAACTCTCGCTGTAGTAGGGGTCATGACAGAGGGGCAGAAAGTTGCGTAAACAGCTCCTTTAATCATGGGAAACTGAACAGTTAATGCAAGGCACCATTATCAACAAAAAGCTAATAATTAGCACTGTAATTGAGGTTGTGCAATTTAAATATAAATCAAATCTGCATATGAGTTCATTGTAACTGATATGGCATTACATTATGAGAGAAGTTGTTTTTAAACTGCAACAGATTTTGAATTATGCAAACTTAATTGGTCGTGTTTTATTATGCAAATGTTAATGCAACTCGAATCAATTGCAAGTGAATTTAGGGTCAGCACTAATAGTTAAGAGCAATTTATTATTGTGCTTCCTCGATTGAACAAAAAAGCAAAAAACTGAAGTACAGGGGAAGGGATTCTCTGAAAATGGGGCTAAGTCCCCACACTGACGGGAAAACAGGCACCAACGGCTCCCCAAGGTGAGGAATTCTCACCTTTGTAGGGGGCTAGGTGGACGGCGGAGGGTTTGGCACCGCTCCAGCTGGCGCCGAAGGGCCGGCGCAAGTTCACGCATGAGCGGAACGGCCAGCATGATCTCGCGCATGGGCGGATCGGCCGGCGTATTTCCGCGCATGCGCAGGGGTTCTCTTCTCACCCCCGGCCCCCGGGCAATATGGCGGAGCCCGACAGGGACCCGGCGCGGAAGAAAGAAGACCCCCCACGGAACAAGCCAGCCCGCAGATCGATAGGCACTGATCGTGGGCCAGGCCACTATGGGGGCCCGGCCCGGGGTCGGATCCCCCCGCACCCCCCCCCCCCCCCCCCCCCCCGAGGACTGCCCCCGCACACTCACCTGCCAGGTCCCGCCAAGCGCGAAGTGAGTAATTCACACCGACGGGACTGGGCAAAACTGGACGGCCGCTCGGCCCATCGGGGTCCGGAGAATCGCCAGGGGGGCCGCTATCAACGGCCCCTGACCGGCGTGGCGGGAATCCCGCCGCCGCCCGAAAAACGGCACTCGAGTATAGGGCGGCCTGCATCGGGGTGGCGGGGCGGGATTTGCGCATCCCCCCGGGGATTCTCTGACCCGGCCGGGGGGGGGTCTGAGAATCCCGGCCCGGGTGTTTCAACATTGGAAAAAGATCGGTGCAGCATCTCTCCATTAAATTACCCTCTTCCAGCCAGGAATATCCGAATGTAAATAACAGATATTAAAGAATTAAAACTCACGCCTGTCATATTTTTGAAAGACTAGCTATCTCATTTCCCATCAAAATAACAAAGTTATTTAAGGAACTGCACCATCAAATGGACAATGGAGTAAATTCTTTTATTTTTAATAAACATTTTATTGAGGTATTTTTGGTACAGGAACAACAACAAAAGATACATGAAACCATAAACATACTGCAAAAACCGTTATACCTTTCGTTCAGGTCCCACCCTTATTACCCCCCTACTCTAACCTAAACTACACCCCCCCCCCCCCATCTGCTGACGATTAATTTTCCGCAAGGAAGTCGACGTATGGTTGCCACCTCCGGCCGAACCCTAACAGTGAACCTCTCAAGACGAACCTAATTTTCTCCATACAGAGAAAACTAGCCATGTCCGATAGCCAGGTCTCCGACTTTGGGGGTTTGGGTCTCTCCATGCCAATAGTATCCGTCTCCGGGCTACCAGGGAAGCAAAGGCCAGAGCATCTGCCTCTTTCTCCTCCTGGATTCCCGGATCTTCCGACACCCCGAAAATCGCCACCTCTGGACCCAGCGTCACCCTTGTTTTTAAAACCTTGGACATGACATCTGCAAACCCCTGCCAAAATCCCCGAAGCTTTGGACATGTCCAAAATATGTGGACATGGTTCGCTGACCCTCCCGCGCATTTTGTGCACCTGTCCTCCACCCCAAAGAATCTGCTCATCCGGGCCACTGTCATGTGAGACAATGGAGTAAATTCTGATTCCCACTCTGATCACTGTGCTGGGCTGTACAATGTCTCCTAGATTAGCACATTTGTGCTAATTGGTGGACCTCTTGTGCTGCATACTGCACCAACTTAATGATTTTGTTCAGTGGCATCATGATACAGACTTGATGTGGAACGAAGTAACAAGAAAAGTAATGAAGTCACAGAACAAAATGATCAATAATTGACAATTCCACTCAGAGTGGCGCTTTGCTGAGTTTGTGTATAAAGTGGAAAAATTAATGCTGGTGCAGCAGACTTAAGATGTTGGTCTCAGTTGTTTTGTTGAGATGCATTAAAGGGAGATGGTGATTCTGTACCTGTGGTAATCACCACTGTTGTACATATTAGAAGATGTGTGGTGAGAACTTGTACTACAGGTACGGGGGTAGTCCCTGCCTGCTGGCTCCGCCCAGTAGGCGGAGTATAAATATGTGTGCTCCCTATACAGCAGCTAATTCGCCAGCTGCTGAAGGAGGCCACACATCTTAGAGCAATAAAGCCTCAGTTATATTCAACTTCGTCTCTGTGCAATTGATCGTGCATCAGTACCCGAATCAGCTTGACCTTACCAAGCATAGATTGATACTGATGCTGGCCAACAGAATGGAGCAGTTGCTCGCCCCACGGACTCTGCATGAGAATGAATGGCAACTGCAGATGGAAAAGCAAATGAAGGGGAATCAATGGCTGAAGAAATCCTAGATGTATTCACCGGCCTTTGAGTGGCATGATGCATGTGAGCCCCAATACGGCTGGGTGCGTGCACCAAAAGTGTTTGGAAACAAGGAGGTCCTGCGGTTCTTAGTAACAGAACCTCATTTAAATAAAGCTTCTCACTTAAATGGCCAGCATGTGGGAGCGAGGAATTTGGTAGCGGTGCCAGGGCAGGAATGCGCAAGGGCTTCTTGAAGAACCTGTAGGGAGCATGCCTGCTTCTCCCAGACAAGGGAGGCACATTTTAAAAGAGGCACATTTTCCCAATTTGCCGTGGCCTCTTCCAGCAGATTGGCATGAATCTGCTCCAGTGTTGGCGACAGTGTGCCACTCTGCCTGATGTGGAGTTAGTATTACATCTTTAACGATGACCATGTTGCAAGATGTGTAGTTTAGGAAATCTTATGAAGATGTTTAGTCTTGCATAGTTCAACAGTAAGTGTTTATTACCACTTATTCTAAAAACATACATACAGCATAAGTTCTAAGTTAGGAGCTGTCTCCATGCTTGCCTCTACACACTTTTCCATTCAGTACAAGTCAGCCCTCTAGACTCAGGTCATCTGGTTCTTTATATCATAGTGTGGGTGGTACTATACCCAGTCCCACTTTAACCCTTTCTATGTCAAACTCTTATACTACAGACTGCACCTACACTTGGCAGCAAATTCATCAAATGCATTATTGCCTGTCACAAGAT
This sequence comes from Scyliorhinus torazame, assembly GCF_047496885.1. NCBI lineage: Eukaryota > Metazoa > Chordata > Chondrichthyes > Carcharhiniformes > Scyliorhinidae > Scyliorhinus > Scyliorhinus torazame. Next base: position 26,853,445 of record NC_092716.1, on the reverse strand, counting down.
TTCGGAGACCAGGAGCATGATAGGTTGGAGCCCTGAGCTAGAATTTCCATTCTTTTTTGTCAAGACTGATGCAAAATACTGGACTGGGGATGGGAAGTGTGAGGGGAATCTGGGCTTTCTCACCGTTAATCGTTATGTGACTTCTGGAAAGTGGTATGAATGTGGTTTTAAAAAAATAATCATTCATGGGATGTGGGCATCGTTGGCTGGGCCAGCATTTGTTGCCCATCCCTCATTGCCCTTGAACTGAGTGACTTGCCGTTTCATAGGGCAGTTAAGAGTCAACCACATTGCTGTGGATACGGAGTCACATGTAGTAGATCAGACCAGGTAAGGACGGCAGATTTCCTTCCCTGAAGGAAATTAGCGAATCAGGTGGGTCTTTACAACAATCATCATTAGCCTTTCAAATTTCACTTTCTGCCATGGTGGGATTCAAACCTCAGTGCCCTGGGTCTCTGGATTACGAGTTCAGTGACAAGATAACGGCATCTCTACCTCCCCACAATAAAGCAGAAATTGCCCGCACAGGCAAAAAAAACTTGGCAAGATGATTGGCTCCACTGTTAGCATTTCACTGTCTGCCTCACTATCTACACTCACACATGGAAAATGGCCACAAAAATAAAGATCGCCCGACAAAAGTAAATATATTGTGACTAAAAATCCATTAACTGATTGGATATTTTGAAGCTGTGAAGAGTGAGTATTGCCAGTAAAGCTGTCATATAATATATTTTCCTTTTGGTTATTTGAGACTTTTCTCCAGCAAGGAGAGGACATCATTATTGTTCGAAAGTAGATCTGCTGGCTCTAAGCATATTACCCATTTGACAAGTACCAAAAATGTGCAAAGTGCAGGAAGAGGCAATGCAGTCTACATTTCATTTGCAACGCAGTTTAATGAAAATGTGTAATACAGAATCTAGTCATGATTACCCCTCGCTTCACGTTGACATTCACCAAGTACTAAATCAGACTGTGAAAGGTACAGCATCAGATATTTTTCCCTTTAGAGAGTTTTCCAAATTTGGCAATGTCAGGCAAATTATTTAAGGATGAAGGTAAACATTTACATCAGTCAAGCCGATCAAAAAATCAGCATGCTCCAGCAAAGCATATCTATCAGAGGGAACACTATTGATCTAAAAGCACTCATTCAAAAACATTGAGAATCAAAAACACATTGAATTTAAATAAAGATCTTAAAATATCAATGCTGATTTAGCAATTATATCCAAAGGCTTTTCTCCTTATGTTAGTAACTGATAGAGTGACATTATCAATAAGCATTGTATTTTCAAGAGGGTCAGCTAATTCTGCATAGAGTTATAGGGTGAGAATTTGCTGTCAATACTTGGTGAGGCTAATGATACTGTACAGAAACCTCAGGCGAAGGGTGGATGTACGATTAAACATGAATATTGAGAGGCTTCTGTCCGAGTTGTACCACTCCACTGTTAGCTTTGTAATGTCAGCTTCGCACTGTCTGCCTCGCTATTGAAATGTACTGAATAGCACCTGCAAAGTGAGATGTGGACTAAACTTGGCAGAGAAAATCAAGTATCATCATTTCAAGTCCAGGCATTCTTTTAATGCTGTGATCATTGTTAATTCCTGCAGGTCAACCTCTTCAGCACTGAAAAGCAATGCCTCGGTTTTGAAATTCTTGTCCTTGGTTTCGAACTTTGCCATGGCCTCACCTCTTTCTCCTGCCGCCTCCAGCCCCACCACCTTCTGAGATACCTATCCTGATATAACTCAGGCCACTTGAGCATCCTTTATTTGAATGATTGCACCATTGGCGGCAATGCCTTCATGGTCTCGAGCACGTAATTTCTTCCCCAAGCTTTTCCACCTCTCGACTGCTCTTTCCTTCTTTGAGGTGCTCCTCATAACCTACCTCTTTCACAAGACCTAATATCTCCTTACACGGCTCAGTCTTGTTTTATAATGCTACTACGAAGAACCTTGGGCATTTTCATCATGTTAAAAGTGCTATCTCAATATAAGTACAAGTATGAAGTCACCAAATTGAGTGTTCTTGGAGATTTTAAAAACATAACATTCTTATAGTTATGTTTCCTTCATGGCCCTTCTTCTCTCTCTTAGTCCAAACTTCCTTTATTTCTCTTTCTTTACAACATTGGACATTAAGTCACCCACTTGAATTTACACTTCTTGGAGCTGTTAACTGAACAATCCTTCAATCTGGTTGATAAAAGAGATTGACAGCAGTTTGCCCAGTTCACTCAGGCTCCAGAGGCCATGGTTCCCTCACTGCGATGTTATCAGCTCACGTTCAGCAATCTGTCGTGCAAAACATTTAATGTACAAGGGCAAGTGTAACCAAGAGCAGAAATAATTAGATGTTCTGTTACGGTAAAATCTGGACCATTTTTCCCAGCCTCTGCCACCTGCCCGTCCTCCGGCACCTCCCCAATTATTCAATTGGGCAGTGAGATTAAAAATGAGTCTTCAACTATTTTGCTTCAGATAATTTCACGGTGAAGAATAATTTCCTCAGTCTCAGTGTTATACATTGTAATGGATGTGTTATGGGCCAGGGTTTAGAGAACCCCAAAGTGTATCATGGAGTTCACCTGATCTACAGCTTATACTAGATTGTGGTATGGGGAGCACACGGCCCACTCTCCAGGTGTGGTACAACAAAAATGGAAAAGTATTTTTTAAAGCAAAACAATGTTTATTCTATGAACTCAAGTTACCCTTTTTAAAACATACAGTGAACATCTTAGCAACCATTAATTCAAATACAACCCCAAAGACTACAACACTCAGTAATCCTTAATAAATTCCCAAACAACATCCAGAAGACAAAAGAAACACCTTTTAACAGAAGCACATCAGGTTTACATTCACTACTGAAAACAGTTATAATTCTGAATTCATCAGATGATCAACAGATAGATTTTTCATGGCAGAGAGAAGAACAGTACACCTGCTTTGTCTGGCTTCAACTCCAACACTAAAACAAAACCAAAAAAAAACAACACAGACACACCCAAGCTTTTCTCAAAGTGAAACTAAAAAGCAGAGCCAGAGCTCAGCTCCACTCACACTCTGACATCACTGCAGCCAAACATTTCTGAAAGCGACATTCTCATGACACCTCCCCCCAAGAAACCCCCCCCCCCCATCAACTTCAAGATGTAACTGCTGCCATCTCCCTGTGCACTCTTTGAATATAGCAAGTGTAGGATCTCTTATTTTCTGATAAGAGATGAAGTCCGATGGTAGGTTTAGATTGACTCATTGCAAAATGTTGTTGGTACAAATTCAGATAGAAAATAGATTAAAAGGAATGAAGAAAAAAACCACAGTGCATCGAAGGTCAAGCTTTCTTAAACATGCACGTTATTGGTAACACCCCGCTTTGTTCCCCATTGGTTTAGTAATCCCGAGTTGTGACTCCTGATTGACACTCCAGCTCTACATTTTATACCAGCAATTTGCAGTTTCTGGACTACTGCTTAGCTGCTAATTGGCTCAGTCGCCTCTGCATTTTATGACAGGCATTTACTTACTGCCAGCTGTGCACATTGTCACATTTGTGGTTTGGCTTTGAAAGCCGATCTGTCACTCTGAAGATTCAATATTTGCCCACATACAGGACTTACAGAGCTGAGGCTGTGGTCATCTGAATACTACTTACTATTCTGCAGGCAAATACCATAGAATCACCTTGTTGTACCTGGAAGCAGTTGTTTCTGTGTCTTTAAGAGCCACAGCTGGAATTCCTTTTTAAAAAATAAATTTAGAGTACACAATTCATTTTTTTTTCAATTAAGGGACAATTTAGTATGACCAATCCACCTAGCCTGCACATCTTTGGTTTGTGGGGGCGAAACCCACGCAAAACACGGGGAGAATGTGCAAACTCCACAAGGACAGTGACCCAGAGCCGGGATCGAACCTGGGACCGCAGCGCCACAGCTGGAATTCCTGAAGTTCTCTTCAGGTCATATTGCTGCATTTGGCATCCAAGAAGCCAATATGAGCTTGAACTGCGCACCACACTTTGAAACATTCAAGAAAATCAGTCGTGATTAGCAAGCTTCTTTCCAGGGTGGCATGACTCTTTGCTTGCTCTTCCGTGATTGCCTATGCTTTTTTTCATGTACTTCCTGCCCTCCCAGTTTTACCACCACCCTTCCCCCACTAGATTAGAGATAGTTTTCCCAACATTGGGAATTGGATGCAAGTAACTGACTCTCTCTGCCACCAAAAACCCACCCCTCTCCCCCCGCCCACCCCCCTCCCCACCATCATGCCCACTTTGACAGGCTCCATTAAAGCTTTTCCCAACCAGTAGTGGAACATATAGGAAACAGTGATCATAGTATAAGGTTTAGATTAGCTATGCAAACTGAGAAGGAGCAATCTGCAGTAAAAATACTTAATTGGAGGAGGGTCAATTTCAAAGAGTTGAGGAAGGATCTATCCCAGGATTGAAATATTGGCAAGCAAAACAGAAAGAGAACAATGGGTTTCCAACAAAGAGGAAATAGTGTGGGTGCACACAAGAGGGGGAAAGGAAGGACAAACAAACCAGAGCTCCTTAGATGAAGAAAGAGATAGAGAGTAAAATGAAGCAGAAAAAGGGTATGCAAAGAAAATGCCAGGTTGATAATACAACAAGAAAAAAGAAGAGTGGCAAACAGAAGACAAGAAGGGAATGGCATCTAACATAAAAGTGAATTCAAGAGTCTTCAATACTCATATAAATGACAAACTTTTCTTATGAGGCGAGGTGGGGCTGATTATGAACCAAAAAGGGGATCTATACCTGGAAGTGGAGACATGGTGAAGTGTTAAATAATAACTTGCATCTGTCTTTACTGAGTACAAAGACACTGTTGGAGGCACATTGTATAAAGAAGTAATTAAGGTACAGCAAGGGGGGTTGTTGTCCTTAAAGTTTAAGAGTGAATCTTCCGATCTCCAGATTGTCAGAGACGAAAGATGCTCATCGAGACCTTATGGAAGTCCTGATGCATGGTCCTATTTGGGAATTTTCCAGGAAGTTTAAAGTTCTGATGGGCAATTTCCCTGCACACTGGGACTCTCCACAAATATCCAATATGGAGTTAGAGCCGGAGATTTGGGGCATGAAGTGTTGGGTACTCTGCCACACAGATGAACCAACACGGTTGTGAATGGTACAACGCAGTTTTATTTCAAACACCTATTTACATTGGTAAACTGTTTACTGAGGTTCGATCATGACCCTTGATTCTGTGGACCTATTCCTAATTCTATCTTGTAGTGGCACTCAGCACATGGTGGATGTCTGAGTGGCCTGCAATGAGCTCTGTGCCTTGAGCCGTCTCCTGCTCGAGTGCCCAGGAAGTGTCGTGTTCCCTGATTTGTACTGTGTATGCTCTTGCCTGTGATTGGCTGTCGTGTTGTGTGTGTTGATTGGTCCGCTGATCTGTCCATCATTATGTATGTATGTAGTGCTATGATGTTTACCTGAATATCATGACATCCCCTCTTTTTTACAAGAACATGTGCCTACGTTGTCATAAATAGAGGTGTGTACTGAGTGTAGCTAAATGTGTGTGTGCAATATTTACAGCATGTACATGGGGCTAAACTATATACAAGGGGCGATGTCGGGTGCGACATAACAACAAGGTTGGACCATAAACAAAGAACGGTTGAACGATAAAACGAATTCCTGTAACGATAAGAACGTAAACATATTAACACAGTGGTAGTATGAGTTCAATGTACAAGCAGTCTCATAAGTCCAGTCTAGTAGGTGGGCGACGAATTTGGGTTGACCGTTAGCGTGGCATTCCATTCATCACCCGGATTGATCGTGTTAACTTGCACCGGCTGGTGGGTCCTGGGTGGAGACATTTGGTTCCCATCAATGACCGCAACACGGAAGGCGTCCCGGTCGTCTGTGTCACTGGTCTGGATATCGTCTGGGCACGATTCGTAATAAGGAGGCTGAATGGTCCGCATGTCCCTGTGAGGTTGTCGGAGTTGGGGAACATTGAAAGGTTGAGCTGCTCGACAGCAAGCAGCGTAGTGGCCCACCTTGCCACAGCGGAGGCATTGTCGGGTTCTTGTGGGACATTGCCGCTTTAAATGTGCGGCTCCACAGTTGCCGCACGTCGTGACGTCATGGCATCCGTTGCGCCACTGCGCATGTGTGGTTCGGTCTTGTGTCGAGCGCGCCTGCGCATCACGTCCTTCAGTGTTGCTGCAGTTTTTGGCGCGCACAAGCGCAGGAGGCCTTGAAAAGCGTGCAAAATGTCCGCCCTCGTCCGGGCCAAGGGGCCGGGAGGAACTCGATTGCCTGGACCCGTTCGGCCTTGTAGGGCGCCTGCCTCACCGATCCGGCCGCGTAGGACCCCTGCCACGGCGATTGGGTATAACGGCTTGTCGCGTTTTCGTGCAGGACACAGGCTTCGATTGCGGAGGCTAAGGTGAGGCCTTTTATTTTTAAGAGCTGCTGGCGTAGGGTGCCCGAGGTGACCCCAAAAACGATCTGGTCCCGAATCATGAAATCGGAGGTGGTGTCGTAACCGCAGGACTGCGCGAGGATGCGGAGATGTGTAAGGAATGACTGAAAGAGCTCATCCTTACCTTGCAGGCGCTGCTGGAAGAGATACCTCTCGAAGCTCTCGTTGACCTCGACATTGAAGTGTTGCTCGAGTTTGAGAAGGACCGTCTTGTATTTGGTCTTGTCCGCGAACACCAGGGAGTTGTAGACATGGATGGAGTGTTGACCTGCCGTGGTGAGGAGGATGGCGATCTTTCTGGTGTCCGAGGTGCTTTCCTTTTCGTTGGCTTCCAGAAAGAGCTGGAAGTGCTGTTTGAACAGTTTCCAATTAACGCTGCAGTTTCCAGCGACTTGCAGCGGCTGCGGTGTGTTGACGGTGTCCATGGCACATGATGGCAGATTCCGGAGGATTTGTAGGTAGGTACCAAATTCACTCCTGGTACTATGAAGTGTTGGGTACTCTGCCACACAGATGAACCAACACGGTTGTGAATGATACAATGCAGTTTTATTTCACACATTTATTTACATAGGTAAACTGTTTCCTGGGGTTCGATCATAACCCTTGATTCTGTGAACCTATTCCTAATTCTATTTGATGTGGCACTCAGCACATGGTGGATGTCTGAGTGGCCTGCAATTAGCTCTGTGCCCTGAGCCGTCTCCTGCTCGAGTGCCCAGGAAGTGTCATGTTCCCTGTTTTGTACTGTGTATGCTCTTGCCTGTGTTTGGCTGTCGTGTTGTGTGTGTTGATTGGTCCGTTGATCTGTCCATCAGTATGTATGTATGTATGTGCTGTGATGTTTACCTGAATATCATGACAGGGCAGTTCTGGGGAACTTACCTGGGTTGTTACCTGGGGAACATTAGACAGGTTGAAAATTAGTAGAACACCTGAATAACTACACAACTGACCCCTCCAATCTTCCCCCTTTGATCCCGGCTACCCCCATGATCACCTGATTAATTCTCAACCTGACAACACTCCTGACATGACTACCCTCCTGGCCAGATTACCCCCCTGAATACCCCTGACCCAACCCTATCACCCTCCGCAGCCTGAGTATCACTTAGCCTCCTGGCTCACTTACACAACTCCCCCATTTACCCACTACACCATTCACTCACTCTCTCACTCACCCATTGCTATCCATTCACTTTCATTCAAACTGGAACTTTAAACTTACCGTGTAGCAACTAGTACCATGTACTGTCTTCCCTTGACTCTACTCCGAGAGTTCCCTGAAGGATGCTTTGCATTTCTGTGAATGTCGGGCTCGGAAGATCACGGAGAAATGAGCCGCACGGTCAAGTCGGGGAAATTTACAAGTGTAAATTTACGAGGCGACAAAACCATGATCATTATCACGGCTCAGAAGATCTGGATCGTTAAGTCACCAGCTGGGATGCATCTGTGGATGCTGAGGGCAGTAAGGGTAGAAACTATGGAGGCATTGACCATAATCTTCCCATTCTCCGTATCTATGGGAGTGGTGCCAAAGGGCTGCAGAATTGCAAGTGCTACACTCTTGCTCCAAGAAGGGATTAAAGATAATCCCAGCAGCTTCAAGCCAGTCAGTTTAACCTTGGTGGTTTAGAAATAATAACCTTGGGACAAAACAAACAGTCACTTGGACAAGTGTAGATTAATGAAGGTATGTTCGCATGGGTTTGTTAAAGGTAAATTGTGTCTCACTAACTTGATCAAATTTTTTGATGCGGTAATAAGGATGAGGGCAATGCAGTTGATGTGGTCTATATGAATTTCCAAAAGGCCTTTGATCAAGTCTCATATAACAGGCTTGCCAGTAAAGTTAAAACTGATGGGATAAAAAGGGCAATGCCAGAATGGATTCAAAGTTGGCTGATTGACAGGAAACCGTGAGCAGTGGTGAACAATTGGTTTCACACTGGTGGAATGTACACAATAGGTTTCCCCAGCGATCGGTACTAGGAGCGCTGATTTTCTTGTTCTGTATTGATGATTTAGACTTGGGTATTCAGGGCACATTTTCAAAATTTGCAGGTAACACGAAACTTGGAAGTGCTTTGAACTGGGAAGATAGTTTAGACGTCGACAGGACAGACACAGGTTGGTGGAATGGGTGGACACATGGCAGATGAAATTTAACGCAGAGAAGTGTGACGTGATACATTTTAGTGAGGAGAACAAGAAAAGGTATTCGGGACTAAAGAATCCCGGGACTAACTAATGTTAAAGTGTGCGCAGGGAGAGAGAACTGGGCGTCTATGTGCACAAATTGTTGAAGGCAGCAAGGCAGGTTGAGAAAGTGGTTAAAAAGGCACATCAATCATAGACATTATAAATAGAGGCACACAGTACTGGTGTAGTGGCTAGGTGAATAAACAGAGGTTTGGCCTCAATTGAAGCAATGGGCGAGATTTTCCTGGTCCCCTGGAGATGGGGTTAGAGGCAGTGGATCCAAAAAATAGGGGGAAGCATGTCAGGGTGGTTCCGTTACTCATTTTCGCCCTCTCAGGGTCTTGTCCAGCGGCTACTTGGGAACCGATTTGGCTGTCTCCTCCATAGAGGCAGACAGCAAATTTGTCCATTAAGCGCGGGCTATTTTGCACTGGTATTGGTAATTTACTGACTTCAGATCAGCCCCCTGCCATGTGCAGAGATCACCAGCTCATTGGAGGCAGTCTCCCTATGGCAGGCTAGGGGAGGAGGATCACAGGAACTGAAGGTTCTGTGCCAAATGCATATATGAAAGGCCAACAGGCGCCGGAAATGTGGCGACTAGGAGCTTTTCACAGTAACTTCATTTGAAGCCTACTTGTGACAATAAGCGATTTTCATTTCATTTTTCATTTCAGAGCCCGATCCAGCAGAGGGGATTCCCCTCCACCCTAATGTTCTTCGCAGGTTTAGCGGTCTTTATTTTCTATATCCTGTGTCAACCTGTGAGAGACTCCATGTTGGGGAGTCCTTGTAGTCCCCGAGCTGCCTCGGCAGTACCCATCTCTCCCAGTGGGGCTCCCGAGGCTCCAGACCCTTTTATTGGGCCTTCAGCATTCGGAGCCCAGTCACCATTCTTAAATGGATGGTGAACGTGGAGGTGGCCAATTAGCATGCTGTCTCCTGATCCGATAATGTCCTGATGTCTGGTGGCGGATTCTGACAGTGTCCAATTTTGGTCACCACACTTTATGAAGGATGTCAAGGGTTAAAAGACGATGCAGCAAAGATTGACGAGAATGGTTCCTGGGAAGAAGGATTTCAGTTGTACAAATAGGTTGGAGAAACTGGGGGGGTTTTCCGAGAGAAAGTTGAGCGATTTAGTAGAAGTGTTCAAAATCATGAGGGGTCTAGAGAGAGGAGACGGAAAGAAATTGTTCCTATTGGCGAAAGGGCCGAGAAACAAAGGACACCAACTTAAGATGATTTGCAAAAGGAACAAAAGCATCATGAAGACAAACCTTTTACGCAGCTTGTGGTTAGGATCTGAAATACACTGCCTGAGAGTTTGGTCGAGGCAGATTTAATCAAGGCTTTCAAAAGGGAATTGGACAAGCATCTGAAGAAGAGAAACACATTGCAGCGCCAAGCTGGAAAGGAGTAGTGGGATAGGCGCGTTGCTCTTTCAATGACCCAGCAGAGATCTGGCTGGCTGAATGGCCTTGTTCTGTGCTGCAACCATTCGTGACTCTACTTTCTAAACTAGATTGGACTGAAAGTTCAATAAATGTCTGCGTAGGTGGTTTTAGACCACGAAACAGGAAGTGTTTACTGCCAAGTTAAAAAAACACTGGAAAAGAGAAACAGGTTGCATTAATCCTGTGAAAATGTTTTATCCACAAAAGTGCTTTTATTGGCCAGCAGTAAATTGACATGATCCGGACCATAACTTGTGAAACTGTACTGACATGATTAAAACAATCTTGTTTTCACAATTTCTAACCCATTGGGCTGCATTTTTGTTTGGGGATGATGATAGCAGGTGAATTTCCAGGTCGCGACACTGCCACACATCACACTCAACATCATTTATGTTGAATTGGCCAATTCGTGGATCAGTGATCAGTGGATGGGCTCCCAAGGTTGAAGGGTCATTAGGAGATCCTCCAGCAATGACCTATGAGCAGCCAACGGTCAAGTTCGTCATCATCAATGGAGGGGCAAGCCCTTCTACTGGTTGGCCAGGCCGTGGCCCAGCAGCTGTGGCAGGTGCAGGGGAGATTTACCAGCAGGTGGGGGTGTCCTTGCCCCCCCCCCACCCCCAACCCGCAGTCTTCCGGCAAGAGGCCACTTCCTGCCCTTTGCTGTGTCAGTCGGCGAGCTGCAAACCAACTGGAAAATTCCAGATACTGAAGTAGTTTGGTACACACCTACTCTGCGATGCCAACAGAAAGGCAACATCACCATAAGGCAAAATAATTACGAAATGAGAGAGATCCTGAGGACACAGAATTATATAAAACATGACTCTCCAGTTTTATAAATAAACATGAAAGCTCTGGGATTATTTTTCTCCAGATCTGTATGGTGTAATTAAGTTGAAAGTCACAAATTGGGGATGGCTTACATGGTGTAGCTGACATTGTGATTTGCATTTGCAAAGGCTTGTCACTGAAATATGGGCTTTGAGAAAGTGTTCATTCACAGGTGTACACAATAACCTAACAAGTTAAATATCACAAATAGGCAGCATTTTGATCTATGATGGTTCACAATCATTAACTTAAGTGTTCTCCTTCCAATAAATGCAGGGACAAAAATAACCAGGACAGTAATAGTACCAAATAGACACCTGAAAGAGAGAAAACAGCAATGTGCCAGAATTCAGCTTAGTGTTATAAAAAACACCAATTAGGATGTGAGAAAAATAATTTGAATAAAGAATGGGATTTAAAAATAACTATTTGAACCAGTAAACACACATTTCTGAACTCAACTACACACCCCTCAAACCTCCCACACAGGTGTTAACTCGTTTTTGGAGTCCATTCCACAGGAGCCAGTCGCCCTCTGGTCCTCAACCGGACAGGCACAACTTATGTACAAGACTCAACAATGAACATCCAATTATTCTTCAGTTGCAGGGGACTCGCAATCCTGTTCCTGCCATCACTCATTCTCTATGCGGCACTGTTGCTTCACAGCGCCAGGGTCCCAGGTGTCATGATATTCAGGTAAACATCATGGTACAAACATAAATACATACTGATGGACAGATCAACGGACCAATCAACACACACACACCATAGCCAATCACAGGCAAGAGCATACACACTACAAAACAGGGAACACGACACTTCCCGGGCATTCCAGCAGGAGACAGCTCAGGGCACAGAGCTCACAGCAAGCCACTCATACATCCGCCATGTGCTGAGTGCCACTCCAAGATAGTGTTAGGAATAGGTCCACAGATTCAAGGGTTATGATCGAACCTCAGTAACCAGTTTACCACTGTAAATAAATGTTAGTAATAAACCTGAGTTGTACCATTCGCAACCGTGTTGGTTCGTCTGTGTGGCAGAGTACCCAACACATCACCAGGTTCGATTCCCGGCGTGGGCCACTGTTTTTGCGGACTCTGCACGTTCCCCCTGTGTCTGCGTGGGTTTCCTCCGGGTGTCCGGTTTCCTCCCATTAGTCCTGAAAAATGTGCTGTTAGGTGAATAGGACATTCTGAATTCTCCCTCAGTGTACCCGAACAGGCGCCGGAATGTGGCGACGAGGGGCATTTCACAGTAACCTCACTGAAGCCTACTTGTGACAATAAGCGATTTTCATTCATTTCATTTTTTCAGCTTCATTGCAGTGTTAATGTCATTGCAGTGTTAATGTAAGCATAATTGTTATTATTATTATTACAAGCTCCCTTCCAGGCACAGGGAGCGGAATTCTCCGTCGGCCGACGCCAAAAACGTGGAGGGATTGGGCGGAGAATCGGTTCCGACGCCGAAATCGTGGAGGGAGCCAAATCGCAATTCTCTGTTGCCTCAACAGCGGCGTTGATGAGTCCCGGATCGCCGGTAAACGTCAGTGATATATCATTAGCGGGCCCAATCCAGTATTCTCTGGGGCCTCCATGAGACTCTGCTTCTGATGGGCCGATTTCCCGATGCCGCAGTTCACTTGTGCTTTTAAAAATTGTGAAACCGACATAGTGGCTGATGAGGGAGAGAGAGAAGGTAGGACACGGGGAGGTGTGACTGTGGGCTGCTGGGCCGGACACTGACCAGGCTGGCTGGGATGGGGTTGGGGGGGCGGGGGCCTGGGGAACAGGCCGTTTGGCCAGGGTGACCCCCCCATGGGACTGGGACGGTGCCCAGGCATGGAGCGCCATTACCGTGGCTTGCAAGGCAGCCATCTTTCTGCGCAACTCACTGACCATCCACCCTGGCCCCTGGTTCTGCAGAGTGGTACCAGCCATATAGGTGCCCCCATCCAACCTCCGCCATACCCCCCCACCACGCAACCGGCCGTAACCCACTGGCTGGGCGTCAGGCAGTCCACCCAGGGCAATGGCCACTGTAGCCCCGATGGGGCTCACGGACGGGGGTCGTGGCGCGTACTGCTAGGAAGGGCAGTGCCAGCTGACAGGACCCCTGGCAGCAGGGATGGGCGCCAGGGCCAGAGGCCCCCACAGTGCCGGGCACCGACGTGGCCAGGGGAACTCATGAGGGAGCAGGGTCCGCAGTGCCAACTGGGGCCACTGTGAAGTCCATTGGACCTGGTTGGGCACGGGGGTATGCACCATGCTAACATGTCAGCCTTTCACCCCTTGCAGACAATGGATATTGAAATTCAACCAGCAATGGTGGCCTTCCAGCTAATTGCTGAAGCCCTGACGGATGCCCTGGGGCTGTACTAGCTGGCACTGCTCGAGGAGGAGGAAGCTAACACAGATTTGAAAATCAAATATGTAACATTCCACATAACCACACTAACCATCAAACAACAAGGAAACATCACCATTCCAGGAACCGTCCAGGAGCCACAGCTGTGCAGACCCTCCCACACGGCCCAATCTCACCAGAAACAAATCCTGGCATCCACATATTCCACTGGTGTTCAAGCTGCAGTTCAACATCCTTGACTTCCAGCGTGTTTAATGCACGGTGATGTGCCAGTTACATGTAGCACTCACCACACCAGCACAAAAGCATCAGTAATCTGCAAAGCATTTCTTAAATGCATCATCAGATGGTCCGTTCCGATCAATATCGCACACCAGGTCCCACAGCGTCTTCTTGCTTCAAACCAGATTGCCTTCTGGACTAGTACATTCCCCTGAACCCGGTGTTCCATGACCCAGGTATCTTAGAAAGGATTGTCCTTCTTTCCGGCTATAGAAAAGGATGGAAACAGCAACGGCAGCTTCCAGGCATCTGCAGTCGCCGACAGCAGCAAACACAACCAGCAGCCGTGAAATGCTCACATCTAACAAGGCCAATTCCTTATTAGCAATAGCCTGCAGCTGTCAATCAAGAGGCTGCTCACAGTCAAAGGGGGTCAAAGTGACCTTCAGCATCGAACCAAGAGCAGGGCTCTGTCCTCGTGATGTTTGGTACAGCAGGCAGACAGCACTGTAGCTGCCACTGTTATGGGTATCCACAATGTTTAAAGATGGCTTGAAGGCCTCATAGACAAAAAGTCCCTCACTCCCACTGCCCAAGCTCATCCCCCTGAGGGGACCCCCCCCCCCCACTCAAGCACTTGGGCTGCATGCCGGAAAATGGAAATGACTACTCAGCTCCTCCGTTCCCTCAGCAGCCATTGCGCCAGCTTCATGATTTTAAAAAGGAGCACTGAACGATGAGCACGAGATTTCTTGCTGGGGAGCCAGTTAATTCCCAGAAGGCCATTGCATTCGACTTGAATCTCGTTCCTGAGATGGAAATGAATGCAGACGAGGGTTAGTCGGTAGCACAGTGGTTAGCACTGTTGCTTCAATGCGCCAGAGACCCAGGTTCGATTCCCGGCTTGGATCACTGTCTGTGCGGAATTTGCATGTTCTCCCCGTGTCTGCGTGAGTTTCCTCCGGGTGCTCCGGTTTCCTCCCACAAGTCCCAAAAGATGTGCTTGTTAGATGAATTAAACATTCTGAATTCTCCCTCAGTGTACCCGAACAGGCGCCGGAATGTGGCAACTAGGGGATCTTCACAGTAACTTCATTGTAGTGTTAATGTAAGCCTACTTATGACACTAATAAAGATTATTATTATATTTGGGCATGATCTGCAACTTGCCATCGGGAGCAGGCCTGTTGGATTGCAAACTGATGCCCGCTCGATTTTGGCTTTTCCTGTTATCTAAAATGCGTGATTAAATCGTGCCCTTGAGTTTAATGAACATAAATGCGCCCTAAATTCAGTGTCATTGCCTAACTCCTGAGGATGAAGCAGTCTTCGCCTGCTGCGCTTTAGAGTTACGCTGGCTCCCAACTCCATATCTATCGTACGCACGATCAGCTTTGGTGATCAACTGAAACCACTAAACCCTGTGCTGTAAATGGATGCAAGGAGCATTCAATAAGTATTGCCTGTCCGCCTGTCTAGGTGAATAAATCAAGAATGCACCAGAGAACAAGGCCTCAACTTTTCTCAAAGCTCCAAATAAGATTACATAAAAAGAACGGAGCCTAAAAAAATCCTCAATAATTGTTACAGCACTTCTCTCCCTCAAAATCTTAGGTTTTTGTTTTATATAGTCAACTTGTCCCTCACCTTCACCCCTCCTGCTCCTTCACCCTCTCCCCACTCTCCCCTCCCTTCACCCCTCCCACACCCTCCCCCTCCCTTCACCCCTCCCACACCCTCCCCCCCCTTCACCCCTCCCCTCCTTCACCCACTCCCCACCCCTCCCCTCTCCCCCTTCCCCCGCCCCCCCTTCACCCCCACCCCTCCCCTTCCCCCCCTCCCCTCTCCCCCTTCCCCCGCCCCCCCTTCACCCGCCCCTCCCCTTCCCCCCCTCCCCTCTCCCCCTTCCCCCCGTCCCCTCTCCCCCCCCTCCCCTCTCCCCCTTCCCCCCCTCCCCCTCCTCCAGGGTGACATCAGGCAGCTCAGACTTTCAGGATCGTTATAATATGCATCACAATAGAAGCATAGTGTACATGGAATAAACCATATCATAGCATTTAATATATCACGTAGCTGCATTACTCAGCTAAATGCACACACACACACACACACACACACAAAAATATTACCCAGGAAAAGGACATTTCAGTTTTCTCGTCATAAATGATATTTAATACTCAATCCATAGCACCACATTCTGCCAGTGGAATACTTCCACCTTCCTATATGCTTTAGAATTGCCAACCATTACAATAGATTTTCCATATTAGTTTCAGAAATCAAACATTCATCATTTCCCACCAGTTAAAATTTTAATTGATTCTTTGGAAGGATTTGGTACAACTGAAAAATCATTGGGCCCATGGTCTAAGCAGTCTCCTTTCCTTGGGTTACCGCCTGGCCGTGGTAGAGGCTTGAACGTTCCTTTGATCCCGAGAGCAATGCCGTTGGAGTCTTTATCTCTGGGTGGGATTACCTGTGATGTTAAGGTTGGAGGAGAGGAACCAGGAAAAGAGCAATCCAAAATAAGTCGTCACTAGCTGAACAGGAGGAAGAAATTTGTTTGATACCAGCGGCTGTAATGGCTGGTGAAGGTCGCAACAGTTGGGAGATTCCCAGTCGTCGGGGTTCCCTTGCCACTGAAACTGGGCCTACACTCTGTCAAGGACCGTGTGTCTGCTGATGTGCAACCGTATACCCACGTTAAAAGATGTCCTGCACCAGGCCACTACCTAGAGGAAACCAACACACCCCCAGCCCCTGCGGCTATCGGCGACCATAAGATGTGGAAGTTCCGAGCTTCGGACCAATGGAGTTTGATTCAGTTGTCTCGAACTTGGAATAATAATAATCTTTATTATTGTCACAAGTGGGCTTACATTAACACTGCAATGAAGATACTGTGAAAAGCCCCTAGTTGCCACATTCCGGCACCTGTTAGGGTACACTGAGGGAGAATTCAGAATATCCAATTCACCTAACAGCACGTCTTTCGGGATTTGTGGGAGGAAACCCACGCAGACACAGGGAGAACATGCAGACTCTGCACAGACAGTGACCCAAGCCAGGAAATAAACCCAGGACCCTGGAGCTGTGAAGCAACTGTGCTAACCACTCTGCTACCATTTCGCCCATAGGAACAGGGGAGCATTTCGGCAGCTATCGTCACGACTGAACAGCCCTGTTCAGGATCCACTCTGCTCACCCCGCATGGGGAAAGGGCTAGAAACGGTGCCCTAAAGATAGTCTGTCCTCTGTCCCGTCTCCAACAAGGCTGGAAAATCATGCCCAGCAGCTCATCTATCTACGGTCAGAAAAATCAAAGTTAAACTCAATTTCGGAACCTGAATGCACGAACCAACATGGATAATGAGCAAAGCAATCGACCAGAATGGAGAATTGCTCGTTGCCCATGAACTCTGGCACCTGAATATTGCGGCCCTGCAAGAGACCCAAAGAGCAGGCGAAGGGCAGCTGAGGAAAGATGCCAATTGTTACACCTTCTTCTGGAGAGGCAAACCCGAGGATCAGCCCAGGATGCATGGAATTATATTTGCCATCAAGAAGGGACTCGTCCACGGACTCGAAGATCTCCTTGTTGGTATCAATGAGCACCTCACAAACCTCAGTCTACAATTTGCCCAGAACCAGAAGGCAACAGTTGGGAGTGCCCACGCCCCAACCCATGCCAATGAGTCCAAAGAAAGTTTCTAGTCCACCCTGGACACCATACTCTCCAACATTCCTGAGGAAGGTAAGATCATCCTCCTTGGGGACTTCAATGCCAGGATTGGGCAGGACTCCCAACTCTGGAAAGGAAACATTGGAGAGGAACAAGTTGGGAATTGCAACTCCAATGGGGTTCTCCTGAACACCAAATGCGCAGAACACCAGCTTGCCATTAATTACACTCCGTTCCACCAAAAAGACAACTTCAGGACTTCCTGGAGATATCCCTAATCAAATGACTGGCACATGATCGACTTCATCATTGTCCAATCCCGAGACAAAAAAGGTTGCCCTCATCACCAAACGATAACCAGTGCAGATAATGGCTGGACAAACCACCAGCTCATCTGCTCCTCTATACCCAGCAAACACCACCAGAAGCAGCAGAAGATGAAGAAACAGCTCAGGAAAAAGATCAAGAGTCAAGCATGTGAGTGAACTGCCAACAATGTCTTCACCAAAGTCTCCATTCTAATGGTGTGGAGGAAAAGTGGAAAGAGCTGAAGACAGCCATTATCTCAAGCTATAAAGAAGCCATCGGCTATCTCTCGTGTCTGCATGGGTCTCTCCCCCTCCAACCCAAAGATGTGCAGGGTAGGTGGATTGGCCACGTTAAATTGCACCTTAATTGGAAAAAAAGAGAGAATTGGACACATTAAAATTATTTAAAAATAGAAACCATCGGCTGCAAGACCAGGAAACACCAAGACTGGTTTGACGAGAACAACCACACCGTCCAAGACCTCAACGATAAGAGGAAAGCTCTGTGTGCCTAGCAAAATGACATAACCAGCAAGGCACATCAATCAGCCAAAGCAGGGAAGAACCAGGGAACTCAAGATCCAATGGTGAGAGAGCTAAGGAGCTGCAACTCCTCACCGGTAAGGATGACACCCGGGACTTCTTCAGTGCCACCAAGGCAATATATGGACCCAACGCCCTAGGCTTCAAACTGATGCGGAGGGAGGATGGAACCATCTCGAGAGACAGAGAAAACATCGGTCTTTGATGGAGATAACACTTGAAAGAACTGTGATACAATCACAGATGAGATCGTGTTTGAGGAAATTCCCCAACTCCGCATCAAAGATGGATCTTGGACTCACACCAAGAATGGACAAAGTCAAAGCCACCATTAAACATGTGAAGAATGGAAAAGCCGCAGGAGTGGGCGGGATTTCAAACTTGGAGGTCACCCGTCATCTCGATCAGCTAGCTGTTCCTGAAATTCTGCGACAGAGAACAAATTGCTGCCGAGATCAGGGATTCCCTCATCGTCACCATCTTCAAGGAAGGAGATAAAGTGGACTGTGTGAATACAGAGGAGTCTCCCTACTTTCCAGCGCCGGGACGATCATCACTCGAATGCTCGCTAACCGCCTTCTCACAGTCTCTGAAGAAATCCTTCCGGAAAGCAGTGTGGCTCCTGAACAAACCGTGGATCAGCGGACATGATTTTCACTGCTTGGCAACTTTAAGAGAAATGCCAGGAGTAACATTGTAGAGATCTACCATGCGGTTCAAGTGAAGTCTCGCAACACTATAGAACTCAGTAGAAATTTGACTTACACTTCTCGGATGCAAATAAGAATATTTTATCACTTCCGGGTGCGGCGATGACCAGCTGAGTCGCACGTTTCGGCAGCTCCCTGTGAAACGGACTTTTGGGCTCTTGATAGGAGCCCCAACGGCAATTTTGACGGCTAAAAACACTGTGCGGTAAACCAGAAGGGAATCCCCCCTGGATACGGATGGAAAAAGGAGGAGAAAGTGGCCAGGTTGCAGTGGATCCTTTAGAACAGCGGCAAGGAAGGCAAGCAAAAACCAAGATGGCGTCGGAAGGTGGCAGTTTAACATGGGGCCCTGAACAACAAGAGTTCTTGAAATGCTGTGTGGAAGAGATCAAAAAGGAAATGAAGAAAGAGCTGTTGGCCCCGATACTACAGGCGATCAAAGGGCTAAAGGAGGAACAAAAGACCCAGGAGCGGGAGCTTCGGGTCGTGAAGGCAAAGGCTACCGAGAATGAGGACGACATACAGGGCCTGGTGGTGAAGACGGAGACGCAGGAGGCACATCAGAAACGATGTGTGGAAAGGTTGGAGGCACTGGAAAACAACGCAAGGAGGAACAACCTGAGGATTCTTCGTCTTCCTGAAGGTGTGGAGGGAGCGGACGTCGGGGCATATGTGAGCACGATGCTGCACTCGTTAATGGGAGCGGAGGCCCCGGCGGGTCCGTTGGAGGTGGAGGGAGCATACCGAGTGATGGCGTGAGGACCGAGAGCAGGAGAAATTCCCAGAGCCATAGTGGTGAGATTCCTCCGTTTTAAGGATAGAGAAATGGTCCTTAGATGGGCGAAGAAAACTCGGAGCAGTAAATGGGAGAACGCGGTGATCCGCGTTTATCAAGACTGGAGTGCGGAGGTGGCGAGAAGGAGGGCGAGCTTTAATCGGGCCAAGGCGGTGCTTCATAAAAAGAAGATAAAATTTGGAATGCTGCAACCGGCAAGACTGTGGGTCACATATCGAGGGAGGCACCACTACTTTGAGACGGCGGATGAAGCGTGGACTTTTATTGTGGAAGAAAAACTGGAATGAGCGGGTTATTAAAAAGAACGTTTGAACAAAGTGGTGGGGCGAATGTGGGGGGCAAAGAGGGGTTTTATGTACTAATCCTGCGATGTGGTAACTTTTCTCTCTCCCACAGGTGGTGATGGGGGGAGGAGGGGAGGTGGAGGAGATGGGGCGTTGGCCATTGGGGGCGGGGCCAAGGGAGAAGCGCGGGCTTGGTTCCCACGCTATGATAATCATGGCGGGAATAGAGAAGCAGGAAGGAGGGGGCGTCGCACGGTGCGAGCCGAGGTCACGGGGGGAAGCCGAGGTCAGCCAGAGTTTGCTGACTTCTGGGAGCAACATGGGGGGAGTAATTACGCTAGCGGGGGATCTAGCGGGGGGGTGGGAGGGGGGAATTACTGGGTTGCTGCTGCTGGGGAGAGGGGGGAGCTGGTATGGGAGAGGATGGGCGGGGGGGGGCACCGCCTGGGGGAGATACAGCTGCGTGGGAACCGGGTGAGGAGCTGGAAAAAGGTGATGGCTAATCGACAAGTTGGGGGGGGGGGGGGGGGGGGGGGGAAGGAAGCCCCCCAACTCGGCTGATTACGTGGAACGTGAGAGGGCTGAACGGGCCGATAAAGAGGGCATGGGTACTCGCACACCTTAAGAAACTTAAGGCAGATGTGGTTATGTTACAGGAAACGCACCTGAAACTGATAGACCAGGTTAGGCTACGCAAAAGATGGGTGGGGCAGGTGTTCCATTCGGGGCTAGTTGCGAAAAACAGGGGGGTGGCTATATTAGTGGGGAAGCGGGTAATGTTCGAGGCAAAGACTATAGTGGCGGATAACGGGGGCAGATACGTGATGGTGAGTGGCAAACTACAGGGGGAGACGGTGGTTTTGGTAAACGTATATGCCCCGAACTGGGATGATGCCAATTTTATGAGGCGGATGCTAGGACGCATTCCGGACCTAGAGATGGGAAAGCTGATAATGGGGGGAGATTTTAATACGGTGTTGGAACCAGGGCTGGATAGGTCGAAGTCCAGGACTGGAAGGAGGCCGGCAGCAGCCAAGGTACTTAAAGATTTTATGGAGCAGATGGGAGGTGTAGACCCGTGGAGATTTAGCAGACCTAGGAGTAAGGAGTTCTCGTTTTTCTCCTATGTCCATAAAGTCTACTCGCGAATAGACTTTTTTGTGCTGGGTAGGGCATTGATCCGGAAGGTGAGGGGAACGGAGTATACGGTTATAGCCATTTTGGATCACGCTCCACATTGGGTGGACTTGGAGATAGGGGAGGAAACAGGAGGGCGCCCACCCTGGAGAATGGACATGGAACTAATGGCAGATGAGGGTGTGTGTCTAAGGGTGAGGGGGTGCATTGAAAAGTACTTGGAACTCAATGATAATGGGGAGGTCCAGGTGGGAGTGGTCTGGCAGGCGTTGAAGGCGGTGGTTAGAGGGGAGCTGATATCAATAAGGGCACATAAAGGGAAGCAGGAGAGCAAGGAACGAGAGCGGTTGCTGCAAGAACTTTTGAGGGTGGACAGACAATATGCGGAAGCACCGGAGGAGGGACTGTACAGGGAAAGGCAAAGGCTACATGTAGAATTTGACTTGCTGACTACAGGCACTGCAGAGGCACAATGGAGGAAGGCACAGGGTGTACAGTACGAACATGGGGAGAAGGCGAGCAGGTTGCTGGCACACCAATTGAGGAAAAGGGGAGCAGCGAGGGCAATAGGGGGAGTGAGGGATGAGGAAGGAGAGATGGAGCGGGGAGCGGAGAGAGTGAATGGAGTGTTCAAGACATTTTATAAAAAATTATATGAAGCTCAACCCCCGGATGGGAGGGAGAGAGTGATGGGCTTCTTGGATCGGCTGGAATTTCCCAAGGTGGAAGAGCAGGAAAGGGTGGGACTGGGAGCACAGATCGAGGTAGAAGTGGTGAAAGGAATTAGGAGCATGCAGGCGGGAAAGGCCCCGGGACCGGATGGATTCCCAGTCGAATTTTATAGAAAATATGTGGACTTGCTCGCCCCGGTACTGATGAGGACCTTTAATGAGGCAAAGGAAAGGGGACAACTGCCCCCTTCTATGACTGAAGCAACGATATCGCTTCTCTTAAAGAAGGAAAAGGACCCGCTACAATGCGGGTCCTATAGACCTATTTCCCTCCTAAATGTAGATGCCAAGGTCCTGGCCAAGGTAATGGCAATGAGAATAGAGGAATGTGTCCCGGGGGTGGTCCACGAGGACCAAACTGGGTTTGTGAAGGGGAGACAGTTGAACACGAATATACGGAGGTTGTTAGGGGTAATGATGATGGCCCCACCAGAGGGAGAAACAGAGATAGTAGTGACGATGGATGCCGAGAAAGCATTTGATAGAGTGGAGTGGGATTATTTGTGGGAGGTGTTGAGGAGATTTGGTTTTGGAGAGGGGTATGTTAGATGGGTGCAGCTGTTGTATAGGGCCCCAGTGGTGAGCGTGGTCACGAATGGACGGGGATCTGCATATTTTCGGCTCCATAGAGGGACAAGGCAGGGATGCCCTCTGTCCCCATTATTGTTTGCACTGGCGATTGAGCCCCTGGCGATAGCGTTGAGGGGTTCCAAGAAGTGGAGGGGAGTACTTAGGGGAGGAGAAGAACACCGGTTATCTTTGTATGCGGACAATTTGCTACTATACGTGGCGGACCCGGCGGAGGGGATGCCAGAAATAATGCGGATACTTGGGGAGTTTGGGGATTTTTCAGGGTATAAATTGAACATGGGGAAAAGTGAGTTGTTTGTGGTGCATCCAGGGGAGCAGAGTAGAGAAATAGAGGACCTACCGTTGAGGAAGGTAACAAGGGACTTTCGTTACCTGGGGATCCAGATAGCTAAGAATTGGGGCACATTGCATAGGTTAAATTTAACGCGGTTGGTGGAACAGATGGAGGAGGATTTCAAGAGATGGGATATGGTATCCCTGTCACTGGCAGGGAGGGTGCAGGCGGTTAAGATGGTGGTCCTCCCGAGATTCCTCTTTGTGTTTCAGTGCCTCCCGGTGGTGATCACGAAGGCTTTTTTTAAAAAGATTGAAAAGAGCATCATGGGTTTTGTGTGGGCCGGGAAGACCCCGAGAGTGAGGAAGGGATTCTTACAGCGTAGCAGGGATAGGGGGGGGCTGGCACTACCGAGCCTAAGTGAGTATTATTGGGCCGCTAATATTTCAATGGTGCGTAAGTGGATGGGAGAGGAGGAGGGAGCAGCGTGGAAGAGATTAGAGAGGGCGTCCTGTAGGGGGACTAGCCTACAGGCTATGGTGACAGCCCCATTGCCGTTCTCACCGAGGAACTACACCACAAGCCCGGTGGTGGTGGCTACACTGAAGATTTGGGGACAGTGGAGACGGCATAGGGGAAAGACTGGAGCCTTGGGGGGGTCCCCGATAAGAAACAATCATAGGTTTGCCCCGGGGGGAATGGATGGGGGATATGGAATGTGGCAAAGAGCAGGAATAACGCAACTGAAAGATCTGTTTGTGGATGGGAAGTTCGCGAGTCTGGGAGCGCTGACCGAGAAATATGGGTTGCCCCAAGGGAATGCATTCAGGTATATGCAACTGAGGGCTTTTGCGAGGCAACAAGTGAGGGAATTCCCGCAGCTCCCGACACAAGAGGTGCAGGACAGAGTGATCTCAAAGACATGGGTGGGGGATGGTAAGGTGTCAGATATATATAGGGAAATGCGGGACGAAGGGGAGACTATGGTAGATGAACTAAAAGGGAAATGGGAAGAAGAGCTGGGGGAGGAGATCGAGGAGGGGCTGTGGGCAGATGCCCTAAGCAGGGTAAACTCGTTGTCCTCGTGTGCCAGGCTAAGCCTGATTCAGTTTAAGGTATTACACAGGGCACATATGACTGGAGCACGGCTCAGTAAATTTTTTGGGGTGGAGGATAGGTGTGCGAGGTGCTCGAGAAGCCCAGCGAATCATACCCATATGTTTTGGTCATGCCCGGCACTACAGGGGTTTTGGATGGGGGTGACAAAGGTGCTTTCAAAAGTAGTAGGAGTCCGGGTCGAACCAAGCTGGGGGTTGGCTGTATTTGGGGTTGCACAAGAGCCGGGAGTGCAGGAGGCGAGAGAGGCCGATGTTTTGGCCTTTGCGTCCCTAGTAGCCCGGCGCAGGATATTGCTAATGTGGAAAGAAGCCAAGCCCCCGGGGGTGGAGACCTGGATAAATGACATGGCGGGGTTTATAAAGCTAGAGCGGATTAAGTTCGTCCTAAGGGGGTCGGCTCAAGGGTTCACCAGGCGGTGGCAACCGTTCGTCGAATACCTCGCAGAAAGATAGACGGAATGGGAAAAAGGCAGCAGCAGCAGCCCAGGATCGGGGGGGGGGGGGGGGGGGGGGGGGGAGGAACCAGAAGGACTCTCAGGATTGTTAATATATACTGTATAGTATGTATAGGTTGTTGCTACAGATAATTATATATTGGACTGTTAAATTATATTTTTGGAGAGTTGCCAATTAGGGCTAGTTTTCATTTTTGTTATTTATTATTTATTCATTTTTTGTTTATAAAATAGGTCATTGTTATTTGTGTTGTTATAATATTGTGTAAAGGATGCACAATGTACTGTGTTGGTTGACCAAAAATTTTCAATAAAATATTTAATAAAAAAAAGAATATTTTATTGCCTCTTCTGATTACAATTTGAGAAACTTAAATCGGTTCTCAATAGTCTTGCTAGCAAAAGACTTGAGAAGTCATTTATAAAACAATTTAACTTTCAAAATAATACAGAAATGATTTCTTGCTTACGGCAAAACAGCTTGCGCGAACTTCAAGAGTTAGAGTGGAAAAGTGAAAATACGAAAATAAGGATAGCAAGTAGTTAGATCAAAGTATAGAGTGATCCTGGATAGAAAATGGCTGTGCGGACCTCATGTTTAAGGGGATTGTTACCAGTCTGAAGTCATCTGTCTATGCCTCTATGTCGTCCTAATTGGTTTGGGTAAGTTTCAAATACATTTGATTGGATGGTTAACTGTCAATCCTCAATGTGCAACATTAGTTTTAAATGTTTCATGTTTGAATATGTGTGCGCTATGGAATGTGATTTTGTGCTGTAATCAAGTCTGGTTTTTACTGGTTTTCTGCTGACTTTCACTTTATCCGTATTCTGGACAATGATAGTTTCATATCGCTATGGTGCTTATTTCGACCTTGATTACTGGTACAGCTCATTTCTTAATATGAAACTTACTTTGAAATCTGTTCATTAGAATAGTCCGTTCATATTGTCAGTAAAAAATTTGTTTTTATCAATTAGTTTATGGATGTGTCAGGCTGTTTGTTATGTGTTTTGTTATGAATACTGAAATCTTTATTTTAAAATGGATATTAAAGACTAGGCTTTAATATTGACATTAAAATAGCCTTTTACCTATCAGAAATAGCTGATTCCCTTCAAACATCAACCACTCTATATGGCCTTCATCGATCCGACCAAGGCTTTTGATTCAATCAAGAATTGCTATGGAAGACTCTGCCAAAGGCCGACTTCCAGAAAAACTCATCAACATCCTCCGACTCCTCCACAGTAAGAGTCGGTGACAGTACTCACTAACAGAAAGACAGCAATCTTCAAGGTCAAGACTGGAATGAAGCAGGGGTGTGTCATCGCCCCCACTCATTTCTCCATCTTCAACGCCACCATCCTTCACCTTTTCAACAAGCTTCCCAGTGAAATGGACAGAGTTTACAGAATGAACGGAAAACCTTTCAATCTCACCCATCAAATTCAAGAAGGAAACGACACTGACATCGCTCGTGGAACTGCAGTATGCGGATGACATCGTCATCTCCTCTCAGTCGCCAAGCCATGCTTGACACCTTTCCGGAAGGTGTGACCTCCTCAGCTCACCTTCAAGAAGACTCGAGTCTTTTACCAACCCGCCTCAGATCTAATCCGTGAGCACCTCTATCGCACACCTAAAGACAAGACTTTGATGACCATGACATCCGTGCTAACACTGAGATAGTCATTCAAAAGGCTGTCGCCCTCCCAAATCTTCTGTACAGCTCAGAAACTTGGACTATGTACAGATGCCACCTCAAGGCCCTGGAGAGGTTCCATCAAAATTGCCTGAGATGGATTCTCTGCATCATCATGAAGTGCAGGCGTTTGAACATCAGCGTCCTTGAAGGAGCCAAGAGCACCAGCCACGAGGCCTGATTATCTAAAACCAACTCTGCTGGGCCAGTCATGTGCTTAGGATGTCAGAGTCCCGACTGCCAAAGCAAATATTTTTTGCCCAGCTCAAGAAAGGCTCCCGAACAAGATGAGGACAAATAGAGCACTTCAAAGACAGCCTGGAGGCTAACCTCAAGAAATGCAACATCAATGTTAATGCCTGGGAGATCCTTGCTCAGGAGACTTACTCAGAGGAACCTCCTGATTGAAGGGACACAATTCTTCGAGAGCACCCAATGGTACGGGAAGGCCCAGAAAAGTAGCCTGAAAAAGGGATATCAGGGGTCGAGAGTCCAAGGACTGATCCCACCTCCAGGTGTGAGGTCGAAGATGTGGCTGCACGTTCGGGCTTATCAGCCATGCAAGGACCCACAGAATTCATAACCAGTAACACGGAGTTTCTAAGGTGGACAATCATACTCGATAGCGAGGGATCGCCGAAGAAGACTTTTTGATATAGATTCCAGAATGGAGATTTCATTTGTCAGATCACAAACATTACCCGGCAAAACAGAGCATGTTCTTGTTATACTTGAACCATATAGGAACACTAAGGCTTCACAAACAATGAAAAATTAAATCATTGCATCTGGGTTAGTTTTCAACTTTTGTTTTATGTTTCAGTTGATTGGAAACAATGAGTAAAACTTGCTGTAACCGTACACTGAACAATCATTCTATATTAAACTGGACGGGAGATCTGTTGTGAAGATATTTTATATCAATTTTAGAAACAGCCATCAACAATATTACACTTACAATTCATCTGTGCATTTGAACAAAACAATAAATAAAATGTTTAAAATGTGATTACGTTCAGGGTAAACTTTGTATTATTGAAAAAACAGTGCACACCCACCCATACCACAGACAGAGGGAAAGAACATTTTCCTGAAATAAAAAAAAAATATACATAAACTGAAAAAATAAAGTTTCCCCTTCTTTAGAGTTCCCTTTTATATATATATATAAAAAAATATAAAAACAGATTAAAGAAATTATTCAATTCTAACTTATACAGTTCATCATATGTAACAATTTGTAAATACAATGCCTGAACTCATTGTTCAAACGGGGTGCAAAGGATTTAATGAAATGGACTACAAATTTTATGTTAAAAAAACATTCCCAACCAATGCCACTAAATTAACATCTATTGCATTGCGGTTTACGTCCAAGTATTTGGGATCATGTCACAAATGGTACATTGATGCGATACTGCAGGATGAGCAACTATGCAGTGGTTTATACAATAGAGAATTAGGATGCATAACTGCCTGTTCAAGCTAGTTTTTGATGGCTGATGGAGATTTCTGTCAGTTCACCCGTTCCAGACTTCAGGAAATTTGCTCATAATTAGGTTGCTATGTTCAATTTTAGAGGCAGCGTTTATTTAATCCATAGTACCTTAGTCGGCAGTACGTAGAAAGGGACTAAGTCTTGTGCTAATTTTATTTTATTATTAGAAAGATTACTTTTCAAAAATGTTCTTCCTCAGAGTCAAACAGCAAATTCTGCTCCTCCCTTCATTCTTCTAGGAATGAGTCGTCTAATTCTAACGCCTGAGAAAGGATTAATCCATAGAAATGAGGGTTGTCCTCCAAAAACATTCTTCATTCCCTCCCATCGTAGCTTTCTTTCCCAAGTTGGTTTTTCATTTTTTAATCGTTCAATTTCCTGCATGATAAACAAAAGTTGCAGCGATTAGTATGATTACCGATAGACAAATACTCCAACTTAGAACCCAGCTTTATATACAACAATAATATAATCTTTATTATTGTCACAAGTAGGCTTATATTAATACTGCAATGAAGTTACTGTGAAAATCCCCTAGTCGCCACACTCCGGCGCCTGTTCGGGTACATTGAGGGAGAATTCAGAATGTCCAATTCACTTAACAGCATGTCTTTTGGGACTTGTGGGAGGAAACCGGAACACCCGGAGGAAACCCACGCAGACACAGGGAGAACATGCTGACTCTGCACAGGGGGATCGAACCTGGGACCCTGGTGCTGAGAAGCAAGAGTGCTAATCACTGTGCTACCGTGCCGCCCATTAATCCAGACCCGCTGCCCTTGACCTGTATTTAATGGGGGAGTCAATCTATTTGTTTAGGATGGAGATGGGATATTGGAGTGTACTGATGTTTTCTCAATGGTCCTTGTTTCTATTGAAATTTTGGACCCCAGTGAAAGTTTGACCTGAGAAAGAGTGATAACCAAATTGGATTCATTTGTTTTTTGCACTCTTTAATGATTTCTATCCTCTAAATATCAAAGAAATATGGCTTAGCCATAGAGAATAGATAGGATAGATGCGGGCAGGTTGTTTCCACTGGTCGGGGAAAGCAGAACTAGGGGGCATAGCCTCAAAATAAGGGGAAGTAGATTTAGGACCGTGTTTAGGAGGAACTTCTTCACCCAAAGGGTTGTGAATCTCTGGAATTCCTTGCCCAGTGAAGCAGTTGAGGCTCCTTCTTTAAACGTTTTTAAGAAAAAGATAGATACCTTTCTAAAGAATAAAGGGATTCAGGGATATGGTGTACGGGCCGGAGAGTGGAGCTGAGTCCACAAAGATCAGCCACTGAATGGCGGAGCAGGCTCGAGGGGCCAGATGGCCTACTCCTGTTCCTAGTTCTTAGCATTTGAAAAACACGGCACAGCATTGCACCGTACAAACCATCATGATCCATATCAATGGATCAATTTGTTTTGCCTTGAAACTATGCTGCAATCTACTTTTTCCTTACTATTAGCACCAGAAAAATTAAGTTCCTTCAAATTATGTTGTATAATCATAGAGTGTTACAGCACAAAAAGAGGCCCTTCGGCCCACCATGCCTGCGCCGGTCATCAAGCGCCTATCATTCCTCTTCATTCAGTATTCTCCGTGCATGACAGAAATATACCCAACTGGCATTAATTTAGACGGGTGGTGGACCCGCAGCATAGTACCCAGCTGTTGGGATTGATCTGCCAAGATCAATGCCATGCCCTGTGAAGTTAAACCTAGTGCAGGATTTTCTGGCTATTCCCACGGACGGTGAACCCTAGGAAATCCCACGAACAGCAGCGGGACTAGAAGATCCTGCTGCTCACTGCAGAGGGCGTTCCTACACTCTAATGCTGCATAAACACATCAGGATTGAGTGCGCTCATAGCTACACTAACAACCAATTTAAGATAATCAGTCAAGTTCATAACATGACTTCCTGAAGCGACATACATTCAAACGCAGGAACCCATTCCCTGCAAATAAAAGAAATATGATCAAGCCTTCTGCCTTTTTCGAACAACATAGATTTTGTTTCCCCATTGCTTTCTACATGGCAATGCCTCAGCCAGAGTCGAATTGTCAACCAATCACCGTCCCTTTTCTCCTGTAATATAAACTGTTGTGGTTGTTTGAAATTTGGCATTCTCCTGTTTGTCCTGATGAGTAAAGGATGAAAAGTTTTATCCGTCTCTCATTTCAGTAACACATCAGGATTGCTCTACGTGGTGGCTTGTATGTAGTGGCAATTAGAAACTGACTGAGAGATGCTCGGGAAATAGCCAAGGAACGTATGCATTAAGTTTTGAATTGTTCCCCTGAGCTTCTTTCTTCAGAGGACAGGGAGAGGGCATTAGGTGAGGAGGGGGAAAATAGCGCTGTATTTTAACATGAAGCATTTGCCTTGCAACTATTTTTCTATCCATCAACATTTTGCTTTGGGTCCTGATCCTATAGGAAACAAATGATGGTTGAGGCTGTTAAGTTTCTCTGGGTGGAGCATAATTGCTCAAAATTCAAAGAATAGCTACGTAGTGGAATGTTTTCATTTTGACCGTATTGAGAGAAGAAATGATGGTACAGCAGTTTCATCACTTGAGTGAAACTGCAAAGTGCTGAGTAATGCGTGAAATCTTGCCTGACCTTGCTCCTAAGGAACAGGGACGCTCAAGATAATTGTGCTATCGCTTGGCTAAGATCAGCTGTCTCAGCGCAGTCTGGGGATTAGACCTAGGATCGTTTTACACCGTCTGCTAAGTATTCACTATCTTAACTGATGGGGCTGCTGTGGATTTCCAAACAAAAGAGTCTGGCTGACAAATAAAACATTGCTACTTACAGCCCTGTAAGATTTTAGTTTAAGCCCAGTAACTGCTGAAGGAGGTCACTCGTAGTTGATCTTGCTCAACAGCATTATGCATTCTAGCATGAATATAGTACTTTACTTTGTAGTCTTGAGATTCTGTTCCATCGAATTGACTACAAGATTAAGTATTCAAAGCAAATTAGATCACACGGATTCTTTTCAGAGAAAGCAGATACTGCTTTTCTTCAGTGGTACCATGGGCAACTTGTGTTCACCTAGGAGTGCAGGTGGCGCCTCAGATTAATGCTTACAGCTCTCTGTTGTAGGTGCTGCACTTGCTCCATATCCTATATTGAAATGTCAGCCTAGATTATATGCATAGGTCTCGGAATGGGTCTTCCAACCACAGCTTTCTGACTCAGGGGCAACTCAGACTTAGCAACAGTACTAAGGCAATTTGTTTTATTCATGGCGCGATGGAATAACCTCATTGTGCCTGACCTGGGACGCAACACGGCTATTAAATCTCGCGAGAGGCCTCACTGGGCAGGATCCAGGTTTGCATATTTAACTGCTCACTTAAATACGCCTGCACCAGAGTCTCCCAAGGCCCGGGATCAAACACCCGTGCCCGGAGACCTCGCCATGGTGTTGTTTCGTACTGGTCCCCCAGGTGTAATGGCATCTTGGAGAAGGTGGGGGGGGGGTCTCCCAGGCCATTGGAGGTCCCCGGGTTGTCGGACTCTGGGCTGGGTGATACACTGGCACTCCTGTTACCTCCCGGGCACTGAAGGCACCAAGAAACACCCTGCTAAACGCGCCCAAACAGGACTCTGTTTTTTCCCTGTTAAATCGCACCCTCAGTTAAGATTTTTATTTGTCCTCTTAGTTGATTTTAGAATTAATCTTTGGCATTCCAACTATATAACAATACACATTTGAGTTTTTAAAATCTTTATTGGAGCTTTAACCCTGAAATATGTCAGCACCATATCAGACTCTGGTACAGCATAACAGAGAAACTCAACTTTATTCTCACACCTGTACCTCCCATCATTGTTTGCTGAATTATGATGGGTAATTTGTTTTTCTTCGACCTATACTTGGGGGCTACAATATTAATTCTCGTATTTGTACTGCCAAAGGTGCCAACTCCTGGCAGACAGGAGCGAAACTGGAATCTCCCTAGATTGCGCGTTTCAGTTCTACAAGCAGTGAATTTACACATCAGGAGAGTAGCAAAATACATTGCGAACCAAAATTGAAATAGCAAAGCGAAGGAGAAAAATATTTTACACCTGAACCATGCAAATAAAAATCACTTTTTAAGGAATGCAACAGGAGCAGAGAGCACAAATGCTTTTCCTGCTGATGCTTAACTTGGTGCTCTTCGAACTACCTTTGCGGAATCAAAAAAATATCATATGCACAAATTTCTGTGACTATGAAAAAAACATACCGTCTCGTCATTGCAAATTGAGTGAAGCTGCGTGCCAAACATTACCGAGGTGAATGTGACAAACAGAACTCCCTCAAGGCACAAAAAGATGATTAGGATTACTGTTACAGGAGGCGAGAAGCCACTGCATTCTGTGGAGGAAAACATCTCATTATCAAAATAGCCTGCAAATGATACAATAACAGTGGGTTCAATGTGTAATCATTTTTTTTTTCACACAATTAATCAGCAGTGATTCACAAAAGCTTTAAATAATAACTTTCACATGGAGAAAAGTAAAGGAACAACCCAAGTGGTTGCGCTCATAAATTCCGAAGCTCTCTAGTTGTTCAACCTTATTTTTGCCAAGATGTCAGCATTAAAAGGCCACTGGAACTTTCTCCCCTGTACGGAGAAGGTTTATCAAAGATTTATTTTCTATAGTTTTATTTTATTCTCCCAGAGTCTCTGAAATATCAGGTGGTGTCTTGTAGTTAGCATTTAGGAATCTAATGGAATGGAATAGTCTACTAAACCTTAGCCACAACTTGAAAAAGTTTAAAATTCACAGCACATATTTTTCATAGCGGTATTATTTGGGTTGGCAAATTAATCTTGATAAAACTTGAGAACAAAAAATCTGTCGTCGGACTGTATCGAATTCAAATTGACCGTGATATTGAATCTCATTAGTTATTAAAAGGAAAAGGTTTGTATTTAAGTGGCTGTCTCTGGGTTACCGGAAATTAATGACTTTGATTTGGTCATAACTGCATACTCAAGGGTCCTTGTTAGTGTTTACGAATGATAGTTTGTCAACTAGCAGATGTTTGCTCCACTCTCCTGTTAATATTACTCCTTTGAAGCTAATGGGTCACACATGCCAATTTTGCTGTGGAATTCACAATTAAGTAGGCTCAGAGCACTGCTGAACATGGTCCCAATGCTTTAATTTGAAATCAAGGTTTCAATAGGTGCATAGCTGGCATTCAATGGGCAGAAATCAAGTTTATTTGATATATTGGCACAATGAAAAGTCAGATATCTATTTGTAGAAAATGATTTACCACTTGTTGACTTAAGTATTGCTGAAAAAAGAAACAAACTATCAAAGTTTTTTGCCTTGTACTCATCAAGGCAGCTAAGCAAAATAAAACAACAGCAAAGGGAACAACAATTTATACTGCTTGAGGAGAGTGCAGTGGACCCTGGTTGGTAGAGGGGTTGCCACGGAAAATGCAGCAGAAAACAGTTGTTAACTGCCAAGCTTTTGTTTCAAATTGAAACCAGGCAGGTTGGTCAAGGCATTACCATGAGGAATGAACCAGGGAATGGCTTGCCCCAAGCTTTTGTTCAGTTGAAAAAGACATAATGCAAGGACCTGCCTGATTTGAATTTGAAAGACAAGTTAATTGTTCTTTGCAGCATTCTCCATGGCAACACCTTTGCTAATCAGAGTCCACTTGCCAACCAATCAGCACTCTCTTCTCATGCAATATAAATTGCTGTTGTTTTCTTCAGTGTTGGTTTATCTTTCATAGCTGTCCTAATGAATGCAAGACAAAAAAACTTTGATAATATGTCTCATTTTTCAACAATACTCAAGCTCTGTACTACCAGACGATTACTTGGTGACTTCTTCCAAGAACATATTTTTATTCTGAAAATAGTTCAGTCAGTGTTCAACAAATTTATGTGAACTAAATGCTGGGAGAAACGGCATACCACCCTCTAAATGAACAATGAAGCCCAAGTGATCCCAGCTTCAATGTTCGAGAGGATCGAAATATACATATTTAATTAATTCATCTTGAAGTACACCTTACACAATTTGAGTCAAGGGGCGTGATTCAACTGAAAAATTTCTAAGTTCATTTGTGGTGGCTTTTTCAGGGGGTTCCCGCCAGCTCTGTCGGTAAGTACCCCATCTCTAGCCAATGGCACTTCGTCACTTTTTTGGGGCCCTGGGAGTTTCTCACCGGTTTAGCCCACACTTACAATTTTTTACAGCACTGGTGAACTGAACTCAGAGATCAGGCTGCCATTTTGAAAGGGTGCCCCAATCTCTACGTGAGTTAGTAGGTCCTCCATACCTCCCACCCATTGGAAATGTCACCCCCCCCCCCCCCCCCACTCACACATGGGTGCTAGTCCCCCCCAAGTGAGGACACCCCGCTAGAGGGTCCCTGGGAAACCCCTTTTCAGGCCCTCACAACCCCACACCCTTCCAGGACCCCCACCCGTCACCTCACCCCCAACCACCCTGAGCCTCGACAGTGCCACCCTGGCTCTCGGGCACTGTTGCACCGCCATCCTGGCAGTGCTCCTGCCAGCTAGGCAGTGTCACCTGGGCACCTTGGCAGTGCCAGAGTGGCAGTGCCAAGGTGCCTGCATTCCAGTGGGAGAGCCAGGGGGCCACTTGGCACTATCCTGACCACCCAGGGATCTCTGATAGCCCGAAAGAACCCCCGGGTACCGTTCCACCTGGTCCATGTTTGCATGGGCCGTGTTGAAAGGCGCCCGTCTGCGGCCTCGCTGGGGAGGCCAGTAGCTCCTGGCTAAGTTCGCCAAGTCGGTTTTAAACCGACTTCGGCGTGCGCCGTTTGCTCCCACACTTTTGGCAGGGTTCTGAATTTGATGCCTCGCAGGACGTTGGTAGATCGCACAGGACGTGACGGCTGCCAAGAAACCAGCAGGAGGACTCGCCCATCATCTACTGGCCGCACCGCGTTCGAACGGATGCACAATGCGCCTGGTGGATTGCGCCGAAGATATCACATACCCATTTAAAGATACTCATTACAGAGAAGATATAGAAGAGTTACGTGTATATACGATTGTTTATGAGACATCCTGTAATTTCACTATTTCAAAAGGTTGTGTGTCAATTTGGGCAATCCTCTGTTTTAACTCAACTAAAGTTACAATAAATTAACAATTTAAAAGCATCTAAAGTGCATCAGACAGCTACATACAATAAATGCTGGCCTAACCAGCGAGCCCACATCCCGTAATTTAAAAACCTCTTCCGGAACTCTCCGTTCCTGACTGCTTTATCATGCTTCTCTACTTCTCTTTGCCACACCATTGGTGCTCACACCTTTAACTGTTTACGTCCCATGTTTTGGAATTTGCTCCATAAATCCCTCTCCTGCCACACCATCTCCTTCTTTCAGACTCTTCTTAAAACCAACCATTTTAAATCTTACTTGGAATAGCATCATTTAATAAGAGACAATGGCAAGGATTAATTAAAAGCAAGATTTGGTTGGAAAATTTCAGCCAAACAAAAATATGAAGCATAATTATCATTCCAGATTAAACAGGTACAGGCATTTGAATGGTCTAGAATATCTTTTAACTCTGATCACGTGTTCCTCCCATTTACTCTATACCACTGCAAAGATCAGATATAGGGCTGGATTCTCTGCTGCCCCACCACCGGGAGGATATAAATGGCCCAAATTCCCTGATTAATGGGCTGGACACCGGATTCTCCAAGCCTGCGTGATTATCCGGTCCTCTTTTTCTCTGCAGAAAGCACTTAACTCCTTTTCATCTGGTACAAGAACTATCAATCATAACTAGATGTTTATAAAAATTGTGGTTAGTTTCACAGCTGGGTACTTGAGATCTATTCAAATGTGAAGGGAAATGAAGTTAAACAATCCAGACAGCTGGCTGTGTACAAGTTGTCAATCACAGCCAAGTAGAACCAATTTCCCATTGATGTGAATGAAAGACTTGCAGATTAAAGATCTCAAGGGTTTAAATCCAGCTGATGTGGTCTTTGTTTTCTAGGAATTTAGAGCTGCTGCTTTCTCTGCCTGAGGCAGCAGAAGCAGGGAACAGGTGAGTTTTAAAGCAGTGTCGTTGTTTGGACTACTCTCTAGCTTCCAGGCAGGGGTCTCTGTAATGGGTGGAGGTCTCTGTAATTGGGGGGTTTCTGGTGGGTGTCACTTTTATTGGGTGGGGGGGGGGGGGGTCTCTCTCATTGGGTGGGATCACTGGTGGTGGGGGAAAACTCTGTAATGTGGGGATTTTCTTGTTGGAGTCAGATCACCCTTGTACTGTCTGGGATGGGGGGGGGGTGACTCTGCAAATACCATGGTGGGGAGGGCGGAATAGCATTGTGGGGGGTTGGGGTAGCTGCCAGACCTCACTATCGGGCCACCTGCTCAAAATGGCAGTCCAATAGCGGGATTCGTGAGGGAGTTTTTCGCAATCCCCGCCATGCATTAATTTGCATGGCAAGGGATAGTGAATCGCCTCTGGATTCCTGCTTCTAGCGAGTGCGCAAATCAGAGGTGATTAATCTGAGGCAGGAGAACATTGTCTCCTAAACGGAGAATTCAGCCCAGAATCTTTACACTGCATGAGTATCTATGTAATATAATCACTTCTTGTCACAAGTAGGCTTCAATGAAGTTAGTGAAAAGCCCCTAGTCGCCACATTCCGGCGCCTGTTCGGGGAGGCTGGAACAGGAATTGAACCCGCGCTGCTGGTCTTGTTCTGCATTACAAGCCAGCTGTCTTAGCCCACTGCGCTAAATCAGCCCCTCTGCTGTCTGCGGAGTAAACACAACCTCCTCAAAGTTAAGAGCAAAAACTCAGTCAGATATTCAAAGTTATTCAAAATAATACATAGGCACAAGGTTAAGCACAAACAGGAAACAAATCTGATCATCCTGACAAGATGACGTTGTAAATTTAGCCATTTCTGGAGGAAAAGTATTAAATCATTCATTTATCAACCTGCTGCTGTTATCAAAACAATTTTCATAAGTACAATGTATCTTTCTGAATAAGTGCGATTACTCACCACTCCACTGCTCTCTGATACAGAAGTAAAATTGGAAGCAACACAGTATCAGCGCATGGACTGAAATCAGTGCTATATACAACTGTAAATGGATGGAGAGAAGTATTATTGCATTATGTCTATTACAATTAGCTTTATTATCGAGCACGATAAGTCAGCAAAGACAGGATCAGATTAATTCAATACACTCCAAGGTTAAAACTGTATGCACATCCGCAAAGCTTCTAATTTGGTTCCTTAGGTGGTTTAGTGACATAATTTGTAAGAATTAGCTTACTGTCTATATATTAGTTAAACATGTTGGACTGCTCTGTGACAGTAAAGAAGGGTTTATTTGTTATAGTACACAGAAATATTTTTGTAATTGCTAGAAAATGGTAAAAACGTTTTGTGACGTATGCATAGGGCACGATCTAGCCAAATTGGAACAGAGTCTCGCCACGGGCACTTTAAGCCAGATGTTTCCCGGCGCTCGTAGCGCCAAGAAACACCTTGGGCTGGATTCTCCGTTGCCTGACGCCGATATCGCAATCGGTGATCGGGCGGAGAAACGACTCCGACATGCTCCGTCCCCTTGGAAATGGCGTAATCGCACCGTGCGCCGTTGGCGCATCATCGGCAGGCCCTCCCGTGATGCTCGGCCCCCGATGGGCCGACTTCCCGATGACGCAGCACACGTGTGGTCGCAAGAGGTCGGGAACCCGGCGTGTTGGCTGCAGACTGTGTCCAGCACCACCACATTCGGCCGGGATCCGTGCCGCTGGCCGGAGGGGGGGACCCGCAAGGACTAGGGGGACTGGTGGGGGATGGCCTGTGGGGTTGCGGATGGCGAGTCGGTTCCGCGCACAACTGGCGCCATGTTGTAAGACACGACTGATTCAGGCCATCAGCCATTCGCAGGCGCCGCCAGGAACCCTGACATTTTCCGGCCGATTTCGGCACGCGAGCCAGGTGTTTCACCCGGCACCGCTGCTGGCCCCTCATTGGTCCCAGAATCAGTGTGGGGTCTGTGCCGATTTTTTGGTTGTAAACCTCCCGTGAATTCTCCGTTCGAGCCTGCACTTAGCCGCTGAAACGGAGAATCCAGCCCCATGTTATCTATCGGGACTTTGTTGCAATTTGGGGCCTCAGTGGGGAAGGCCCTGCCGAGGCCGTACTTAGTCCTGTTTCCTCCTCCACTCATTGGAACTCAGTGGAGGAAGTGATCAGAATGCCATTTTTAAATGGTGCCCCGATCTCTCGACACCCCCCCAACACAATCCCCGAGCCACCCCAAATCACCTATAAGGAGGTCCTCAGGGCCCCCCCCCCCCCCGCCCTCCCCCCCCCCCCCCCCCCCCCCCCCTCATGGGCAGGGCAGCCCCAGGCCCTATTCCTGGTACAGGAAAGATGCCAGCCTGACACCCTAGCAATGCCTTTGCCAGCTGACAGTGCCACCTGGGCACCTTGGCAGTGACAGGCTGGAACCCAGGTGGCAGTGGCAGGGTGCCATGCTGACAATGCCAGGGTTCCATTCTGCCGAGAGGGCAATCACCTGAGAGCCACCGATCCCCTGGAAGACCCACCCAAGTGCCGTTCCATCTGATCCCTGTTTGCAGTTCCATCCCAGGGCCTTGGTAGATATGCATATTTACCAGATGTGGGCGGGATTCAGATCACGTTGCAGCTCGCGAGCCGTAGCAAGCATGGTAGATCCTGGAAGATGAATCTCCCGGCATCTACCGGCCGTGCCACCATTTGCACCCATATTCCTCATTGTTAAGATGTCAACTGGCCTACACCTGATTTCACACGTTACTGCTGAACCTTAAAGCAAAAGCAAAAACTGTTGCTAATGGTACAACTTACATAGATTAATTTGTACTCAAAGAGAAAGGTACGAAATGCAACTTTTCTTAGGATATGGTGACAACACTAATGTTAGGTGAGGTTACTGGGTTACAGGGATAGGGTGGAGGCATGGGGTGCTCTTTCCACAGGCCGGTGAAGACTCTATGACCCAAATGGCCTCCTTCTGCACTATAAATTCTATGATTCTATGAGTCTGGATTTAATTGTAACGCACAATTTTGCAAGAATAAAGGTTGGACATGGACCAGAACATTCTTCTCTTTAAACCTGTTTCCCCTCAGCACATGTCATTGTGAATTATCCCTAATGCATGGGCAGATTATAGTGCTTTATATCTTCTATCACTCGGAAAAAAATCGGCTAATTGTTTTCACCAGTGGCCCTCAAAGACCACCTTTAACAGGGTTTGCCCAATTTTTTTTCAATGAAGGGGTAATGTAGTGTGGGCAATCCACCTACCAGGCACTTCTTATGAGTTGTGCGGGTGAGGCCCACGCAGACTTGGGGAGAATGTGCAAACTCCACACGGACAGTGACCCAGGGCTGGGATCGAAGCCGGGTACTCCGCGCAGTGAGGCAGCGGTTCTCTCTCGCCCACACTCTCACTCTTAATAATCTTTGCTGGAACAAATTGATGGGAAGGGAAAACCCGACAGAAGAGTGAGGGGTCATTAGCAAGCTCATTGCGCTAATCAAAACTGCTCTACAAAGGCTGTGCTCACTGACTGATGGATCAGCACAGAGCGAATATGCTATGAGGAGGCTTATGTTTTGCAGTTCAGAAAGAAAAGATTAAAGGGGATGCCTCATTGAAGTATGCAACATATTATTTACTATGGGAATGGTGCACCCAGATCGTTACTGCGATGCATGCTAAGAAAGAAGAATTAGAGGACATAAAATAGAAATTAACTACAAGCAAATCTAAAGGAAACAAGTTACATTGTTTTTAAAGAGTGATGAACAGGACAGTCTACCAAACAGATTAAGATCAGTTAAAATTAATTAGGGTTTTTCAAAGTACAATTAGATGTTCTAATAGGAGAGTTAATGTACTAAGGGAGTGGTAGCAGGCATTTATATTTTGTCTAGATTTATCTTGGCAGTCATTTTTTAATCAAATTATAATAATTAAGTTTTTAAAACTAGCCGATTGAAAACCGGGTCCTCAACCTAACTTAGTACAAACGTATCATGGTTTTTCGTTATCTTCAAGGTTACAGGCTCGAGGGAAAAGCAAAGTCACATTAAAATAAAACCATAAATGTAGCGGAGTGAGTACAAAGAGCTTGGTCTGAACTGGATTTCAACTCTGAAATGATTTAATACTGTTTTCAGTTGTTTGGATTTCCAAGTACCTGGAGTCCATTTATTATGACGAATCAATGAAAATCTGTGCTGTGCAGAAACTGCATAGCCAGGGAGGGGGCTTGAAAGCTGGGTGTATTCTTATCCTCAACCTGGGATCACCCGGGTGAACACTTGGTATGCTGAATGCATGGAAGTGAGTCAACCTCCTAGCTTTCAGAAGTATCTTAACCTGGATTCTGCACTGCCATTCGTCAATCCAAACAAGAATGCAATCCAGTTCAGGGCCTGCCAATAAAAAAAATACATTCATTACTGGTGACCACATAAGTGGAAAGTTATTGGCCGCTTTGTCTACCTCCTTTGATGTGGTGGCCATCTGAGATATGCCCTTAGCACCTGCTAGGAATATGTATCTGACAATAAATGTAATAAAGTCAGGTGAACTGGTCATTCAGACGGATGTCAATCCTAATATTGCAGCCTTGAAGCATAAATTTAAATACAAAAGGAGCCCAGATGGAATCCCTTCGGACTCAGCTGAGGAATAATTTACCATCTTTGCTTCTGGCTTTCCCTCACTGACACACTCTTTGCTGCTGTCTTTGCCACCACCACCACCATCTACTCTCTCCACCCCTCTCACTGCCTCCTCCCAGCTGACAAATTAATGTACGTCTTGCACTGCCAAGCCAGACAGGACATCACTCATGCCTGCGTAGATTCAGGCGGCCGGCCGTACATTGCAATTCCATCTTGTTACCAGGTGCATGTGCGTTGCCTTCATTGTACTACATTGCAGCCACTTGGAGAAGCCCGGGCTCTGGTGTCTTGCAACATCCAGAACATTGCTGCCAGTGCCCTAACTCCCACCAAGCCGCAGTCACCCATCACCCCTGTCCTAGTTGACTTACATTGACTCTCCCGAACTTTGGTGCTTAGGTATAGAACTACATATTTACATACAATTTATAGCATACTTAAGGGCCAAAATGCAGGTGAATGGAAATTCTTTTTTACTTGTTGTCATTATGCGTTGAATTACTGTTCATGCAAAAATAAAAATAGATATTTACAGCACAGGCCATTGCATCTACCGTTTCGGTGTCAGATTTCTGTTGGAGCAACTGATATATGGATGATTTGATAATGCTCAGTCTTCCATATTATTTGGCACATTTAACATAATAAACATCCCAAAGCGCTTCACAGGAGTATTATAAAGAAAGTTTTTACACCGAGCTATTAGAACAGATGATCAAAAGTTAGGTCACAGAAGTGGGTTTTAAGGAGAGCAGGTAGAGAGATTACTAGGTTATGGAGGGAGTTCCAGATCTTAGCACCTTAGCACTGATATCTCACAGGGTTGTGGGGCTGGAGATTACAGAGATGGGGAGGGAAAGATGATGAATCTGAAAACAAAGGTGAGAATTTTAAAAATCGAGTCATTGACTAACCAAGACCCAATATAAGTCAGTGAGGTCAGAGGTGATGGATGAATGGGACTTGGTCAGAGTTAGGAGATGGCAGCAGAGTTTTGGATGATGCCACGTTTATGGATGGTAGAATATGGCAGGCTGACCAGGATTATGCTGAAATAATCAATTCTAAACATAATGAAGGGAGGTTAATTTCTGAAGGGCCCAGGAAAGAACTTTGAAGAGACAGGAGACTTTGAGATTTTCCACATGACTGTCCCCAAAATGAAAACTCAGAGCATTAACGGCAGAAATCTGAGAACAATATATATGCACTTCCCATCATGTTAAAGTTCCAAAGTTACTCAGCCTTTGATAAGAGGAAGTTCCTATGAAGCTACCAATTTAAAGTCACTGAGCTGGCCAGCGGATATTCATGACTGGATTGATTGTGCTGCAATAGAAATGCTTAAGCTTTAAATAATTGATGCAAATTGTTGACATTTTGAAAATTACATATCCTTACCAAAAAACAAAGATGAAGGTGAATATAATTTGATATCCTCACTACTGAAAATGCCATTCTTTTAATAGAGTTTGCAAAATATAAGGAAATATAGATTTCTTCAAACCTTTCTGATTTTCTTTTTAAAAAACAGTATGAATTACTTTATAGTGAAATTCCCAACAGAACCTCGACAACAGGGAGGCAACCGGAATTCACTACAAGTTAGGGAGATTGAGGTAGAACACCATAATTTAAAACACAATGCTGATTAAATCAAAACAGTGGGCTAAAGAGACACCAACTACAGAAGTTGCATTGTCAGGGAGGATGCTGTAAACGGCCCAGGTTCAATGAAACATGATGAACTGGGCTCATAAGCATAATTATTGCGGCTGCTGCTGACCGGCCTTCTTCTAACGCTCCGTGAGGTAGTCTAGGAACGGTTGCCACCGCCTGTAGAACCCCTGCGCAGACCCTCTCAAGGCAAATGTAATCCTCTCCAGCTTAATGAACCCGGCCATGTCGTTTATCCAGGCCTCCAGGCTAGGGGGCTTCGCCTCCTTCCACAATAGCAAGATCCTTCACCGGGCTACTAGGGACGCAAAGGCCAGAATTCCGGCCTCTTTCGCCTCCTGCACTCCCGGCTCATCGGCTACTCCGAATATTGCGAGCCCCCAGCTTGGCTTGACCCGGACTTTCACCACCTGAGATATTGCTCCCGCCACTCCTCTCCAGAACCCCTCCAGTGCCGGGCATGACCAAAACATGTGGACATGGTTCGCCGGACTCCCTGAACACCTTCCACATCTGTCCTCTGCCCCAAAGAACCTACTCAACCTCGCCCCCGTCAAGTGCGCTCTGTGGACCACCTTAAATTGTATCAGGCTGAGCCTGGCACACGAGGAGGAGGAATTAACCCTACCTAGGGCATTCGCCCACAGATCTTCCTCAATCTCCTCCCCCAGCTCCTCCTCCCATTTACCCTTCAACTCTTCTACCAGCGCTTCCCCCTCTTCTTTCAACTCCTGGTGTATTTCCGTCACCTTGCCCTCCCCGGCCCATACACCCGAGATCACCCTATCTTGAACTTCTTGTGCCGGGAGCAACAGGAATTCCCTCACCTGTCGCCTCACAAAAGCTCTCACCTGCATATATCTAAAGGCATTTCCCGGGGGTAAGTTGAACTTCTCCTCCAGTGCCCCTAGGCTCGCAAATGTCCCGTCAATGAACAGGTGCCCCATTCCTCTAATCCCCGCCCGATGCCAGCCCTGGAACCCCCCGTCCATCTTCCCCGGGACAAACAGGTGGTTACCCCTGATCGGGGGCCAAACCGAGGCTCCCACTGCACCCCTGTGCCTTCTCCGCTGGCCCCAGATCCTTAACGTTGCCGCCACCACTGGGCTCGTGGTATACTTTGATGGCGAGAACGGCAGCGGTGCCGTCACCAACGCCCCCAGGCTCGTTCCTTTACAGGACGCCATCTCCATCCTCTTCCATGCCGCCCCCTCTCCCTCCATAACCCACTTGCGGATCATCGCCACATTTGCTGCCCAGTAGTAGCTCCCTAGGTTTGGCAGCGCCAGCCCTCCTCGGTCCCTACTGCGTTCCAGGAATCCTCTCCTTACCCTTGGGGTCTTATTCGCCCACACAAATCCCATAATACTCCTACCTACTCTCTTGAAAAAGCCTTTGGTGATCACGATGGGAAGCACTGAAACAC
Source organism: Scyliorhinus torazame (assembly GCF_047496885.1). NCBI lineage: Eukaryota > Metazoa > Chordata > Chondrichthyes > Carcharhiniformes > Scyliorhinidae > Scyliorhinus > Scyliorhinus torazame. The sequence goes on along the minus strand of NC_092716.1, from coordinate 26,810,171 downwards.
GAACAAAAACCTCGGAAGGACCACCATTTTGACCGATTGCACTCTAACTGCCATCGAAAGCGGCAACATATCCCATCTTTTGAAGTCCACCTCCATTTGGTCCACCAACCTCGTCAGATTCAATTTGTGTAGGGCCCCCCAACTCCTGGCTATCTGGATCCCCAGATACCGAAAACTCCCCGTCGCCCTCCTCAGCGGTAGGTCCCCTATCCCTCTTTCTTGGTCCCCTGCCTGTAATACAAAAAGCTCACTCTTCCCTACATTGAGCTTATAGCCCGAGAACTCCCCAAACTCCCTCAGAGTCTGCATGACCTCCACCATCCCCTCCATTGGGTCCGCCACGTACAGCAGCAAATCATCCGCGTATAGCGACACCCGATGCTCTTCTCCCCCGCGGACCACCCCCCTCCATTTATTAGACTCCCTCAGTGCTATGGCCAAGGGTTCGATCGCCAATGCAAACAACAGGGGGCACCCCTGCCTCGTTCCTCGGTACAGCCGAAAGTACTCCGACCTCCGCCGGTTCGTCACCACACTCGCCACCGGGGCACTGTAAAGGAGCTTAACCCAGCTAATAAACCCTCCCCCGAACCCAAACATACGCAACACCTCCCAGAGGTACTCCCACTTTACTCAGTCAAAGGCCTTTTCCGCGTCCATAGCTGCCACTATCTCCACCTCTCCCTCCTCCGACGTCATCATTATCACGTTTAAGAGCCGCCGCACGTTAGTGTTTAATTGCCTGCCCTTTACGAATCCCGTCTGGTCCTCATGTATCACCCCCAGGACACAGTCCTCAATCCTTGTGGCCAGCAGTTTTGCCAGTAACTTAGCGTCCACATCGAGGAGCGAAATTGGCCTGTACGATCCACATTGCAGTGGGTCCTTGTCTCACTTCAGAATCAAGGAAATTGTCGCCTCCGACATTGTCGGGGGCAGGGTCCCCTCCTCTCTTGCCTCGTTAAAGGTCCTCACTAGTAGCGGGGCCAGTAGGTCCACATACTTTCTATAGAACTCCACCGAGAACCCGTCCGGCCCCGGGGCCTTCCCCGCCTGCATACTCCACAGACCCTTACTCAGCTCCTCCAACCCAATTGGTGCCCCCAAACCAGCCGCCTCTTGCTCCTCCACCCTCGGGAACCGCAGTTGGTCTAGGAATCGTCTCATCCCCTCTTCCCCCACTGGGGGCTGGGATCTGTACAGCTCTTCACGGAAGGCCTTGAATACCTTGTTTATTTTCGTTGCACTCTGAACCGTGGCTCCCCCTCCATCTTTGATTCCCCCTATTTCCCTCGCTGCCGTCCTCTTACGGAGCTGGTGTGCCAGCATCCGACTGGCCTTTTCCCCGTACTCGTAGGTCGCCCCCTGCGCCTTCCTCCACTGTGCCTCCGCCTTCCCAGTGGTTAACAGGTCAAACTCCGTCTGGAGCCGTCGCCTTTCCCCAAGTAATCTCTCCTCCGGGGCCTCTGCGTATCTCCTGTCCACTCGCAAAATCTCCCCCACTAACCTCTCCCTTTCCATGCCCTCTGTCTTCTCCCTATGAGCCCTGATGGAGATTAGCTCTCCCCTGATCACCGCCTTCAGAGGGACCCATACCACCCCCACTCGCACCTCCCCGTTGTCGTTGGCCTCCAAGTACCTTTCGATACACCCCCTCACCTTCCCACACACCACCTCATCTGCCAGCAGTCCCCCGTCCAGCCACCACAGTGGGCGTTGGTCCCTCTCCTCGCCCAGCCCCATTTCCACCCAGTGTGGGGCATGGTCCGAAACGGCTATGGCCGAATACTCCGTCCCCTCCACCCTCGGAATGAGCGCCCTGCCCAGAACAAAGAAATCTATCCGGGAGTAGGCCTTGTGCACGTGGGAAAAGAAATAAAATTCCCTGGCCTGCGGTCTTGCAAACCTCCATGGGTCCACTCCCCCCATCTGATCCATAAACCCCGAGCACCTTGGCCGCCGCCGGCCTCTTTCCCGTCCTTGATCTGGAGCGGTCCAGTGCTGGGTCCAGCACCGATTTGAAGTCCCCTCCCATTATCAGCCCTCCTCCCTCCAGGTCCGGAATGCGCCCCAACATGCGCTTCATGAATCCAGCATCATCCCAGTTCGGGGCGTATACATTTACCAACACCACCCACGTCCCTTGCAACCTACCACTCACCATCACATATCTCCCTCCATTATCCACTACGATAGTCTTGGCCTCAAATGACACATGCTTTCCCACCAGAATTGCCACCCCTCTATTTTTCGCGTCCAGTCCCGAGTGAAACACCTGTCCTACCCATCCCCTTCTTAACCTAACCTGGTCCGCCACCTTCAGGTGTGTCTCTTGGAGCATGGCCACATCCGCCTTCAGTCCCTTCAAGTGCGCGAACACTCGAGCCCTCTTCACCGGCCCATTCAGGCCCCTCACGTTACACGTTATCAGCCGGATTGGAGGGGCTCTCAACCCCCCCCCCCCACGACTAACCATCTCCTTTTCTGGGCCAATCCCGTGTCTGCGTCTCCCTCACCCTCCAGTCCCCCAGCCGGGGGACCACAGTCCCGACCACCTCTTCTGTGTCCCATTCCCTTTCGGCCAGTGCAGCAGCAACCCTTTTTCCCCCTCCCCCCCCTTCCCTCCCTCCCCTCCCCCCCGCTAATCCCTGTCTAGTTTTTTTGCTCCCCCCCCATATCACTCCCGTAAGTCAGGTGACACCTGCTGACCCCGGCTTCCTCCGCCATCCCTTTGACCCCCCCCGTGTGGGAGTCTCCCCATCAATATACGTTCCTTTGTTCCCCTTCCCGCATGCGGGAAAAGAACCCCGCGCTTCCCAAAGCCTGCCCCGCCCCCTCTGGCGCAGCTCCTGTCGCGGCCTTGTCTCTCTCCCCCAGCCCATATAACATTCCCTGCGCGTGATTGACCCCCTATATACAGCAACCATCATACTTCAACCCTCAAACACCCCACACCCTCACAAACCCTCAATTAGAGTCCAACTTTTCAGTTAGTATAAAGGTCCACGCCTCTTCGGGCGTTTCGAAGTAGTGGTGTTGGCCATTATGTGTAACCCACAGTCGCGCTGGCTGCAACATTCCAAATTTCACTCCTTTCCGATGCAGCACCGCTTTGGCCTGGTTGAAACCCACTCTCCGCTTAGCGACCTCCGTGCTCCAGTCCGGGTATATTCTGATCTCTGCGTTGTCCCACTTGCTGCTCCGCTCCTTCTTCGCCCATTTCAGGATCCTCTCTCTGTCCATAAACCGGTGAAATATCACCACCATCGCCCTTGGCGGCTTATTTGCCTTGGGCTTCCTCGCCAGCACTCGGTGCGCCCCTTCCAGCTCCAGCAATCTCGGGGGGGCCTCCGCGCCCCGATCATTGTGCCCGCATATGCCGCGGCGTCAGCCCCCTCCACTCCTTCTGGGAGACCCAGGATCCTCAGATTATTCCTCCTCGACCTGTTCTCCAGGTCTCCGAGTCTTCCCGCCCACGTCTTGTGTAGCACCTCGTGCCGCTCCACTTTCACCGCCAGGCCCAAGAGCTCGTCCTCATTCTCACTCACTTTGTCCTGGATCTTCACCTCGTGGGCTTTCTGGGTTGCCCCCAGTCCTTCAATTATTGCCAACATAGGCGCCACCATCTCCTTACGCAGCTCCTCGAAGCAGCGCTTGATGAATTCCTGCATCTCCTCTTTGTCCCCGGCCGCCACCATTTTGCTTGTTTTCCCGCTCTTCTCCCGCTGCTCCAGTGCCACTTTTTTGGCCGTTTCGCTGCGGGTCCGGTCCATACAAGTTAGTAGGGGACCTCTCTCCTCTCTTCCCCACGGGTTGTCTGTGAAAAAGGTTCCGTTGGGGCTCTTCTATCGAGCCTGAAAGTCCGTGTTCGTGGGAGCTGCCGAATCGTGCGGTTTAGGTCCGCATAGCCGCAACCGGAAGTCAATAAAAGTATTCCTGTTGATTCATACAAAGCAGGAAGGTGGAACTCTAAAAAGGATGAGGGATGGCTACACAACAAAAAACCTGGGCCGTTAACAGCATTCTCCCTGACAATGCAACGTCTGTAGTTGGTTTCTCTTTAGTCCGCTGTTTTGAGTTAATCAGCATTGTGTTTTAAATTATGGTGTTCTAGCGCAATCTCCCTAACTCATAGTTAATTAAGATTCAAACTGGTTATTTTAACAGCTGGTCGTAGTTGAGAAGCACTCACACCCTGGGTCTGCTCGCCAAGATTGTTTAAAAATGAATCACTGGATGAGGCCGATTCAATGGCCAATCTCTTGTATCGCCACCTCTGAGCAAAAATACACTGAAAATGTAAATCCTGTGCCAGCCAGTAACAGGATACATTAAAACAAAATGCTTTGTCACACATTGTGAAATTAATACTATTTAATGGAACCATAACCGTGGTGACTCAGTTCCTCGTTTCATGCCATCAATAATATTGTGGCTTGCTTTCAAGATTAATTCGGGAGAATTCTAAATGTTAGTTCTAATTTGTTTGCTGTCGTATAATTTTAATAGTCTAAAATTGGAGGTAAACACATATATGTACTTACAGTAAAGAGTACAAAGAATTTTTGATTGTTCTCTCCAACACAGTTGTTCACCCAAGGACAATGGTGGTCCATCTTCCGGATGCACCTTTTACAAATACTGTTTTTGGGAAGAAAGAAAAATATCTCTTTCATAAGAAATGCTATACTAATTTTCAAACATACACACAATTATATTTAATCATATGCCTCCATCATTTTTCAAAATACAAATAATAAGACCAAAAGACATAGGAGTAGGATTACAGCATTCGGCCCATCGAGTCTGCCCCACCATTTGATCGTGGCCGATATATTTCTCATCCCCATTCCCCTGATCCCCTTATTAATCAAGAACCTATCTATCTGTCTTTAAGACACTCAGTGATTTGGACTCCACAGCCAACCCTGGCGAAGTGTTCCACAGATTCACCACCCTCTGGCTGAAGAAATTCCTCCTCATCTCTTAATAATCTTACATTCAAGAATGCCTGGGACTTTACTGACCATAGCAGTCAAGATATCTTTTGCTTTGTCCCTTATCGGTATTTGCCAACCTTTGTAATTGACCTTCCACACATTATGGATGTTGCCAAATGAGGAGATTTTCTTCTTCTTGTGTCTCACAGAAATTATTTAGTGAAAACCTTTGGAATGAGAATTCCAATATTATAAATTTATTCCAATTTTTTTTCTGGATTGGCTTATTAGTGGCCAGAGGGAGGGCTCACCGCCCAATTAAGGACAACGGCAGGCTCTGGTGGGCTAATAGATAGTCCTCCAGTATGGAAGGAGCTGCAGCCTGCCACTGCAGTGAAGAATTGAGGTGGACAATTAAACTGACTGGAGGAGCAGGCCCTACAAACATCCCCATTCTGAATAAAAGAGGAGCACAGTACATCAATGTGAAAGAGAAGGCTGTGAAGCATTTGCAACTGTTTTTAGCCAAAGGTGATGAGCCAATGATCCATCTTGATCTCCTCCTGAGGCTTTTAGCATTAAAGATGCCAGTCTTCAGCCAATTTAATTCGCTCCAATAATGAAGAAACAACTGAATGCATTGGATACAGCAAAGGCAATGGGCACTGCCAACATCCCAGCTGCAGTACCAAGACTTGTGCTTCAGAACTAACCATGCCCCCCCCCCCCCCCCCCCCCCCCCCCCAGCCAAACTGTTCCAGTACAACAACAACACTGGCAGCAATCTTATAATTGCCCAGATATGTCCTGTCCACAAAATGCAGTGCAAACCCAATCTGGCCAATGACCACCCAATCAGTATACTCTCAATCATCAGCAAAGTCATGGAAGGTGCTGTTGACAGTGCACACTTACTCAGTAAAAGAGTACTTATCAATGCAGTTTGGGTTCTGGAAGAGTCACTTAGCTTCAGACCTCATTGCAGCCTTGGTCGAGACATAGACAAAAGCGCTCACTTCGAAAAGGTGAGGTGCGAGTGACAGCACTTCATATCAAGGCAGAATTTGACAGAGTGCGACATCAAGGAGCCCTAGCTGAACACTGAAGTCAATGGAACTCAGGAGGAAAACTCTCCAGTGGTTGGAGTCATACATAGCACAAAGGAAGATGATTGTTGCTGTTGTTGGAGATCAATCACCTCACATTTGTGACATCCCTCATGATGGTACCCTTGGTTCAGCTATCCTTTGGTATGCCAATAAGACCTTTAGAAGGTCAGGAGGAGGACTGTTCTCTGATGATTTCACAATGATCAGTACCATCCACAACTCATCAGATACTGAAGAGTCCATGCCTGCATGCAGTTAGACCTGGACAGCATTCTGATCTGATAAGTGGCAGGTAACATTCATGCCATGTAAATGCCAGGCAATGACCATCTCCAAAAAAAGAGAATTCCTTTGATGTTCAACAGGATCACTATCGCTGAATTGCCTATCACTTGAATGGAGCAGCTGTATAAATACCGTGGCTCCTGGAGCAGGACACAGGATGAGAATTCTGCAGCGGGGAACTCACATCCTGATACCCAAAGCCTGTTCACCGGCTACAAGCACAAGTCGTGAGTATGATGGAATACCTTCAATTTTCCCTGATGAATACAGGTCGAAGACTCAAGCTCTACATTTTCCAGGACAAAGCAGCTCGCTTCATTGGCACTCCATCTGCCTTAAACATTTACTCCCTCCACCACTGATGCACAGTGGCAGCAGTGTGGTGCCATACGAAAGATGCATTGCAGCAACTTGCAAAGACCTCTTTGGCAGCATCTTACAAATCTGCAGCCTTTTATCAGCCAAAAGAATGAGAGGAACATATGTACCAGAACTCCATCAGTTCCAGTTTCCCCTCCAGGTCATACACCATCCTGACTTGGAACTGCATCACCATTCCTTCAATGTGTCTGGGTCGAAATCCTGGAACTCCCTTCCAAAAAGCACTTTGGGCGTTCCTACACCAGGTGGACTGCAGTGGTTGAAAGACACCATTCCACCACCCCCTCAAGAAGGGATGACAATAAATGTTGGCCTTGCCAGCAAAATTCATGGCCCACAAACAAATACTTTAAAAATTCGTACCATTAACCTGGTGATATCATGCCAATCTCAATGCTAGTTCCACATTGGCTAGCAATGCTAAATACCATACAAAATGGCCAAGAGGTCAGCACGTGAATGCTCAGACTCCACATGAAGGACCAAAAGCAACTTCTCCCATCAGGAACTGTTTGGCTTTGCTGCAAGTGGCAATTGTGATTGAGGGCAGAGTGTCAAACTCCTGCTTAAGAAGACATTCAATTTTTTTGCTGTAAAGTAAATGTATTTAACATTCATAAATACAGCCTGGTTCAAGAATATATTAACGTTAGCAACGTTTCAAAGTGCACTTCAGGTTTTGTTCCAGAAGATTTCAGAATGACGAACTAACATTTGCCAGTGTAAGTTTTTATAGCTATGTTCAAAATTGATGATCTCATGTTTTTTAAATGAAGTGGAATATCCCAGAGTCAGTTTTAGCTGATATTTGATAAAATTTTGCAAAATTCACATAATTGGGCCCACTAATTTTACCCATATGGCACATGAGGATGCACAAATTAAATTAAAGAAATTAAAGAATCAATGTGTCCATGTTTTTAATCATCAAGGATACTTGAGACAAAAAAGAAACACTGCAAAATATGATCTATAAATAAAGAAAACATGATTTTGATAACTGGCAAACAGTACAAGGGCCTTGTACAATTAATGGCATGAGGCAAAGGAATTTCCAATCAACCTTCATGTAAGTCAATTCAAAGATTAAACATTTTTCTTGGTCATTTAATATGTTTTTCCTGTACTTCTAATAATTGAGCCACAAGAGAACTATTCATTTATTTTCTGGTAGAATGATCAGTGCGACTGACATTAAGCCAGCGAAAGGGAGATGAATCAACATTTATAAAGAGCAGCTAATTTGAATTTTTGATAACTACTGTTATGATTTAGGCTTTCTCCTTGAAAAGTGTGCTCACAGCGGAAGGGCAGCTTCCATCAGAAAACCAGACTGGGTTCAGATGAACTGAACCCTACACTTATAGGCATTTAATGAATGACACAACATGCCACAGTCTACTCAACAATTACAGTTTGATACACTGGACCTCACATGGGATGACCACTTTTTTATTCATTATAAAAGACTGGCAGACTGCCATGTAATTAATGGCCAGATTTATTCAGAAGATAGATATTTAAACAGCACATGCATAAATACATGGAAAGCAATAAAGATTGAATCAGTCTCCAGGCTCTTTAAAATGTTTTTGACAGAAACAATTCCTTGTTGCTTTCAGAAGAAACTGACTTTCACAAACTTTCCACTGCAATGATTGTGTGTGGGTGAGGAAATATTCTTAGCCAGCATATGGAGTCCGGTTGTGAATACCAGTAACCACAGTGGAGATAAAAACTGAAAATTGCACCTCAATACGAAACTCCAGATTAGTAGCGGAGGCCAGAAATAAATATTTATAACACATGCACAACAACAGATAATGAATATGTCTATTTCCCAACTGTAAACCAATGCAAATTAACATTTGAAATAATGAGCCAGCCATGAAACTCGGCCTAATTAATTTCAAATTAGGAGCGTCACTCACAAGGCAAGCTGGATCATTTTATTTTTACTGAAATTAAAGTCAAATCAAGAAAACGTCACACAATGGTAAAATCATTTTTATAAAGTACGGATTGATGGTGACACCATTAAGCATAGACTGCCAAAATCAAGACGTTTGCATTGGCAGGTTTTTCACATACTTAACGAAAAAATCAATTAATTGTATTTTTCCACCAAATCACTGAATGCAAAACAGCTTGATGAATGGAGAAAAACAATAGAAAATGCATAATTTGCTTTAATCTCTGCTCTCACAACACTGTCCTTGTAAACTTGGTCCTGGAAGGTCATTGATTCAAGTAGAATCGGCTCAAACTGAAATTCTTTTAGGGTCACTCTAAACATGAGGTAACTAAATACTGCAAAGTTGTAAATTATGAAGAACAGCGGATTGGCTAACTGATAGAAGACAGAGAGCTGGGATTAGAGGGGTATTTTCAGGATGGTAACCTGTAACTAGTGGAGAGCCTCAGAGACCAGCGCTGGGCCACGGTTATTTACAATATGCATTAATAATTATTGCCAAGTTTGTGGATGACACAAAAATAGGTGGGAAAGCAAGTGGTGAGGATGATACGGAGAGTGTCCAGAGGTATATCGGCTGGTTAAGTGAGTGGGCAAAAACTTGGCAGATGTAATATACTGTTGTAAAATGTGAAGTTATGCACTTTGGTAGGAATGGAGCTGAATATTATGTAAATGGGGAAAGACTGCAAAAGGCTGCAGCACTGGGCTTTGGGGTCCTCGTGCATAAATCACAAAAAGCTAGCATGCAAGTTCAGCAGGTAATCGGGAAGGTAAATGGAATGTTGGCCTTTATTTCATGAGAATGGAGTATTAAAATAGGGAAGTCTTGCTAAAACTATACAAGGCAGTAGTTAGACCACACTAGGAATACTGCAAACATTTTTGGTCCCCTTATCCAAGGAAAGATATACTGGCATTGAAGGCAGTCCAGAGAAGGTCCAGTACTTTGATCCCGGGCAAGGAAAGATTCTCTTATGAGGAGAATCTTTGGGCAGCAAGGTAGCACAAGTGGATAGCACTGTGGCTTCACAGCGCCAGAGTCCCAGGTTCGATTGCCCGCTGGGTCACTGTCTGTGCAGAGTTTGCACATTCTCCCCGTGTCTGCGTGGGTTTCCTCCGGGTACTCCGGTTTCCTCCCACAGTTCAAAGACGTGTAGGTTAGGTGGATTGGCCATGATAAAGTGACCAAAAAGGTTTGGAGGGGTTACTGGGTTACAGGGATAGGGTGGAAGTGAGGGCTTAAGTGGGTCGGTACAGACTCGATTGGCCGAATGGCCTCCTTCTGCACTGTATGTTCTATGCTCTATGTTCTTAGGAAAGGTTGAGTAGGTTGGGCCCGTACTTATTGGAGCTTCGAAGAATGAGAGGCAACATTATTAAGACATATAGGATTCTCAGAGGGCTTGACAAGATAGATACTGAGAAGTTGTTCCCCCTTGTGGGAAAGTCCAGGACCAGAAGACATAATCTCAGAGTAAGAGTTTGCCTATTTAAGACAGAGAGGAGGAGGAAGTTCTTCTCTCAGAGGGTAGTAAATCTGTGGAATTCTTTATTGCAGAGGGCTGTCAAGGCTGGGTCGTTAAATATGTTCAAGGTTAAGATGGACAGAGGGTTATCATATCAGACCAGTCATGGTCACATTGAATGGCAAAGCAGTCTCGATGGGCTGAATGGACTACATCTTATGGCCATTTGGCCCTGTAAGATAGACTTCCTGTATCCTGCTTACTATGTTTTGCTTCCATGTAAGGACGTGTGGCATTTTTCATTTGCAGCACAAAATAAGTATAAATTGAAAATAAAATAATTGAAATAACTAATTTTTAATCAAACAAACCTGCATATTTCATCCTATCGTAATTATTGCATCTTTAATCAAATTATTTGAAGATTTTCATGTTGTGGAGGGAATCACAAAGAGAGATATCAGTGGAAATGGCCATGAAGCTTTATTGTTAAATCTAATTTAATATTGCCCTTTGGGGATGCAAATTTGATACCCTTACCCAGTCTAGCCAATATGCAACTCCAGTCCCATGATAATGTGGTTGACTCTCAATGGACCCCCAAAGTGCACTCTGATGCCTCCCAGCACCTGGGACTCGGGTTCAATTCTGGCCTTGGGTGACTGTGTTGGTTTCCTCCCACAGTCCAACTATGTGTAGGTTAGGTGGATTGCCCGTGCCAAATTGCCCCTTGGTGTCCAAAGATGTGCAGATTAGGTTGATGAACCATGATCAATGTGTGGCTTTACGGGGATAGGGCGAGGGAGTGGGCCTACGCAGTGTTCTTTCGGAGAGTCGGTGCACTCGATTATTGAATGGCCTCCTTCTGCACTGTAGGGATTTTATGGATCTTTCCTCACTATTGCGTTAAAGTAGCCTTGTAAGCCACTTGTTGTATCAACCACTACAAACTAGAATATATACTGACTGCAGTGGTTCCAGAAGGCAAGACCGCCATTTTCTCAGGGCCTCTACAGATGGGAAATAAATGGCAGCCTGGCCATTGAAGTCCATATCCCAAATAAAATCAGACCAAAGTAGTGAACTGTTAAGACTTAACTGAATTGCAAATTTCAAAGACACACTTAAATCCTTTATATATTAACTTGAAACAATTTTTAAAAATTTCACAATTACTGATCCCAATGGCAAGCAAAAACATTAGTTACTTAATTCTTAAGCTCATAAGATACAAGAGCAGAATTAGGCCATTCGGCTAATCGAGTCTGCTCCGCCATTCAATCATGGCTGATATGTTCCTCATCTGCTATCTACAATGCTACCGATCAAGTGAAAAAGTTAAAAGTGAAATGAAAATCGCTTATTATCACAAGTAGGCTTCAAATGAAGTTACTGTGAAAAGCCCCTAGTTGCCACATTCCGGCGCCTGTTCGGGGAGGCCAGTACGGGAATTGAACCGTGCTGCTGGCCTGCCTTGGTCTGCTTTAAAAGCCAGCTCTTTAGCCCTGTGCTGAACCAGCCCTTAAGCCCAAGAGCTGGATAGTGAATCAGCCAGAGCATCTCCTCCCTAGAACACAGGACCTAGGAGCACGAGTAGGCAATTTAGCCTCCCGAGCCTAATCACCTTCAATTTGATCATGGCTGATCCCATCCTGGCCTCAACTCCACCTTCCTGCCCGTTGTCCATAACCCTTCATCCCATTACCAATTAAAAATCTGTCTAACTCCTCCTCAAATTTACTCATTGTCCCAACATCCACCGCGCTCTGGGGTGGCGAATTCCACAGATTCACAACCCTTTGCGAGAAGCAGTTTCTCCTCAAATCGGTTTCAAATTTGCTACCTCTTATTCCAAGATTATGACCTCTTGTTTGAGAATGGGTTTAAAGAGTTGGTATTGACACAAAACTGATGCTCAATAGATACGGTATGCTGTCTGAACTTAATTCAAAACCACAGCGGAGCTCTATCTGGAGAAACTACACAGTACATTTTCTAGAAGCAACTGCAGTAAGTATGCAATCCAGTGAAGCAGAGTAGAGGTAAAAGTGGAGAACGTCCTTTATAAATTGATGTAAACAGCACACAGACTGACTGCTGAAAGTGATCTTCGTAACATACGAGTCATATTCACACCATTTAGAAAGTAATATGAGTAATATCAGACACAGGAGCTTGTTTCCTCCAGTCACATCACCTTCACAGTGAGTTCATGGTGTGGTATATTTTTTCTTCCTCCATGACAAGTCTAATAATCATTTTACTCCTTCACAAAAATGAATGCGTCATTCGTAAATCTCATTATACTTGTGTCATTCTATTTGCATTGCAATGGATTTGTACTGCATTCTTTTCAAGAAAGCACACACAGCAAATCTGAAAAGAAATGCATGATCTGCCTGAATCCTACTGAAACTTGTACAGTAAATATTTGTGAATGGGTCACAATTTTTCTTTCAGCAATCTCATAACTAAAAATTAAATCTACATGAAGAATCTTCTTCTCAAATTTTCTTTGGTTTTGTAATTAACGATGTACCCACACTTTGACTGGTTAAAACATATCTTCTTCCCAATTCATACTTATTTACAAAAGAATTCTGTCAGTTATTAACTGTAACACTGATTTTCTGTGCCAGTATAAATTTGCAATTGACTTAGAACTTTACTATTTCCCAATTTTTGAATCACGATTGCTTTGTATGCTATTATGGTGCGCGTTCTCTCAATGTCAGAGCAAAAATCCAACAAAGATGTGCAGGTTAGGTGGATTGGCCATGCTAAATTGCCCCTCAAGTGTCCAAATAAAAGGTTAGGTGGGGTTATGAGGATAGGATGGGGGAATGGGCCTAGGTAGAGTGCTCTTTCAGAGGCTCGATGCAGACCCGATGCGCCGGATGGCCGCCCTCTGCACGGTAGGGATTCTATGAATGTTTGAAATGTATTCTTTCATGGGATGTGGGTCTTGCTGGCTCGGCCAGCACCTATTTCCCATTCCTAACTGCCCTTGGAAAGGTGCCAGTGAGCTGCCCTTTGAACACCTGCAGTCCATTTGGTATCGGTATACCCACAGTGCTGTAAGGGAGGGAATTCCAGGATTTTGATCCACCGGTAATGAAGAAACAGTGATTTAGTTCCAAGTCAGGATGGTGTGTGGCTTGGAGGAGAATTTACAGGTGGTGGTGTTCCCATGCATCTTCTGCCCTTGATCTTCTGGGTGATATAGGTTGCTGGTTTGGAAGGTGCTGATGAAGGAGCCTTGACAAGTTGCTGCAGTGCCTCTTGTAGATGCTTCATACTGCTGCCCACTGCTCGTCGGTGGTGAGAGGAATGGATGTTGAAGTTGGTGGGTGAGGTGCCAATTAAACGGGCTGTTTTGTTCTGGATGGTGTTGAGCTTCTTGTGGTTTGGTGGAGCTGTAATCGTCCAGGCAACTGGAGAGTATTTCATTACACTCCTGACTTGTGCCTTGTAGATGGTGGACAGGATTTGGGGAGTCAGGAGGTGAGTTACTCTTCACAAGGATTCCCAGCCTCTGACCTGCTCGTCGCCATGGTATTTATCAGGCTGGTCCAGTTCAGCTTCATGTCAATGGTAACCCCCAGGATGTTGATGGTGGTGGATTCAGCGATGGCAATGCCATTGAATGTCAAGGAGAGATGGTTAGATTCTCTCTCGTTAGAGATGATCATTGCCTAACACTTGTGTGGCACATCATTACTTGCCACTTATCAGCCCAAGCCTTAATATTGTCTAGTTTTTGATGCATATGGACAGACTGTCTGAGGAGTCATGAATGGTACTGAACATTGTGCAATCATCAGTGAACATTCCCATTTCTGACCTTTTGATGGGGGGAAGGTCACTGATGTTGTAGCTGATGACACAAAAATAGAAAAATTCTGGAAAATCTCAGCAGGTCTGACAGCATCTGTGGAGAAACAACAGAGCTAACGTTTCAAGTCTGGATGACTCTTCATCAAAACTGCTGTGGCGATGTCCCAGGACTGAAATGATGACCTCCAAAAACCACAACCATCTTTCCTTTGTTTGTGCTGGGTATGACAGCAACCAGTGGAGAGTTTTCTCCCTGATTCCCATTGACATCAGTTCCGCTCGGGCTGCTTAATGCCACAATCGGTCAAAAACTGCCTTGATGTCAAGGCTGTCACTCTAACCTCAGCTCTGGAGTTCAGGGGCTGGATTCTCCGGTTTGGAGGCTATGTCTGGAGGATCCGTGCCGTTTTATATGGGAAAGATCGGCACCGCCCCAGCACCCATCCTCCAATTGGTGAGGGGCTAGCACCCGTGCCACGTAAAATGCCCAGCCGCCACGAAATAAAGGCCAGAGAATTGTCATGACCGTGGCCGCGCATGGCGACGACCTGCAGCGGTCGGATCATACAACATGGCACGGCCGTGCGCGGACGCGAGCTGCCAGATAGTGTGCCCTGGACACCCCCCTCGCCATGCCCTACGAGTCCCCCCCCCCCCCAGCCCTCGTGACACTGTCCGCAGCCCTGTCGGGTTCCCAACCGCTGAGACCATGAGTCAACCGCGCAGTCTGGAATTCGGCCCATCGGGAGAGGGTCTTCAGGTGACGTCCTGAGGCTGTCCCAACGGTGGGCGGCGCTCTCCTCGATTATGCCGTTTTGGAGGGGGCGGAGTTTGTGAAAACAGGCGCCACCCCCGATTCCATCGTAAAAAGGGATTCTCTACCCGATCGCTGATTACGATATCAGCATCGGGGAACGGAGAATCCCGCCCCAGTACGTTTGTCCATGTTTGGACCACGGCTCTCATGAGGTCAGGAGTTGAGTGGCCCTGGCAGAACTCAAACTGAGCATCAAAGTGTGCTTGATTGCACTGTCAACAATACCTTCCATCACTTTACACATTTCTTCCGTGTTCTAAAATATATTAAGGAAATCAATATTTGGAAAGAACAGCGTGGAAAGTACTTTTACTGCACTGTAAATTCTATGGAAAAGGCCCATAAAATATCTATTTTATATATGCTGTCTAAAGAGAGACACGTACAAAATACTTTGGAACACTTAGCCAGTTGGTGCATCTTTAGCTGAATTTAGGCAAATTATTAGAAAAGATTCTGAGGAACAGGATTTATCAACACTTGGAAAGGCGGGGATTGATCAGAGGCAGTCAGCACGGATTTGTTGGTGGGAGATCCCATCAAACTAATTTAATTAAAATTTTTGAAAAGGTAACTAAATATATTGATGAGAGTAGCGCAGTTGATGTGGTTTACATGGGCTTCAATAAAGCCTTTGACAATGTCCCACATAGAAGTCTAGTCCAAAAGCTTAGAGCTTGCCATGTGATCCATGGCAAGTTGACAATTGGATCCAAAAATTAGCTTGTCAATCGGAGGGAAAGGGTGATGGTGGAGGGTTGCTTTTGTGACCAGCAGTGTGCCACAGGGATCGGTGCTGGGACTCTTGCTGTTTGTTATATGCATTAACGACTTGGATATCAATGTAGACGGTATAATTAGTAAGTTCGCAGATGACACAAAAATTGGTGGTGTTGTTGATAGTGAGGATAGTCTTAGGCTACAGACCGATGTTGTTCAGCTGATAAGTTGGGCAGAGCAATGGCAGATGGAATCTAATCCTGATAAGTATGCAGTGATGCATTTTGGGAGGTCTAATAAGGGTAGGATATACACAATGAATGGTCAGTCTGGAGGGAGTATTGACGAACAAAGGGACCTTGGTGCACAAGTCCATGGATCCCTGCAGAGGGCAGCACAGGTAGAAAGGGTGTTGAAGAAGGCATACAGAATGTTTGCCTTCATTAGCCAGGGCACAGAATATCGGAGCAGGAAGACCTTGATAACATTTTATAAAACATTGGTACATTGTGTAGAGTTCTGGTCACCACACTATTGAAAGGACGTGATTGCACTGGAGGGGTGCAGAGGAGATTCACCAGGATGTTGGCTGGGGTGGAAAGTTTCAGCTATGAGGAGAGGCTGGATAAGCTGAGTTTGTTTTCCCTGGAGCAGAAGAGGCTGAGGGGGGATCTGATCGAGGCATACAAAATCATGAGGCATAGATAAGGTTGATCATAAGAATCTTTTCCCCATGGCAGAGGTGTCTAAGACTAGAGGGCATAGGCTTACAATTAACAAAGAACAAAGAACAAAGAAATGTACAGCACAGGAACAGGCCCTTCGGCCCTCCATGCCCGTGCCGACCATGCTGCCCGACTATACTACAATCTTCTACACTTCCTGGGTCCGTATCCCTCTATTCACATCCTTTTCATGTATTTGTCAAGAAAAGAACAAAGAACCATGAAGATATTCTCAAGAGTCTATCTGGGCAATTTTCTCTCCACTTCTTTCTTTTTCCCTGGTAAAAATTCCACTCTTCACCAGATCACAGATAAAGTGGAGAACAGCTGACCTATTTATGCAATGTATGGTGTTGAATATTTTCCCTTCAAATTGATGTGCATCATTCCCGGGTGAGAATACAGCAGATTACATGGTTCTTACAAATCAAGTGAACCAAGCTGTTGTGCTTTACATTATTTCAACATTTTGAGGGGTTGCAATTTGTAATTTACTTTGTTATCCTTTCATTTCAAGCAACAATAAACCTGGATTCCCTTCTAAGTGTATTTCTGCTATATGGACACTACAGTAATGGTGGATAATAACTAGCAATAATCTTAAACAAGTAAATATAATGGAATTGTCACATCATTTGATTACTCTGGCTGTCCCACTTGCTGTAAAAAATGTTTTAAATTTTGATTGCAAAACTAGATCACAAGAACACAAGAAATAGAAACAGGAGTAGGCCATTGGGCCCTTCAAATCTATCCCACCATTTAATACGACCATGGCAGATCTATGCCAACCTCAACTCCTTTCTGTGCCATTTCCCCAAAGCCCTCTATTCCTCGATCTGTCAAATATTTATCCATCGCCATTTAAATACTTCTAATGATCCAGGCACCACCCTCTGAGGCAGAGAATTCCAGAGATTCACCATCCTCTGCGAGAAGACATTTCTACACACCTCAGTTTGAAATGTAGCTATATCTCCTTGTTCGAGACTCTCTCACTAGTGAAAACATCTCACTATCTACCCTGTCAAACCCCCTCAGGATCTTATATGTTTGAATAAGGTCAACCCTCACTCTCCTAAACTCCAAAGAATACAGGCCCAGATTATTCAGTCTCTTGATCGGACAACCCTCTCGCCACAGGAATGACCCTGGTAAATCTCCTTTGGACTACCTCCAATGTTATTATATCCTTTTATAGGTAAGGGGACCAAAACTGTATGCCGCATTCCAGGTGAGGCCTCGCCAATACCCTGTACAATTGCATCACTCACTATTTTGTAAACTCCAACCTCTTTGCAATAAAGGCCAAAATTCCATTTTGCCTTCTTAATTGCTTGTTGGACCTACCTGCTAGCTCTTTTGTGGTTCATGGACAAGAACATCTAGATCCCTCTGTACTTCACTCAACTGCAATCTCTCTCCATTTAGATAATAATCTGCCTTTTGAGTCCTCCTACCGTGCCTTTTGAGTCCTCCTACCGAAGCGCATGATCTCACACTTCCCCACGTTAAACTCCATTTGCCAGGTCTTCGACCTGTCACCCAATATATCTATATCCCAATGCAGAATTACAATATCCTCATCACAACATACTCTTCCACCTATTTTCATATCATCGGCAAATTTGGAAACCTTATATTCTGTTCCTTCCTCCAGGTCATTAATGTAAATAGTAAACAATTGCGGCCCAAGAACTGATCCCTGTAGTACTCCGCTAGTCAAATCTTTCCACTCTGAAAATGATCCATTTATTCCAACTCTCTGTTTTCTATGTGACAGACAGTTTTCAATCTGTTCTAACACACTTCCTCCAATTCCATGGGCTTTTATTTGGGCGGCATGGTGGCACAATGGGTAGCACTGTTACTTCACAGCACAAGGGATCCGGGTTCGATTCCCGACTTAGGTCACAATCTGTGCGGAGTCTGCACGTTCACCTCGTGTCTACTTGGGTTTCCGCCGGGTGCTCCAGTTTCCTCCCACAAGTCCTGAAAGATGTGCTTGTTAGGTGAATTGGGCATTCTGAATTCTCCCTCAGCGTACCATAACAGGCGCCGGAATATGGCGGCTAGGGAAATTTCACAGTACCTTCATTGCAGTGAGCCTACTTGTGACACTAATAAAGATTATTATTTATTCACCAACCTCTTATGCCTTGCCAAATGCTTTTTGGTAATTTAAATACACTACATCTACAGGCTCCCCTCTATCTACTCCCTGTTACATCCTCAAAGTAACGAGTAAATTTGGCAAACATGATTTAGCATATCCGCCATTTCTTTGTTTGATGTTATTAATTCACCAGATTTGTTAAGCTGATGTCTCACATTTACCTTGGCTGCCTGCTTCCTATTTATATATCCATAAAAACTCTTACTGTTTGTTTTTATACAGCATGCAAGTTTTCTCTCAAAACAAATTTTTTCTCTTATGAGCTTTTTAGTCTTTTGTTGCTGAAAGACGTGCTTGTTAGGTGAATTGGACATTCTGAATTAGTCCTCTGGTTTACCACTATCCCTTGCCACTTTATATATCCTGCTTTTCAATTTAACATTATCCTTAACCTTCTTTTTTAATCATGGTTTTTACTCTTCCTCGTGGAATCCCACTTTTTCATTGGGATAAACTCCTAATAATTTTTATTATTATCAGAAGTAGGCTTACATTAACACTGCAATGAAGTTACTGTGAAAATCCCCTAGTCACTACACTCTGGTGCCTGTTCAGGTACACTGAGGAAGTCAAAATATCGAATTCACCTAATAAGTATGTCTGCTGAGCATTATGGACCAGCTGTTTGAATATCTGCCACTGCTCATCTACTGACCTGTATCTTAGCTTGTTTACCCAGTTCACTTTAGACAACTCCTCCCTCATACCGTTATAATTATCCTTCTTTAAGTTGAAGGCACTGGTTGTGGACCTATGGCGTTCACCCTCAAACTGTATCTGGAATTCTATCATAGTGTGGTCCCTACCCTCTTGGGGATTCTCAACAGCAAGATCCTTTATTAATCCTTTTTAATTTCACAAAACCGAATCCCAGGTATGTTTCACAACTGCTCTACAAAACAATCCCTGATGCACTTCCCAAATTCATCTTCTTCTTGCCCGTTTGGTATGTCCAATCAATATGCAGGTCACAATCTCCCATGATAATTGCAGTTCCTTTCAAACATGCCCTTGATTTTTCCCCATTTATGCTGACCTCTTGATAGGTCACATTTTAGGAGTCTATAGACTACTCCCACTTCCTTCCCCTTCATGATTGCAGCCAGGCCGATTCTACATCACTATCCACTGCCTTCATATCAGGACTCAGCACTGCTCTGAAACCTTTCTTGATTAACAACGCTACCCCACCTCCTTTCCCCTTTGGCCTGTTCTTTTGGAACATTGAATACCCTGGAATGTTGAGCACCTAGCCCTGGTACCCTGCAACCACATTTCAGTAATAGCTAACACATCATATACTCATGTTGCAATCTGTCTTGTAGTAAATGCTTCATGCATTCAGATAAAGAACATTCAGCTGTGATTTTTTACAGTTGCCTACAACACTGGATTTGCTCTGTGTTGCACATTTTTGTTTACGTTTAATGTCCCGGCCTGTCACACTGTGACGGTCAAGTTCCTCCTCACTATCCTGTGCCAGCGTTCCCTCATATACCCCTGATTTTTTTAACTTCCCGTTCTTGGAACCCCCACTCCTAGTCAGGGCTCCTGTATTAGTCCTTGGTGCAATATAATGTTCATATGATCTTTCCCTACCTGTTGTTTTCTGTTGACACTCACACTGATTGCTAACGGGCACTCCTACCTTTAACCTTGACTTCCTAATTTTCCAAACAACTGAACCCTCGCCCCCACTGTTTAGTTTAAAGCCTTCTCTACTTCCCTTATGTGGTCCCAGCATGGTTTCGATGTAGGCCGTCCCCACTTTCCCTAGTACTGATGGCAATGTCCCACAAATCAATACCCACTTTTCCACACCAGTCTTTGAGTCATATATTCATCTCTCTAATTTTATGTACCCTTTGCCAATTTGCACGTGGCTCCAGAGATTATAACCTTGAAGGTTTTGTTCTTTAATTTGGTGCCCAACTCCAAACTGCCTACACAGAAACTCCTTCCTCATTCTACTGATGTCATTGGTGCCTACGTGGACCACGACCACTGGATCCTTCCCCCTCCCACCCCAAGTTCCTCTCCAGCCCAGAGCAGATGCCTGATATCAGGAAAATAAAACTAGTCTCAGAATTTTTGAAGGCAATTGATAGCTAATTAAATGCGAAACAAAATTTTTAATGGTTCAAGAATTATTAAACTTTTTGTCAATAACATTACAGTTCTACAGAGATACCTATTGAAATTGAGAACCCATTATAAATAGAATGATTAGTACATTAGTGATACTGTATTGAAAGCTATGCTTTTTAAGTATAGAATATACAATACCTGCAATGGTGAGCTCGCTCTGGCTTAATACTGCAACATTTTGGACACTTATAGATCACCTCCCCTGGTTTCAGCTGTAGACTCTCCATATATTCTTTTGTGGCGTTGCCTTTAGGCACTGCACCCTGTAGAAAGAAACCATCAAGACTAAGTTAACACCAGAAATGTAACTCAAAGTCAGTAGTTTATTGTCAATCTTCATCTGGAACAAATTATACAACTCTACATTCTCAAGCATTGATTATAGACATTCCCTCATTTTTAGTAATTTAAAATCATGAAGGGTTCAGGTGGAATAGATAAAGAGAAGCTGTTTCCAAGGGTTGAAGGACAGATCACAGAGGGGCAGGTTTGAGGTGACTGCCAAAGAACCTGAAGCAACAGGAGAGAAAAAGAAAATTGCTCAAAGCTTTTAGCATTTTGTGCACTACCTGACTGGGTGGTTGATACAGTTGCACTAGTAGCCTTCAAAAGAGAACTGAATAAGTACTTTAAATGCTTAAACACTTGCACGGATATAGAGGAATGAAAGGGGAAGTGGGACTAACTGATTGTTCTTTGAAAAAGCTAGCACAAAATCAAGGGCCAAATGGCCTCCTTTTGTGTTATACTACTTTACGACTCAAATAGACATATAAACATCCTGTGAGCCAGGCAATATTTCTCAGGTTTATTCCAAGCTTGTAGCATCAAACAAATTAAACACAATTGTGCATCTTATCACGGTCTATCAATGGGATACACATTATTGTAATTACAGGTAACAAAATAGATTTTTCTTCTTCAACTATCCACAAAGATTAATCATATATAATTACATATAAAACACAAAAGCCAGCCTTCAGCGCATCACATTTGTGCTAATTCGTTGTTACAGCAATTTAGAACTAACCCCGCTTTCTCCCCAGAACCCGTTTCCTTTGCTGCTTCAAACATTTGTTGAATTTTCCCTGAAAAATCCAATGATTGCTGTTCCAACCGCTGTTTGTGTTAAACATTCTATATTTCTACATCTCTCCGTCTCCTAATATCCTTGGCAACAGCTTTAAATACATGACTCCCCGAGGAAATAGCTATTTCCTATCAGATTCCTTCATAACTTTAAAAATGTCAATTAAATATTCTTTTAACCGTCTCGGTTCCAGAAGAAACAGTTCAAGAATTGACGTTTCTATTCAAAAATTAGTTTCCAAATGGGTGCTAATAATAATCTTTATTATCGTCAAAAGTAGGCTTACATTAACACTGCAATGAAGTTACTGTGAAAATCCCCTAGTCGCCGCACTATGGCACCTGTTCGGGTACATGGAGGGAGAATTCAGAATATCCAATTTACCTAACAGCACGTCTTTTGGGACTTGTGGGAGAAAACACATGCAGACACGGGAAAACGTGCAGACTCTGCACAGACAATGACCCAAGCCAGAAATCGAACCTGGGACCCTGGTGCTGTGAAGCAACAGTGCTAATCGCTGTGTTACCATGCTACCCTATATATGTGTTACCTGTGCTACCTTGCCACCCTATATGCTATATGAAGACAAGCTGTTGCTATGAAAGGATATTACCTCACACTTATTCAGTATGAACATTACCCATTTACTCAACTCATCCAAGTTTGTATTCATATTGACGCAACACTTATCCCATATTCTTCAATTGTTCTAACATGCCTCTGTGTGACACCTTCTGAATAACTATTATCAAATGGATGCCATTTTCTATTTAATTGTTATGGTGTGAATAAAACAATGTATTTTTTCTTCAGATATCACCTAGCCATAAATGTCTTTTTGAATGATTTTTGGCTTTTCAGCTCATCCTTTCATTATAGATATTTGGTGCGGTGTCAAAATTGTTCAGATTTATTGTCTATGACATCCCTGGTACGAATTCTTCGCTGCTGCCATTTTGTGACTGCTCCCATTCCATAAATCAAACAAATTGCTCCCTTTTAACACAGAAGAAATCCAGATTCATTAATCCTAGATTCCTGAAGACAGTGCCCATTGAGGCAGAACCTAAATCTAGGGTAACTGAGCTCTGTACATGTTTGACTGCTCCATGACTAATCTCCTAAAATCTCAATTTGAAATAATACTGTACTGTAGTTAAAAGCATTGGCATAAACAGGTAGCCAGTTCCAAGTCTTCAAAGGTCATGATTGAAAAGCAAGTTTTCCCTTCTCTTGATCAAGATAAATACGCAAACAAAAAACTAGCCCGTGATCTTTATCTCAAAATGCTGTTTATGTGCTTGTAATTTACTTTCTTTACAGCAACTCAATTACTATTTTCTATTTGAAAAGAATATCTGATACTGCCATCAATGTTTTCTGCAATAGTCAATACTGGTTAAGTGTTCTGAGACAGCAAGAATACAACAGTTAAAATAATGCAATTACTGGTTCATAGATCTGAATTAAACTCACTGGAGTTCCTTTATATAAATATTTGGGGGGCAGCACGGTAGCACAGTGGTTAGCACTGTGGCTTCACAGCGCCAGGGTCGCAGGTTCGATTCCCTACTGGGTCACTGTCTGTGCGGAGTCTGCACGTTCTCCCTGTGTCTGCGTGGGTTTCCTCCGGCTGCTCCGGTTTCCTCCCACAGTCCAAAGACGTGCAGGTTAGATAGATTGGCCATGCTAAATTGTCCTTAGTGTCCTAAAAAGGTTAGGACGGGATACTGGGTTAGGGGGATAGGTGGAAGTGAGAGCTTAAGTGGGTCGGTGCAGACTCGATGGGCCAAATGGCCTCCTTCTGCACTGTATGTTCTATGTTCTATTTGTGACTGGTATCAAAATATTCTTAAACTCACACTAAAAATGCACTCTTGTACATGACAATTACTCAGCCTAGGCCTGAAAAGTTAATTTTAGAATCACATAAAAGTTTTCCCATGTAAAATTGACTTCCAGGACTGGTGGTTAGACAGATTCAAATTCAATAAAATGCAAGTGACTTTATTAGTGGAAAAATAATAGAGTGCAGTTAAAGGCTGTATGAGCAATTATAACCTTGGCCTGGAACTAAATCATTCATTTGAAGAATGATTTTCCATGTTCAATAAATGTTGTAAACATATAGACAGCTCAAATAGAGAGATGAATGGCTTCAGATACACTGAAACATGAGTCACATCAGTTCATACCAGCCAACAAAATAAAACATCTGGTCACCAAAGGTCATTATCAAGGTGGTCTTTGGGAACGGGGGTAGATTCCTTGATTTGGTTGGAAATTGGAGGACATTTCCCATAGTACACTTCCTGTGAAGTCACTCCCCACTGAGAGCAATGATTGTGTCAATACCCCTATTATATTCAACAGACAGTGACAAATCAACTGCAACTGGAATGAATACTGCTGGAAAACATTGGTCTTATTTAATTTCAATTACATTATATTTCCTTTTTTCATATTGCGCTGATACATTTACATTATATCCCAAGCACTGGCACCATTTTTCTTTGAAAAGTATTATGAATACAAAGATTATTAGATTGTCATTTTCAGGACTGTCTTTTTAATTTAAAGTAAAGTAGAGGAATAAAGGGGTCACATGCGATCTACTCGAAATCTGCCCGACAACAAGTCGGGTAATATAATAACTGAAGGGTAGATGGACAGCAATGATTAACTGAGTTACTTATGGGCAGCACAATGGATAGCACTGCTGCCTCACGGTGCCGAGGTCACTTTCCATGTGGAGTTTGCACAGTCTCCCCGTGTTTGCGTGGGTTTAGCCCCCACAACCCAAAAATGTGCAAGCGAGGTGGATTGGCCACGCTAAAATGCCCCTTAATTGGAAAAAATGAATTGGGTACTCTAAATTTGTAAAAAAAAACCTAAGTTACTTATTTTCTCTTCACTATTCTCGAAGCTGACATCAATTAACTCGACCTACGTCAGGGTCAACCCTCTCAGTCTGTACAGCTCAGCGTTATAGATTATTCACCTTACCGAAATGCCACCACCAAGTTTTTGAATACAGCAGTAAATGTTGATGTTTCAACTGAGTTTATTTGATACTAAACATAAAATATGTTTTACTGCTTGCACTTACTGGGTCTGTCAACATTGTTCTCATATGGGATGAAAGAGCCAGTACTGCCAGACTGTTAAATATAATGCCATTTATCAGTGAGTACCAGTAGTTTTTGGAAGGCAACAGCATTACAAATGTCACAACGAAGTCTGCGTATAAAACCAGTAGCCAAGTTATGACAGCGCAGACCATTCCACATCCATCACGAATAAACCAGATCCTATCCACCACTTCCACATTGGTAGACGAGCACTCAAAGTCATCTTCGGAGCTCAGCAGAGGATGATGGTCAACATCCCGGAATCGGTGCCCTGACGACTGCATGATCTGTCAGTCTCATCTGTCGTGAAAGAGCCATGTAAGTGCACATAAAAATGCGAGAGCAGAGTAAATATCAGCACTTATTCCCACTTGACAGGTACGTTATTTAGCATTTTCATATTTAAAAATGTATTGGTGAGATCAAGTTACTGTTTCTTAAAACTTGATTTCCACTCACAAAATTATAATTTATGGAAATATCACACAACATGCGTCAAATAAAATCCTAATATTTGTTCATAATAATTAAAATGCAAACTTTCTCTTTCGCTCAACAACCTTCTTATGCAATGAACTCCCTTGTGCTATGTACATATATTAGTCACGCAACAAGACACTTGCAACTAAATCTAACTATGATGTGTTTCCAATAATTAAGAAACGTTGCCCCATAACATTTATAGAAACAGAAATAACTGTAAATCACAGCAGTATTATTCCAAGAAAGCAGTATAATTGCATCTACTTAAATGCAGTAATTAATCAAATCTTTCCGGATGAAATGAACAGTGCGTACAATAGTGGAATGCAAAATCCTTTTTGGATGTGCTTTTGTAATCAAGTACATGAGGCCTCTGCTTTTTGACAGAAGCGAGTGGGAGATTGGAGAAAAGAAACATTTGCAACCAATTCTGGTGTCAATAGAGTAACTCCATCCCTTCAAAAGGAAATACTGATATATACCTACATCACCTCACACAAGAGATTTATACCCTTTTGTTGAACTCAACCCCCCAACCATTTCTCTCATCCAAGACTAACAAATAACAAAAACATGTGTATGAAAAAAAAGCCCAGCTATTTTGAAGAGCATTTACATATAGTGTAGAGAGGGGTAATTTTTTTTTACATGAATGTGGTGTCTTTTCATAAAAGCTGCGTCCTACTGATGCCTGATACACCAGAAATGTAAGAAAAAAACTAGTCTATATTATAAGCTAATTATATGTTGCACTTATGCGAGTTAAGATGGCTGCACCTTTGCATACCATAGGTATGCCAATTGATACTCCTGTTTAAATAAACCGATCTTATTTTCTCCATATTTTTCTCTCATTATTAGCATCAAGCACACCTATGGCAAGCACAACACAAATTAGGTTCACCACGGCACGGACATATCATTTTACTCATAGTACACTAGATTCATGTATTAAAAAAAATAGATCCCAGACTAAGTAGAAGTACAAAATATTAAATAAAACAAAGGGTTTAATTTATTTCTATGTTATAAATTTTGTTTTACAGGATTACATTGGAAATAAATCTGCGCGCGCTAATTTCATTTACCTGCTTTAAAATTGTCAAAGAATAGTATATAAATAGAGCATTTCGATCATTTTCAGGACTGTTCAGCAAGTAAACACATTTAGAATAATTCTTACCTAAATGCCTCAGGTTTTTCCATGAAGTTGTTCCCGAATCAAAAATGTTTTCCTGAAATATTCTTAAAAGACCTGCAGAGAATATAGATCAGATTTCTAATTCACCGTCAATTATTGAACATTTATTCTTCATGGCTGGCTAAAACAGATCTCTCTTTTTTTTGCTTTATCCTTTCATGGATACAGGTGTCACCGAGACCAGCATTATTTGCCATCCCCAATTGTCTTTGAGCGGAGTGGCTTGCCAGACCATTTCAGAAGACAATTACGAGTCAACCACATTGCTGTGGTCTGGAGTAATGTGTACAGCAGACCAGGCAAGGACGGCAGATGTCCTTCTCTGAAGGATATCAGTGAACCAGAACAATTGATGATAGCTTCAAGGTCATAAATATCCCCTTCATTTAGAGCCTGTATCTAACCCACAGAGTTTGCCCTTCTTAATGTCGGACGCAAGCTTAGGATCTTGAGTTATTGACTGAGGATGTACAAACCTATGAAATAAGAGCAAAAATAGGCCATTCAGCCCTCTTGAGCCAGCTACGCCATTTAATAAGATCATAGTTGATTCATTTGTGTTTTGAGTTCCACATTCCCATCTACCCCTGATAACTTTTGATTCCCTACCCTAACAAGAATCTATCTATCTTTGCCTTAAAAATATTGAATGACCCCACTTCCACAGCCATCTCAGACAGAGTTCTAAAGTCACACAACCCTTAGGGGAAAGAAATTCTCCTCATCTCTGCCCTACAAGGGCAACTCCTAATATTAAAACAGGGCTCTGTTGTTCTGGATTAACACACAAGGGGAAACAAGGGCAGCACAAGTGATTAGCACTGTGGCTTCACAGCGCCAGGGTCCCAGGTTCGATTCCCCGCTAGGTCACTGTCTGTGCGGAGTTTGCACGTTCTCCCCGTGTCTGCGTGGGTTTCCTCCGGGTGCTCCGGTTTCCTCCGACAGTCCAAAGACATGCAGGTTAGGTGGACTGGCCATGATAAATTGCCCTTAGTGACCAAAAAGGTTAGGAGGGGTTATTGGGTTACAGGGATAGGGTGGAAGGGAGGGCTTAAGTGGGTCGGTGTAGACTCGATGGGCCGAATGGCCTCCTTCTGCACTGTATGCTCTATGTTCTTATCGTTTCCATATCCACCTTGTCAAGACATATGAACATACAAATTAGGAGTAGACCACTCGGCCCCTCGAACCTGCTCCACCTTTCAATAAGATCATGGCTGATCCGACTGTAATCTCATCCTCACAGTCCTACCTTCCGATAACCTTTCACCCCCTTGTTAATCAAGATTCTATCAAGCTCTGCCTCAAAAATATTCAAGACTCAGCTTCTACCACCTTTTGAGGAAGAAAGTTCGAGAGACTCAGGAACTTCAGAGAAAACAATTCTCCTCATCTCTGTCTCAAATGAGCGGCCCCTTATTTTTAAGCAGTGATCCTTCTAGATTCTCCGAAAAGGAAACATCCGCCCCGCTTTTACCCGATCCATACCACCAAGCTTCCTTTCAATCAAGTCGCCTCTACTCTTCTCAGCTATAATGGATACAAACCTAATCTCTCCAACTTTTTCTCTTAAAGCAACCCACCCACTCCTGGAATTAGTCAGTGAAACTTCTCTGAACTGCTTCAAAGGCCTTTACATCTTTTCTTAAATAAAGAGACTAATGCTGTACACATTCATAATCTGATATACTTCATTCAAGTTACCTTTCAGTCTTCTAAATTCTAGTGGAAACAAACTCAGCCATTCTAACCTATCCGCTGCCTGACCTGATGAAGTTAAGGGCGCGATTCTCTGGAAAGATTTCTAAGTTCATTTGTGGTGGGTTTCTCAGGGAGTTTCCCGCTGGCTCTGCCGGCAAGTTCCCCATCGCTATTCAATGACACTTAGTAATTTTTTGGGGCCCTGGGGAGTTTCTCACCGGTTTAGCCCACATAATTTTGTTTAGCACTGGGGAGCTGAACTCAGAGGTCGGGCAGCCATTTTGAAAGGCTGCCCCAATCTCGAAGTGAGCATGTAGGTCACCCCACCCATAGGCAATGTGACCCCCCCCACACACATGGGCACTACCCCACACCCCCAAGTGAGGATACCCCACTATGGGGGCACCCCTCTTCAGGCCCCAAGTCCCCTTACAGCACCCCCTCCCTTCCAGGAACCCCCCCCCCCCCCCCAACCTTCTGGTATGACGGGTACAGGCTTGGAGGGCCGAAGGATCTGTTCCTGTGCTGTATTGTTCTATGTTCTCTCGGAGGCCCCTACTTACCTGCCCTGCACACCTCCACCTTTCAAACCCCTCCCCATCACCTTCATTTCATGGGCATGGTCCCCCTTGGCCCCTGGCCCTTGGCAGTGCCACTCTGGCACTCTTGCACTGCTACCCAGGCGGTGCTCCTGCCAGCTTGGCAGTGCCAGGTTCGCAGTGTCGAGGTGCCCGTGTTCTAGGAGAGGGCCAGGGAGCCACCCTGCTCTTACCCTGACCACCCAGGGATCTCAGATGGCCCAGGAGGCCGCCCTGGTGCCATTTCACCTGTTCCACGTTTGTGTGGACCAGTGCTGAATGGCGCCCGGCTACAGCCTCACTGGGGAGGCACGAGAATCGAGGGAGACCAGTGGAGGCTCGGTAAGCTCACCGAAGCCAGTTTAAAACTCTTATGGCCGGGATTCGGATTCCGACGCCTCGATTAACTTGGGTGAATCCCGCGAGGCGTGAAGACTGTCGGGATGCCCGCGAGACGGTTGTCCCCGGATGCACCGGCCGCACAGCCGTCAAGGTAGAGCGCAGCACAGCCGGTGGATTGCGCCCCATGTATTTCAATATCTTTCCTCATGTTTGATGCCCAAAACTGAACACCGTACTCCAGCTAGAGTCTGACCAACGATCTACGCAACTTAACAACAGATTGTCAGCAAAGCAGCTCCATCTGCTGCCTCTTCATGTCAGCAATCAGCATGGTTTAATCTTAAAAATTAAGAGCCTGCACACAAGAGATTTTGAGTATAATTTTACCTTGTATATCTTTTTCAGCTGACATGACATTTGCTGTCACTGGTCAGGGTTCACTTTCCAAGAGATGTGTGTTTCTTGGCAGCTGGAGGCGTTGCGCCATTTGCTGATGGTGGGATTCTCTGCTCCCGCTGCTCGTCAATGGGGTTTCCCATTGAAGCCACCCTATGCCATCGGGAAACCAGTGGGTGGGGGTGCACTACCAGGGGGACCAGAAAATCCCTCTGCCAGAGAACAGCTGGAGAATTCTAGCCAAAACTAGCGCTTATAATTCTCCCAACAGCACCATAATCTGTCACAGGTTGGATTGTTTTTAAAGGGCTTGAAAGAAACTCTATAAGAGCAGCAGAGGAAAGGTTCTTCTGTATTACTGTGTTATATCTGATTTAATCAAATAGATCACACAGGGTGTGATAAATTGAAACTAGTAATTATCCATGAATAGTGAGTGATACCATGGGCGGGATTCTCCGTTGCCCGACTCCAAAATCGTATTCGCTGATCGGGCGGAGAACAGGCTCCGGCGGCGAAATCGGACCATCGCTGGTCAGCCATGCTCCACCGCCTCCGAGATGGCCTCATCGTGTCGCATGGCGTTGGCGCATCATCGGCCGGCCCTCTCGTGATGCTCTGCCCCCAATGGGCCGAGTTCTGATGGCACGGGACACGTGTGGTCTCAGCCTGCGGGAACCCGGCGTGGCGACTGCGAACTGTGCCCTGCGCCGCCGCACTCGGCCAGGATCCGTGCAGGGCTTCTGCGTGGAGTGGGCAGTGGGGTCGCGGATGGCTGGTCGGTTCCGCGCACGGCCAGCGCCATGTTGTACGGGATAACCGCTGCAGGTCGTCAGCCGTGCGCATGAGCGGCCTGGGACCCAGCCATCTCTGGCTGTTTCTGGGGCGGGAGCCGGGAGTTTCACCCGGCGCCGGTGCTAGTCCCTCACCGATCCTGGAATCGGTGAAGGTTTCACCCAGATTATTTGGTTGTAAAAGACCACACATACTATGCTGGCACCGGCACTTAGCCGCTAAAATGGAGAACCTGCCCCATATATTTCAACAAAAGCGTGAGAAACTGGCCTTGCTAGCACTCGCTTTGTGGGCACTATGAATGCCTGTAGAACTTCCATATGACATCCATGGTGCATGCATTCCTGTGGATTTAATTGTAGAGGATGCCATATTGGTGTAGGAGTCGATATTCGTGTAGTGAATGTCTGTGTGTTTGCAGATTAAGCAGATAGTAATGTCAATCAGTGTATAACACTGACTTGAAGCAAGCCAGTGACATTTTGGATCTCACCACTATAGCCAATGTCATCTCTTAATCTTGCCCTGGTGTAGTGCACTGGTGCCCGGTGTCTCCCACATGTAGGTTCTACCTCTAAGATCCACCTGTAAGATCCACATAGGGCAGAATTTGATGGTTGTGGCAGGGGAACATATCCTGAAACCAGCGACACTTAACTGAACAACGGCAGCCCTTCCGTGGAAGTAAAGCTCACCCCCAAGAGCTTCTGGCCAGAGGCCGCCAGCTCTCCAGTACAGCCAGTGCCACCAGGAGCAATGAACACTCCTGGTTTACTTGGGCTTTCACCAGAGATTGACACTGGGGCAACATGGAAGAGAGATATGCAGCCTTGACGGGGATCCCAGGGAGGGAAGAACCAGCAAACG